>NW_027492928.1:0-421857 GCF_021521415.1 Bidens hawaiensis | reverse complement strand
TTGCTTTCCCTTCTTGCACGATAAGCATTGGTCTTCAAAGTTGAAATTCTTTAAGGGAACACCAAGCACCAGCCCATTCTTGACAATGTAGTTCATTTTTCGAATATGTATATGCCCCATTCTTCGATGCCATAGCTCGGACTCCGATTCAGTTGCTTTTGACAGAAGACATGATTCTTCTGTTGCCATCTCAGTTGACCTCATATCCATGACGTATGTGTTCTTTTCTCTTGGAGCTTTCATCAACACCCATGCCTCTGGTATCTTGAAACCAGGATACAAAACAATTGCTTCATCTTTGGTAAAGTGCACTGTGTACTCTTTGTCACAAATCTGAGATACGCTCAATAAATTATGCTTCAACTCTTCTACAAAATTCACCTTTTCTAACTTCATTTTACCATTTGTCACAGTTCCAATACCAGTAATTCTACCACCGCTATCTCCAGCGAAACTAACTCTTCCTCCTTGAACAGGTTTCCATTCGTGTAACAAATTCTTGTTACCAGTCATGTGTCGGGAACAGCCACTGTCCACAACCCACAGATTGTTTGCAGTCCTGTTCAAACTGTTCCTGCACGATTAAAGAAAAGGATTAAAATCTGGGGACCCAAGACCTACTGGTCTTGGGTCGATTAAATCTGTTAAACGGCATCCCGTATTGAGAATGATTTCTGTAAGTTCTATAAGGTTACCTTCTTGATAATTGACTATGAGGCCATCCAAACCTTAGTGGATTAACTGAATTATAATTGTTGGTTCGGTTGTTAACTGGGAAAAACTGAGATCGATTTTTTTGAAATCTTGGATTAGTCCAATGTCTGAATTTTGGAGAGTTAGCATTCTTACCATTATAGTAATTACTGTTAGTTTTATTCTCAGTTTTCGGAGGCCTCATACCTCTGAATCTCTGATTTAGAGGACAATCGGCAATCAGGTGTCCTATATGATTGCATCTGAAATAGCTCCTGTGTTCAACTTTCGTCTCAACAGTTGTTTCAGATGTTGAGGTTGCATTACTATTCGTTTGTCTAACATATGGTGGGACAAACGGGTTTAGGGGAGAGTTCTTTTCAGTTGGCTTATATTTCTCCCCACGTTTTAGTAACACTACCTCTTCTTTTATCTCACTAAATTCGGATGTCTTGTCCGAATTTGATGAGACAGAACTAGGAACAGAAATCTTAACATTTGAAACAGGCTTACATGTTTCGCTTTTACTAACTTCAGGTTCTTTAATCGAAACTTTGACAGGAACTGTCTGACTAATTTCAACATCAACAGATTTCTGATTACTAGGATCATAAATATAGTTATGGTTATATGATGGTGGAACCTCAGAAAATCCAATCCCCCTTTGTTAACTGGGGAATGTTGAACACTTACGATGTGATCAAGCATTCCTGAGGAATTTCTAAATTGTTCAATTTTTATGTTTAATTCCACCACTTTTACCTGGTAATCAGCTATCTGTTTATCTCTGTCAGCAATTAGTTTGGTTTTTTCCTCTAACACTTCATAATTAAGATCAATTACTTGTATTTTTTCAGCTAGACTGACTTTAAGACTTCTGATATCTTTTTCACTAGCTTTTATTTTTACCGAGTAACTGTTTTCTCTAGTTTTAGTGTAATGATGATCTTCTTTTAACGTTTTAAATTGAGCGTCCAAACTAACAAACTGATCAGTTACTGTTTTCAATTGTTCAGACAGATTTTCACATTGCATACAATGAAGTTCAGAACTTACCTCAAAGAGCTGATCGTTCACTTCTGCCATGTAAGCTTGATTTTCTCCCGTCACTTTCTCACTTCATGCAGTTTCGATGTTCACCAAATTTGCCTGTTCGAAGACTTCCTCAACCTGTAGGTTCCATTTATACCCAATATTGTGTCTAGATACCATAGCCTTATTCTCACTATCTCCCCCATTCTGTTGTGCAGGCCTGTTCTGACTACGTTCGACTCTCTCATTGGTACATTCCTTGGCAAAGTGACCATTTTGTTGACAGTTGTAGCATCTAACCTTTGATTTGTCAAACCCTGGTCTTTCTCCAACGAACTTTCTGCATGTTTTCTTCATGAATCTCTTAACCCTTCTTACTATCATAGCCATCTGCCATTGCAGGTCCATCTCTTCTAGATCATCAGCATCGATCTGATCATAGTCTTCATCTAAAGTTGCAGGGTCGACTATTTTACCTTTGATGTAGTTTTCGTAAGATGCAATGAAGGATGCATAGAGAGAAAACTGCTGTTCAGTTGATTTAACACTCATGGGCATCTGTGAGTAGTTGTTGGTTGGAACATTTGATGAACAGTTACCAGTTGTGGCTTGAGGTTTTGAAGAATTATTTTCTGCAGCTACAAAACATACATCACCATCCATGTTGAGAGTCACATGACCATCCTGAGTTGAATTTGAGTGTGAGTCTCCCTTTGAGTAATAAGCAGAGGATTCTGACTTTGAACTTGAACTTGAAGTAACTTTCGCACCATACATTCCTGGATCCTGAACCTGATCAATTGGTGTCTTTTTCCGAACCATGTTAAGTTCAAAAGTTCTTAATTTATTGACTGCTGTTTCCAAATCGATATTGGCAAACTCTTTATCTTCTCTCATCAAAACCGTGTACATTTCCCATTTCGGTGGAAGAGAATCAAGAAGTTTCTCTACTATCTCCTCTTCTTTGTATACAATGGAGTAATTGCTTAGTTCGGTCATCAGGTGATAATATCTTGTGATGATATCATCAAGTGATTCATTTTTCAAATATTTGAACACCGAGAATTGGGTTTTTAGTAGCTTAATTTTGGATGCACGTATCCCCGCATTACCTTCATATCGATTTTCTAGCGCTTCCCATAGCTCTCTAGCGGTTTTGTATTTCCTGAAGGTGTGAAGAATCTCTTGTGGAAGAGCCATGGTGATCGCTGCATGAGCTTTACTCTCTGCCTCATACATTTTCCTCTCCTCCTCATCCATCTTACTGTACTTCTTTATTTGATCACGACCCTCAAACAAGGCCGTTGGTGGAATGTATCCATCTTGTATGCACACCCACATCTTAGCATCTTGATATTTAACATACTGTTCAAACCGATCTTTCCAAGCAACGAAATCGGTACCCTTAAGCATTTTCGGAGCCTTAGTTGCTGAACCGGCCTCAACTTCCATTTTCACTAGTTCCGTAATGTTTATCGAAGTCATCTCTGAAAGAAACGCGACTTGAAAACACACAAAAAGTTTTTTTTTTTTATTTCTGAACAGTGACTAGTAGGCGAAGTTATGCTTAACTTCGCTTAAGCTTAACTTCGTTGGTTTTCCACAACTTCGCTTACTCAGATGGCGAAGTTGTTCTCAACTTCGCTTGAGATTAACTTCGCTTCCTAACTTCGCTTCTTTCTTAACTTCGCCTGATGTTAACTTCGCTTAATTCAAGCGAACTTGTGAGACAAGCGAAGTTAATGATAACTTCGCTTAAACTAATATCTTCGCCTAAACCCTAAGAACAGTGATAGCAACTTCGCCTGATGAACACAAGGTTTTTGCAGGTTTTAATTTGACGTATTGCGAGGTATACGAAAGTGTAATGGGTTATATTTGATAGTGGGAGATGGGTAGGACATAAAAACTCGGTATTTCAACGTAAACTCGTCCCACGAATAGTCGAACGGAACGATTTCTACACTCGTGTGATAATCCCGAACCACACAATCACGAGCAAACGATTTGATACTAATTGTAGGTTCCCAACCGGATCTACACGGAAGTATCTCGTACTACGTAGGTGCGGAATCCCTACGTAAGACGATACGAGTGTTCGATGCGATATACGTTAAAACCAAGCACAAATACACGTTACAATACTCAAAAGACAAGTTTTATTGCAACTCCTTTAACACGTGATATGCAAATCACAATTACACGTTCTCCAGAACTTATTAAAACATAAGTCGTAGCCAAACATATATAGTTATCGACAACTTCGCCTAACAGACTAGGCGAAGTTGTCAATAACTTCGCTTGTCCACAAGTTCGCTTATATCAGGCGAACTTGTGAGACAACTTAACTAAAACCCAAAAACAAAACCAACTAACACGATTACAGACACTAGATACTGAACTACTGACATCATGTACCAACAAGTTTTGAGGTCGGCTTCATGCTTTAATAATACTCCGCTGATATCAACAGCTCTAGAGTCGTCCTTCTTCTCTGCTTCAGTTGTTTTGGTCATGAGTTGGATTAACATTTCTTCGATATTTGAGTAGCTTGGGTTTTGATGGCTACTAGAACTTTGATCTTGAAATTGAGGTTTAGGCTGGAAGGGTTGATTCATCGGTCTTTTTTCGAATCCGGGTAAGGGTTGAGTGTTACCTCCGTCTTTCCAGCTGAAATTCGAGTGGTTTCTCCATCCTGGATTGTAGTTGTTGCTGAAAGCGTTGTTCTATCTAGTGATGAAATCGACTTCTTCCATGGCCATGATGGCTTGTTTACAGTCACTTGTCTTATGATTTCCTCCACAAGTGTCACAGGCGAGTTTGGTTTTTGATAGCTTGGCTTGAAGTTGTTCAAACTTTTTAGAAAGAGCTTCAAGCTGTGCTGTGACAAGAGTGTTGGAATCAACGTGGTGTATTCCTTTATGGGTAGGTGTAGATCTTGGTGGGTTGTAAGAGAAACACTTCTTTGCGGCCTTCTCTAGGACTTCAAATGCTTCGTTAGGTGATTTGGATCCCAGGTCTCCACCAGCGATTTGGTCGATGGCCTGTTTGTTTTGACTGGATTGGGCGTCAAAGAAAGTTTGTACTTGTAACCATACGCTCAGTCCATGATGTGGACATCTTCTTAGAAGACTTTTGTATCTTTCCCATGCTGCGTGTAACGATTCATCATCACCGGTCCGGAATCCGGTAATGCTGGCTCGGTATTTGGCAGTTTTATCGGGCGAAAAATATTTGAGGAGAAACTGTTCAACCATCTGGTCCCAAGTGGTGATGGAACTAGGAGAAAGAGATTCTATCCACTATAGGGCTTGGCCCCTTAGAGAGAAAGGAAAGAATTTAAGCTTGATTTGATATTCTGAACAGTTTTGGATTTTAAAGGTTCCGCAGATTCGTAGAAATCGAGATATGTGAGAAAGAGGGTCTTCGTCGAGGAGACCATGAAATTGAACTGAATATTCCACCATATGAATGGTGCTAGATTTGATTTCGAAATTTTCGGTGATTTCGGGTGGAGCCACTCCATTGCCATAGCCTTCGAGAGTTTGCTTGGCATATTGGCTCATGTTCGGATCATTTTTCTGGGCCGCCATCATTTCTTCGGTTTGATTTTCTCCTGATGTGGTGGTGTCTACTGATTCGTCTTTGATTGCCTCGGCGATTTCTGTAGTCCGTTTATGAGTTCGTCGACGAAAGAGTCGTTCCGGTTCAGAAATTGGAGAAACAAGCTCAGGCTCAAAAGTAGAGGACATACATGGGACTAAATCAAAATTAAACACTAAAGTAAAAGTTAGCTAAAGTTAGTCTAAAAGGTTAGTCTAATATTAAACTACGAGTTATACTATGCTATTTTAAGCTAAACTAAACTAAGGTCTAAATTAATTAAGCTAGAGTAAAGGTAAGGTAAATAAAGGTAAAATGTAGGCTAGCCGTAAAATTATATATTTTAATATTTTGTAAAAAAAATTAAAGCAAAACTTAAAATAGAAGCTAAAAATTTGTACAATTATAGACAATAATTGAATTAAAACTTGGAGTGTTCTTAGAAACGTACCGTGTCCCCGGCAACGGCGCCAAAAACTTTGATGTGTGTGTGGGCGGCTTGTATATGTATGATAGATTGGATATTTGCTTATGCACAAGATCGTGTTTTAAATTTATAAAAGTGATTTCTACAAAGACTAAACACACACAAAATAGGCAAGTGTACCTATCGTATATGTAGAATAGTATTGGTAAGAACCAAGTATCGATCCGTGGACACAAAGGTTTCTAATAATAAATCGTTGTTTTACTTTAATCGGAGGTTTTAATCATTTTGGGGTTAATTTTTTTGAACTTTTTATAAAATGTAGATACTTATATATAATATATAGGTGACCAAGATAAGAAATCTAAACGAGTTATTCAATTATGCGAAGGTTACCATCTAAGATCAAGAATCCACTCCATTTTAGCATTGATAATTAATATTTAAACATGTGATAAACTTGTCGTAGCAATATATGATAGATAGCTCCTTAAACCTTAAGTGAGCATCTTTGGCACTAAGGAGGTAACATACGCATATTAAAGTCCACCCTTTCCTAATGTCACGCCACCTCAATGATGTCAATTTAAGTTAGCAAGTAGTTTCGTAAAGTAAAAAGATTAGGATTGACTCCGATTTCTCAAATACCAATTCTAACAACTTCGGGTGGTTGTAGTTTAGTCACACAACCTCCCCTTGGTTGATTTATGTAGGTTATAATTACACATTCCGTTAACATATGATTTCTTTAGCTAATTTGATATTCTAAGCAAAGCCATTTTCGGATTACCAAGACTTAGAAAAATACATCATAACTTAAATCTCATCATTTCTAAGTACAATATAAGGATCCATGTTTCGATAATGTATCAAAGTATTTCTATCTTTCAAGAACATGAATCAATCATGAACGATTGCCAATGGAATTGACAACCACCAACTTTGAATTAGTGATTTAAGATGGTGAAACATTTCTCATCAAAAGATAATTGTAATATAACCATGTACTTTACTAGACTACATCACATGTCTTGATTAATTATCAAGTAAAACAAAGCTTCTTCATAGATTTTAGATGGTAAAAGGAGTTTAACTCATAATGAGCATGATGATTAAGATGAATGATGATAACAAATACATGATTAAACTTGGAATGATCTAACCAAATGTAGATGAATCTTCCTTTATAATGATGTTGATGATAGTTGATGATGATGGTTGATGGTGATGACCTCCAAGCCTTCAAACTCTTCACTAAACCTTCTATGTGAGTGTTAGTGTGTGTTTTTATAAGAGAGAATAGGATAGAAATCTTTTCAAGGCACACTTAATGAATGCAACATGAGCCACTATTTATAGGCAATCTGGATGGTGAGGCACGACCCCGTGTATCTTTATGACATGTTCCAGATTTGTTTTGTCTTTTGTGTGAGGTGGCAACGGCCCCGTGGTGGGTAGGCACAGCCCCGTGTTTTTTAGTGACATGTGCTCAATTCTTTTTGTCTTTTCTGTATTCTCGTCCACGGCCCCGTGCATAATAAGCACGGCCCCGTGCTTTTTTAATGACATGTGCTCAATTCTTTTTGTCTTTTTTGTATTCTCATCCACGGCCCCGTGCGTGATAAGCACGGCCCCGTGCTTTTGCTTCCAGATTTTGTCTTTTCTTATGTTAGAAGCATGGGGGCGTGTTTCTACGTTTTCTTGTGTTTTCTTCTGTTTTTCTTCGTCTTTTCGCTTGTTTCTTTGTTTGGGGCTTGGTTTCACCTGAAATTATGTTTTATTATGATAAGTAGTCTTTTATGCTATGTTATAAGATAGAAATTGCAGTTTTTAGAGATTATTTGATGCCGAAAAGATGTATATTTATATGTACGTCATCGGGCACTTCTAGATCTTTGAGCATGTGTTAGTATCACGCCCAGTAGTTTATATTATCAGTATGAATTTGGCCCATTAGAAAGGGTAAACACCACCGTGTTGTTGGCGGACCAAACTCATACACTTCCCCGGGGCATGGTGACTAATGTAATGGTTCAAGTGGAGGAATTTTTCTACTCAGTTGACTTTTTGTACTTGACTATGCTAAACGTGTGAATAATACACAACCACAAGTCATATTGGGTAGGTCATTCCTTGCCACAGCACATGCGGTGATTAATTGTGCTAATGGGATATTGGAAATTAAGTGTGGAGATCGTGATAAACGGTTACCATTGTTTGAAAATGCTACTAACCATGTTGTTGACAAGTGTGAATCCTTGAGCATAGATCACACAAAAGAGAAATGTTTTGTGACTGACAGGAATGAGCTAAGGAGTAGCATGAATGTGAAAGGATGGAATGAGATGTTGCATGGAGTTAGAGATGGTGAGGAAGAAACTACAAGAAAGGGAAAGAAGACGAAAAAGAAAAAGGTAAAGAAACCGCCAGAAGTAAATGAAAAATGGCAAGATCATGGCGTGCCAAAAGGTTGGGAGGAATCTCTTTAGGAGCGTGCATGTAACGAGAAGGCTGCACGGGGGCAGGCCAGACGCCCACCTTGAATGTCATAAAATTGTCAAAAGGGTGGTATTTGTACATTTTGTATTTTTTTTTAGTTTGCATTTTTTTTATATTACTAATTGTATTTCAAGCGTACCATCATAGCAAAAGATAAGTGTGGGGATACCGCACCACAAGAAAAGTTGGGATTTTGATGCGTTCGGTAAAGTTTTTTTTCCCGAAAATGAGGTTTCAGTTAAGCGACCCAGAGTGCTTTCATGTTCATTTTGCAGTGGTTAATCCAGGTATGTGTATATTATGTTATAACCGAACTTTGTGGGTGTAGTTCACTATAAACCCTCACGAGACCCCACTCGTCCTCCTGGGCTACCGGGAGGTTTAAAGGGCTTGTTGCATACGCTAAATGCTATCGTGATTCCTACGAAAGTGAGTTAGGTCTTTTAACGTTTTTAACTAATTTAACAGAATTTATTATGAAACGACTTAATTTGGCTAGGTAATTGTTTTAATAAAATTAACAAAAATTCATTTTCATAACTCTTAAAAGACCTATGTTTTACACTTGTGAGAAGCTTGCTTCTACACGTCTCGAGATTTTGCAGGTTCGATTGTCAGATTGGTAATTGGATGAGACGAGAGTATACGAGTGTTTATGAGGGTTCGCGAGCCGACTGGTCCTCTTCCAGTCCCGTTGATATCAGGTGATTTCAGTTTTATAATTTATTTTGTTTTTATTACTTTAAATGTTAAAAGTGTAATTGTATAATTGATAATTGAACCGCCACATTTGAGCCCCGAGTTTTAAAATTACTTAATAGTCAAAAAGTCAATTTCAACCCTGTCCCTCAAATGTTCATTAATCGTTTTATCTATTTTAACTTTGAGGACAATGTTTCATTATTCTAACATTGAGGACAATGTAAACCTCAAGTATGGGGATGGGGGAAATTTGAAAATTTTAGCCCGATAGTACCTCGAAGAGTGTTCAGAAACCAAAGTTATTAACTGTTAATTATTGCCATTAATGCCAAGTTAAAGATTTCTAGTCATGGTTTGTTTTTCAGCTTCTCAATAGTTTTACTCACAGATGTTTTCATAACGAGAAGTTGAAAATGAGGTCGTTTAGGTGGGGATAACGAGTCATGGGGACAGGTACACATGTTTATATCGTCAACCCTATTCCTCCGGTACGTGTGTGAGTTGACCCAAATATATATAATACACATATAATATATATAGTACACACATGTCATTTGAGTGCTTTCATTGATGTTCAAGGATTACGGGATCGTAGTTGGCAAAATGCAAAAGTGACAGAGGCAATTAGGTTAAGCCTCGTCTGGATGAGCGCGAGTGTGGGTACTGGAGGTTTGGGGCCTCATACATTATACATATGAGGATGGTTAATGTGAGGAGCAGGGGGTTGGGTCCATTAGAAAACCTTTCTTGGACTTATTTTTCATTTGTTTAACCCCGACATTATGTTACGAGACGATCCGGCTTACTAGGTTTATTTGTAATTGTATTTGTTTTTGTATTTGTATTTGTTCCATTATTAAGCATCACGTTATTATGCTTAAAAAAACTTGAGGAAAAAGCCAAAAAGATGTCTGTTTATATTCAGTTATGTATTCAGTAGTTCGTTTATGTAAAAAAAAAGAAAAAAAATATGAAATCAGTATGTATGTTAGTTTGCTTATTTAGAGGTTTTATAATAAGTCAGTCAGTTTGTATAGCAGTTTCGTTTATTTAGATGTTTTATAATAAGCCGGGTCGGATCGTTTGAGCTACTTAAATATTTCCCTTCCATACCCTTACACCTAGCCCCATGACAACCCTTTTAAGACCTCTTGATTTGCATTTGTGTCAAAGCAGCTTTATGGATGAATATTTGCTTATGAGTGATACTGAGAGCAGAGTGATACTAGCATATCTTTTGCTAGTCCAGATATTAAACCGAGAGGAGATATGTTATATTATGAGGGGTATGAGCATGTGTGCCTTAACCGGAAACAAAGTACACTCGTCTGGGCGGCTCTATTGTTTTTATCATAGCACTTAACCTTATTTGTGGGATGTCAATCTATAAAAAAATGTCAGTCTGGGAAACTGGGTATGACCTTAAACCTTACTAGTATTAATGGCGATAATTTACATACCTATGATGGAGGTTGATGTTTACTTTAGAGTTTGCTTGAATGCAAGCAAAATATAAGTGTGGGGATGTGATGCTTGGTTAATTTGTATATAATTAAGTTCGTTTATTTATTAGTTTTAACTGTTAATTGTGGGAACTTCGATACTTCATACGTGTTTATTGTATTTCAGGTCATAGACGTTAAACTACCTAATTTGGACCTGTACGAGAACGGGATGAAGACCCGGGATGATGTAAAAGTTGGTTTAGCATATCATTTGCTGAAAATAGAGTATCATATGCTGAGCATAAGAGGGAGCGTGTACATCAGGTGTCTTTAAAGTATGGTATGCTGAAATAGAGTATCATACTCTAAAGTTAGAGTACCATTTGGTGAGCCAGAGTACCATTTGCTGAAACTAGAGTACCATATGTTAGACCAAAATAAAGTACGCATTTTTAAAACCCTATATAAGGATAAAATTAGGGTTTGGAAAAGGGACTTCTGGCTGGCAGTTACCAGAGCTACAAGAGGGTGATTCCATCATTCCGATTCATACCGAGATCACATACATGTTCCATATCATCATAATTGAAGATTCCATGATGTCGATGCTCGGCTAACTTCTCCGAATCATACCCGGGATGTAAAGTTTGTATTATTTTCAGTTTTCTCATGTAACTAAGAACGTTTATGTATAATTGTTTATGGTTAATCTATAATTATTGATGTTTAGTATTTCTGTGTGTTCAATCGGTTTAGGTTTACGTTGATCTGAACGATTAGTTAAGAGTTGCTATAATAATTGATCATAGGACTGCTTGATTAGGTTGAATACGATAAAACCTATGATTGCTCTTAACTGAGTCACACTGGCAGGGACTGTTTGATAACCAGTGCCGTGTGTAAAACGATTATTGATGTCTAAGGTTTTGTCTAGTTGATCAGTCTGTAGTTAACCGCTAATGATTAATCTGTTAGGTTGCATGAGATTACTGTAAGTTACTTACTTGAAGTCCCGGGTGTGATTTGCTTTTATTAATTGATTGAAACTTGTTCACTTGTTCGTTGCTTAATTCTAAATTAAAACTAATTGCTTGTGTGATCAGCACTAAAATCTGCTACTTCATAATATTATAAATCTATACACGAATTGCACTGACCACATACTCCTTGTGATACGATACCCTACTTGCTCTAACTATTTAGTTTAATTAGGTTTTTGATTGACTCAAACGACGGTCATCAAATAGCTTTCATCATCAAACAACAAATTGATTAATAAAATAAAGTAACAAAACATGCTAAAAAATAAATAAATAAACAAAGGGAGAAGCCAACTATTTCTTAGGTTCGAATGTAAGTAAAAAGAGAAAAGCCACTAACTCGGAGTTAGATTAAAAGAATTAAAGAAAAAGAACCAATGCGTACCTGACACCAAAAGAACCTTAGCACTACACGACATGTTTTTCTTGTACTATAGTGGGCCTTCATCTAAATTTTTGTGCACTTTATTTAATTCTTTTACTTTCATCTTATTACTTACCTTAAAATATGTCGCATGATTATTAGGCTGAGGGGTGTGGGGGGCGCGAGATGGGGCGTGAGTGGGGGCGCCAGCCAATAATATTGTGACGTGTGGCAGAGAGAGAAACTTGATAAGATGGGTGTTGGTAGTGGTGATAGCGCCCCGGGCCATGGTGTGGAGGGGCGCGAGAGGGGGCGCAAGCGGTTTATTTTTTTATTTTTTTTATAAATGTATTAAAAAAACGTATTATTAAAAAAACAAGAAATTATTTAAAAAAACACACATTAATTAAAAAAACACATTAATATATAAAAAAAAATTAAAGTACTAAAGAAAAACATTATTCTTATTATTCGGCTTCGTCTTCTTCGATCAACCTCTTCCGGATACGTTCCTTTTGTTTTTCCATCAGCATTTGGTCGACCGGATTTAGGTGGCTGAAGTCTCTTGCAAGGAAGTCCAAATCTCTCATTCTTTTTTTTTCCTTTTTGTCAATAGAGACCACCTCCATGGTTTTGTTGAATTTATTGAGGGATTCAACAAGATCGTTGATGTTTACGGCTTCCCCCTCAGCCGGTTTTTTCCCCCTGGCGTCCCTTCCCAATGGCCGCCTCCTCGGCGGTGAAGACGTTTCCTCCCCCGCAACGTTTAGGTCGAATCCAACCCGGCAATCCGACCCGGCGGAAGTGCTGTACGCTCCAGACGAACTAGTTTTAGTCCGTTTCGGCCCTACTTCCGCATCAAGGTCCGGCGCCACTAGCTCAACCCACTTGGAACACCTTCTCAACCTCTCCCACACCTTTACATCGTCCCACGTCTTCACCGTCCCATACCTCCGCAGGCACTCCTGCCTCCACTCTTCGACAGTGAAATTATAGACCGCCAAATCGTCACTGCCACTTGGTCTCATACGACCGGCGTTCCTGTTGAACAGATTAGTAAACAAGCCGACAAATTTTCTGATTTCGGTCCACCGACCCGAAATCATATCGGCGTTCCGCTCTGTACTCCCAACGAGCGAATAGAACGTCTCCCTAACCTTTGTCCAAAAGACCTTGCTCTTTTGGTAGTCCGCTGCAAAATGCATAATAAATTTGTATGTCATTTAACTTTTTTATTTAACTTTTTTATTAAAAATCATTTTTAAAAACGTTAAAACAATTACCGCAACGCCGATCCTCAGAAGTGGCTATCCAAGCCCGACACAGGGCTTCCTTCTCATCCGATGACCACGGAGTGATTTTCCGTTTCGCCCTTCCGGTCGAAGCCGAACCCGACCCGTCCGTTGCAACTTGTTTTTTCCGGTGGACGCGTCTTCTTTGTCCCGCAGCTTCACCTTCTGGTTCTGGTTCTTGTGTCTCCGGAACTACAAAGTTAGGAGACGGTTGTATGTTGGATGGTTGAAAGCCGGATGGTTGTTGCGACCCCGAATAAAACATCGGTTGGTCCGGTGCCGACCATAAATCGTCGTAACTGTAATCTGATTCTAGGTTTGGGTACCAATTTCCAGCCATGTTTTTAAAAAAAGGTTTGGAATATGGGGTGATTTCGGGTTTTGGGTGTGGTATGTGATATTGGTTTTGGGTGTGGTATGTGAGAATGGTTTTGGGTGTGGATATATGTGATATATATTGTGATATATATAGAGGAAAAAAAATTTTTTTTTTTTATTCACATTTAAGCCTCCAACGGCTCTTTCACCATTCCCCAAGCACCCTCACGCGCAACAGCTCCCGCGAGCCCCCTGGCGCCTGCATCGTTTTCCGCTCTCGCGCCCCTCTCGCGCCCCTATCGCGCCTCGGTGGTGTGGTGCTCGCGCCCCGGGGCGCGATCGTCTGGCCTCTTGCGCCCTTCCTAGCGCTCCACACCCCTCAGCCTTAGAATCAGATGAATTTAAACAACATTAAATGAGATATGATGAAGAAGAGTTTTCATATTAAGTTTATTAATTATACAAATAATTTTAATTACAAACTATCGTACAAACTTGTTCTTTTTTTTTGTACTATATTGCCTTCTTTAATCATGTTAATAATTTACATAAAATGCACACTTTAATAAAGTTGTAGCACAATGTTATGTTTAGGGCGCAACTTATATTGCAAGCATTTCAAACTACCAATTAATCAATTTAAAAATAAAAGGCAAAAAATTCATTTTATGATAAATAAATAAGGTATGATAAAGGTATAACAAATACATAGAATCTATTTATCTTATCATATATTGTCTGTCGGTAAATAAAACACTTAAAAAGATAGAGTTTCACTTTATGATAGTTTCATTCGTTTGATCGTACACCAAATCACATGTTTCCGTAGCGCTCACCGAGTTTGTCCTTTTGACAACTAACGCTGCCTACCAATATGTTTTATCATACCCTAACATCTTCCAGGTTACTAGGAAGTCTTACCAACATGACCATCAACTATAGAAATAATATAATTATATTTATGTTAATTGATTTTTAAGGTTAAAAAGGTGTAAAAGAGGTAAGAGAGTATCTCACTTCAATTTAACAGTTAAATTGAGGTTAAGATAATATCGTATTAATAGGAATTTGAGTATGGAAAAACGGTAATATAGAAAATATGGGTTCTAAATTTGACTTGTTAGTATTTTTTTTTCTTTTGAACGATTGGCCCAAACGTGCCCGAAAAACGAACCCATGACAAACATACAAGATTGTACATGTACAATTACAATTTTATCGAAATATTAGATCTAGCTTTTAGCCAAAGGTTAACATCTTCCTTGATCATCTTCAAGAAAATGACATTCCGGGTATGCTTACTGTTGAAAACCACCTCGTGCTTACCCCTCCATAGATTGCATAGTGTAATTAGAAAAAGCCGCCCCATGTTTAATTACAATTATCAGATGACATTATGCATATCTTGCAATGGCGAACCTAAAATTTTTCATGAGTTGCAAAAATTAGCATTTAAGCATGTAGAAACTTTGCAAATAAGTTATTATGACAAACTACTCGTACTTGTGAAAAAATAGACTCAATCTCCACTTTTAACATAAGTGTAGGCCTAATTACTTATATAAATTCATATTTTAGAAATTTTCATATGCATTTTCATTTACTAGGTTAAATGTTCGATTCTCCTTTTCCATAATTCATCATCTCTATTCCTTTCAACTTTTTTTTTCTTTTTCTATCTTCATCCTAGCCAGAATCTATCTTTAAAATATGCTATGTGACTTTTAATTTATCTTTATGCATTATTATTATATTTTCAAATCAAGAATAGTTATAAACACATGATAAATTCCTTCCAAACTTTAGTTTTATGTTTCTAAAAACTCTTGGCAAATTCCTTCAAGTCACTCCTTTTATACACTCCAAATAAAAAAATACCTATTAAATGATTAATCAAAAGCATCTTTTAAACATCATCTAAACATCATATAATTATGATATTTTTTTCATACTGATAATTGTTTACTCGCGTGTTGCGGCGCGCAGATTATTTGTTGGTAACGTTACTAAATGACCTATACTTTGTAAAAAATTTGCAGGTGTCGTGTTAGAATATGTCACATGATGCTTTATTCAATTCGATCTATACTTTCATCATTTTGTTCTACGTTAGATTAATATGTCACATGATTATTAAATCAACTGAATTTAAGCAACTGAGATATGTGTGATAATAATAAAGTTAAAAATGGTGTGAATGTGCGATAATTTGCTGTACAATTAAAGCAAGCAAGTGATCTTTAATTTCTAGACAAAAACAAAAGAATCTTTCACATGTGAAAACTTCCACTCACGTACCTTCTTTTCTAAAGTCACGAATAACATTAAACAAGGCATTGCCTATTCATACACCCATTAGTATGTTTCACATGTGAAAACTTGCAGACATTCACCGTACGAACCTTATTTTCCAGTAAAATAATGTGTATAGATTATGGTTCCCGTTTTAATTCAAATACTTGTAATCTATTTTATTAAAATATTTAGGGCCTAATAAATTGCTATTCACATTTTAACTTCTAATGATTGATGTTGCTTAGTTATGTTTAATAATATTCGTTTACTTGTGTTAGTTATATTCGTTGGTTATACTCATTTATGTTTCGTGAACCATTCGTTAACTGTTACTATTCATCGTTTGTTCAGTTAAAGTTAATCGGACAAACGATCGAACATAAACAAGCCCCATTCTAATTCGTTCAGTTCATTTACCAGCCTCCATGACACACAGATAATTTATCATGAATTATATCTTTTGGACAATAATTGTTTCTGGTCAACCTAGCAGGACTTGTTTCTATCTGTACCAATAAAACTTCTTTTAACCCGTTATCCAGCCCGACAAGCGTGTCCATTTCGATACATGAGCATAGATGTAGGCCACGAAAATATTTTTGACAACAATACCGAAGTGGAGATGCATCCTGTTAAGCCCGCAATAAGCCCTCCCATGTTTTTATATTAAATCTATATAAGGCTAACTAGTAGATGTGCCCGCGCGTTGCGGCGGGACACCATGAAGATTAGGTCGGTATGAGTAAGGTTCCCAACATAGATGCGACGGAAATTTGATGGTGTCGTTACGGTTGTGATGGCACGGTAGTTTTCTATAGGTTAATGCAACATATGCTAGTGTAGGCTGAGTAAAAACAAGGACTAACTTTTAATTACTAACAAATATTATAAATATATCTAATGAAAGAAAAAGCTAAATATCTAAAACAAAACAAAGGCAAACAAAATGATCAAAAAACAACCTTAATTATGACATAAGTAAACAATACGATAATATCTTTTGCCATTACATAGTATACAAAAAAAATTATATATTTAAGAGATCATAAGCAAATAGTTAAATGGGCTTATAAAATGTCAAGGGATATATAGTGCCATTAAAAGTTGCCAGCGATCATGGGTTCTCTTATACCTTGAAATTAAATGTGTTGTCTAGAATCAACTGAACTATCTGTTTTACTATTTCGATGTTTTCAGAATCTTGGTCAACTGTTGACTTCGACCTTTGTTTTGTTTCAGGTCCTCAACATGCCACATATTGTTTCTATTTTCGTTGTAAACTTCAGCCTAAACCAATCATTAGATGCAGATTCATGTTATGCCAACTCCAGCATCCTATATCTGCCACAACAACATAATATTCCTACTATAAAACAAATTCAAAAACTGATTCAAATAAAAGATCAAGTAACCTGAAACTTTATGGTTGGGGTTGGAGTTGAAATTTAATTGTTGTGTTTGGACTTTGACATTAAGAGTTAAATCTATTTTGGGCATTTTGTTGCAAGCTTGTACAGGTCAAACCTTTCCAAGAAACAATAAGTTAATTTATGCTATCCAATTGATGAGTCAATGGGTGTGCATGAAACCGAAAGATACTGACCAAACCAGGAGTTGCTTATTGTCGATGTTGTATTATAAATTTGTATTGTTTTTGATGTAATTCAGGTTATGTTGTTATCATACTTTCAAAATCAGGTTTTGTGCTGTCACTATTAATGCAACAGGTTATGTACTTTTTGTGATAGATGAAAGGTTACTTAAGAGTATATGTTGTAAATATTATTAGGCTTATTGGGAAGAAATCAATCAAACAAAGAGTTTACCATAGTTTCTTCATTTTGTTAAGGAACTTGTTAAACCCGTCAAATCCGTCACGCAGAACCGGTTTATATACCCGGACCGACCCATTTGTAATAGGTCCTGTTCCGGGTTTGAGAAATTATTCAAATCGGTTCCAGTTCCGGTCCAGGTCGGACACGTTGCACACCCCTATTAACATAAACCTTTACTGATTCTTTACAGTTCAATTTAGTATGACTAATTTGCCCCAAAAATCCAAGGTGTTCATTGAGCTTTAATTTAGACAAGGCAACAAACAAGGTAAACAAGTGTAATGAGCGAGCCAACGAGTCAATCTTACCTTGGCTCGGGATTGGCTCATTTACTAACAGATCCGTATCGGAAAGTAAAAAATTTTGACCGTTCACGTTTTTGGAAAGAACCCGTTTTAACCATACCACGTTTCATATGTTGTTTCATCAAATAATAAAACGACCAAGTTAAAATAAACAGAGGTAAAAAAAGGGAAAATAAGTACAAGTCATTACATAAGGGAAAAAAAGGGTAAATAAGTTCAGCTTGTTTATCTTAGCGAACTAAAATGTTTAGCTAGAGCTCACTCGTTACAAACCCTTGGACTACAAAGGGAGTCCGCTCGTCTCGTTTACAAACAATCCAATATCAAGCGAGCCATGAGTTGCTTCTGACTTCGCTTGACATAAAAACCGATAATCTTGCATTCGTTCATCCTATATGATTGATTGAGTATTATTATTATTATTATTATTATTATTATTACTGGAATATCATGTATTCAACTAAAACATATAACAAGTTGAACAAGTGGAAAAGGCTTACTTTGATGAGGTGGGAAGAGTGAGGCATAGGACACTGGACCAGTCTATGGTTCCATCAAAGCCGAGCAATATTCATATAAAGCCTTCATTTGAGGATCCATGTTCTTGTCATTTTGCCATGCTTCGAGGATCATCATCATAACCGCCTCGGTAGACTTCTGCCCGCTCGTACTAAAAGCTCCAAAACACCATCAAAAGCACCTAAACAATAAACAAAATATTAATATTAAAAAAAAACAAACAATTCTTATCAAATGCTGTAAAGACATTATTACGATGAGTTGGCGTCCACGATAGGAAGAAGCTTCTTCATCTCGTTCTTTGAGAGGCCGAGGTCTTTGCATTTTAAAAGCCCCTCACGCGCTTTCATCTTTAATAAACAAACACCTAATTATTTTTTTCATATATAAATGTACACATTAGAGTGCAAAATAAAGTGTTTACCAATTAACATTTCCTCTAAGCGTGTTAATTTCACCGTTATGTTCAAGAACACGCATCGGTTGTACACGATCAGATAAACTTGGTGAAAGATTGTATATTGATTGTGTTTAACATAATACAATAGGTTCTATATTTATAGATCTACAATAGATTTCTAGGGCCGGCTAACATAAGCCTAGGGCTGGCCCATAAGACCATAAATGTATTGACTAATACTCTCCCTCAAGCTAAGGCCGGGGACCGACTCTTAGCTTGGACTTTAAGAATAGAAAACGATCTGATGGTAGCGGCTTTGTGAACACATCGGAAATTTGATCATGTGTAGAGATAAACTGAACTGATAGCCTTCTTTGTGCAACTTTCTCTCGAACGAAGTGAAAATCTACTTCCACATGTTTTGTTCTAGCATGAAAAACCGGATTAGCAGATAGATATGTAGCTCCTAGATTGTCACACCATAGAGTAGGAGCAGAGTGCATTGGGACACGAAGTTCTCTTAATAATGTTTCAAGCCAAGTCAATTCAGCAACCGTGTAACATCTTAAATTTTCATATTTAATAAAATAAAGTCGCTTTTGGTTATTAGGCCTAAATAAGTAATTAATACTAACAAGGAAAATGTCATGGACTTGGAATAATTATGGTGGATTAAAGGGTAATGGGCCTTAGGTCCATGGGCTTTAAGGGATATAAATACCCCTTAAACCATCCTAAAACCCTAATCCTCATTCTTACCTTCCATATTTGCCTATCACACTCAAAAACACACACACCTGCACACATATATACACGGCCGTGAGGGTTGGGGCGAAGTTAGGGATCGAGTAGACGATAGTTCAAGTAGATCTTTATTACACGAGCTATATACAAGATCTAGGATTCTTAATCAAGCCAAACGAGATCCAACGAACACGAAAAGGTATGTTTTGATCTTAAAGTTTACGTTTTTATTAACGTTTAACCTTGAAACTTAGAACGAGATTAGACCAGGTGTAAATGGAACGTAAAGTTGTGAACTTGATGTTAGAAACAAACTTAAGAAAACCCGCGTCTGCTTGTGAATCGTTTAAGATAAACCGAAGGTCTTGTATTGAACGTTTTTGAAATTAAAGGTCCAAACTTTACATGTTTTCGGGCCAAATCAAATCCAAAACGACCACAGGAATGATCGCGGGATGGTTAAATGCCATACCCGGGGATTTCAGGTTGAACGATGGTGATTACCGGGAGGACTAGGGACAAACAGGGCTGCAGCTGGATAACTTCGCTGCATGCCAAGTTCGCTCCTGATCAACTTCGTTCCCCAGTAAGTTCGCCTGCATGTTCGCGAAGCATATTCGCCGAGCACTAAGTTCGCCTAACATTAATTTCGCCTAAGGCTAAGTCCGCCGAATGATTAACTTCGCTTAGCTTAAGTTCGCCAAGCTGTGAACTTCGCCTAATACAAGTTCGCTTACTTAAGTTCGCATATACTTAAATTCGCTAAAGTTTAGGTTCGTTGAAAGTTTAAGTTCGTTTAAATTAAGTTCGCCTAACACGTATGTTCGCTTACATTTAAGGAAACGAATCAGATAGGAATCAGACTTAATGCGTCTTAGAAAATAAATTAAAATCCTAATGGAAAATGTGTTAAGATAGTTAATGTAAATAAATATTTTTCCAAGCTGACCTGGCAGCTCGACCCTAGCCAGGGGCTCTGCCCCTTGGACCCTTCTAGGGGCTGCCGCCCCTAGAACCCCACTGCTAAGGGCGCTACCCCCAGACCCCCGTTCGTTATGGGTAATAACTAAGACTAGAAAGATGATACGAGTAGTGATAGTTAATTGATACGTGTAATTATTATACAGTCAGCCGTGCACAACTAAAGAAAGGGATTACCATCAACGGTGAACGTAACCGACTTCAGGTGAGTTTCTAGCCCCATTTCCTTGTTATGTTTTCGGGGCTGTGTGCATACTCGATGTGAATGTTAATACACTTACCTTAAATGGTAAGTGTATGTCTTATTGACGATTGTGATAGTTATGTATGTATGCTTGACAATACGTGAACGACCTTCGGGTATTGCACGTATTGTTAAGGTAAGTATAGTATAGTAGGTATGAAATGCGTATGTGAATAAGGGAGTATGTACGATTATGTTGTGTATGGTATTAATTGTACGGATATGATAATGAAATGTAAGGTAATGTTAAAGGGTTGCATACCCTAATAATATATGCGAAGGATAAAGGGTTGCATACCCTAATAATATATGCGAAGGTTAAAGGGTTGCATACCCTAATAATATATGCAAAGGTTAAAGGGTTGCATACCCTAATAATATATGCGAAGGTTATAGGGCGTAATGCTCTTTAAAACGTAAGGTAAGTATATGTAAGAAAGAAAGTGCGAAGGTAAGTATATGATAAACGAAAGTACGAAAGGATGTACTTATGAATGTATTGTATGTTATGTAATTAACTAGAACTCACTTAGCGTAGCTGACTTTTAGTATGCACGCAGGTGAGTAGAATGAGGCAGCTCGCTTGAGGGGACACGTGGCATCGAATAAGAGGCTGGCATCGCAAGACTAAAGACGTTTATTAGTTTATGCTTTAAAGACAATATGTTATTTAAGACGAATTATGGATTGATGGGTAATGTTTTATGAAAGTTTTATTTTCCGCGAATGTTTCTATTAACTCTGATTATTAGAACTATGTGAATGAGTAAATCCAACGTCCAAATGTGAGGCACCGGTAACGGGGCCTTACAAACCGTATCGGCCAAAGCCTAATATTCAGATTCGGTAGATGACCGAGATACAGTCTTTTGTTTTCTAGCTGACCATGAAATAAGATTTGACCCAAGATAAATAGCATATCCTCCCGTGGATCGACGGTCATCCAGGCATCCAGCCCATTCAGCATCAGAAAAGGCGGTCAACTGATGAAAGGAAACATCCGTATAGGCATGCAAAACAGGAGATGAGGAGCTGGAAATCAAGAGACCATGACTAGCAGTTCCATGTAAATATCGTAAGATGCGTTTTACAGCAGACCAGTGATTGTCAGTAGGAGAATGCATGAACTGACAAACTTTATTAACCGCAAATGTGATATCAGGCCGGGAGAGAGTAACATATTGTAATGCACCAACCACTTGTCTATATTTTACTGGATCCTCAAACTGAGAGCTGTCACCAAGATAAAGAGGGTTACCTGTCGCGCACGGTGATGTAACCGGTTTGGACTGGGACAATTTCGCCCGGTCCAATAATTCATTAATGTACTTCTGTTGTGAAAGAATGATATCGGAACCTTTACGAATCACCTCAATACCCATAAAATACGATAAGGGCCCCATGTCTTGTATTGCAAACGATTTACTAAGACATTGCACCACATGATTGATAGCCTGATTGTTGTTACCTTTTAAAATAATGTCATCGACATATACTAGCATATACAAAAGTGTCCCTTTACCAGAATAAATAAACAAGGAAGGATCTGTTCTAGATCCCCTAAATCCGAGAGCAAGTAAAGCAGAAGAGAGTCGTTCAAACCAAGCCCGTGGTGCCTGTTTGTGGCCATACAAAGACTTATGCAAAAGGCACACATGATTTGGCTTACGAGGGTCAACAAAGCCTTGTGGTTGCTTCAAATATATTGTTTCCTTCAGATCACCATGTAAGAAAGCATTTTGAACATCAAGCTGTCGTAGAGACCATTGTTTGGTGACAGCTAATGATAAAACGACCCTGATTGTAGTGGATTTCACTACTGGACTAAATGTTTCAGTATAGTCTATACCAGGTTGTTGATTAAAACCTTTAGCGACTTGACGCGCCTTGTAGCGCTTAATTGCCCTATTTTGGTCTCTTTTAACTTTATATACCCATTTGCAATCAACCACATTAGTATGTGGAACACAAGGAACCAAAGACCAGGTACCATTACGGATAAGAGCTGAGTATTCGTCCGCCATGGCCTGGCAACGGTAAAGGTGGAGGGTTCTGTGTGAGATGTAGGAATGGAGGTTTGAAATGACGAGGGATTGTATGGTTTAGTTTGTTTGGGCTGTGGGCGTAGGTTAGCTGGATTTTGGCGTTGTGGAGGAGGTGGGTTTGGGTTTGGGTTTGGAGTAGGTGTGTGAGTTGATTGGGGGGCTGAAATAGGTTGTGGATCAGGTGGATTAAAGTCGTTAATCGGCTGGTCAGATTGTAGGGTGGTAGAAGATGGCTGAGTGGTGCTTGTTGGGTGAATAGTGGTTGACTGATGGTATCGGTCAAAGGCTGGGGAAGTGGGAACCGGGTTTGTTGTGGACCAGCGGGTGTAAGTACGAGTTGGTGGATCTGTAGAGTGTGTATGACTAGGGTCGGGTGGTGGGGTTGTGGTGGTATTTCAAGAATCCACCATGTTTAGGGGAATGGAAGTTATGGGATAAGATGAAACATATGGATCAGGAGATGAATTTGGGGAGGAGGTGGTGGGTTTAGTAAGGAAAGGAAAAGAATTTTCGTTGAACCGAACGTGACGGGCAATATAAATACGTTCTGTGACGAGGTCTAAGCATCGATACCCGTGATGATAGGTGCAATACCCAAGAAAAATACAAGGTGTAGATCGAAAATCCATTTTGTTGGGATTATAAGAACGAAGGTGAGGAAAGCACTGGCAACCGAACACGCGAAGAAAGGAGAAATCAGGTTTACGGTGGTATAAGTGTTCGAAGGGGCTGGTGTTGGAATTTATACGAGGGGGCATTATATTTATTAGGTAGACGGCAGTTTCAAAAGTATAATGCCAGAAACGTTGAGGGGCATGGGATTGTGCCATTAATGTTAAGCCCGTTTCAACAACATGACGATGACGTCTTTCAACAACACCATTTTGTTCGCTGGTGTGAGGACAAGAGAGACGGTGAATAACGCCAATAGAGGCAAAAAAAGATGAAAGATTTCTGAATTCCCCACCCCAATCGGTCTGCACAGTTTTTAGTTTAGTGGAGAATTGTCGTTCAGCCATAGTGACAAATTGTGTAAAGGTGGCAAACACATCTGATTTTTGTTTTAAAGGAAACCACATAAATTTAGAGAAATGGTCAACACACAAAAGAAAGTAGTTATAACCATCAAACGAAGTCATAGGGGCTGGTCCCCAAACATCACAGAAAACTGAATCCAAAATACGAGTACTTTTATAATCAGCAGACAATAAATTAAGTTTGGAAGATTTTCCAACAGAACAAGCAATGCAATGAGAATCAAAAGTCTTTGCAGAAATAGGTAAACAATATTTAGAAAGCATAGTCTGACATAACTGGGAATGTGGATGTCCCAAACGTTGATGCCATGTGGTTGTTGAAGTTCGAGATGTCGAAAAAGCAACTTTTGGATGTTGATGGAGTGGTAGTTTGATAGAGTAGAGTCCATCGTCACTTGGACTCGTGAGGAGGGTAGTGTGGGTAGAATTGTCCTTCACAGCAAAAAAATGTAGCATGAAATTCAAAATAAACATGATTATCCTCACAAATTTTTTGTACAGAAAGAAGGTGTTGTTTGATCTCAGGTACATGAAGGACATTGTTAAGTGAAAGGTTTTGTTAAGTGAGAAAAGTTTTGATGAACCGATATGTAAAATGGGAAGAGCGTTACCATTACCAACACGAAGATGATCATCACCGTAGTAAGATTCTGCGGAGTCAAAACCAGACAAATCCGGTGCTACATGGTGATTAGAACCTATGTCCGGAAGCCACGAAGTAGACGCTTGTGAGCGATAATCTGCATAATTGGCGGACGGTTGTCTCGTTTGGAAGGTGGAGGGATCTCGTTTTGGGCATTCAAATGGCACATGTCCAATTCCACACCTGTTACAAGAACCCCATACCATGTTTTGATTTGTAGCCCAACTAAACTGACCTTGACCTGAATTACGAGAGGTGCTTTCCGGGCTGCGGTTGTAGAAGTTGTTCCCACGGCTGCCACGACCGCCACGGCCGCGACTATAGTTGGACTGACCGGGCCTGTTTGTGTAAAAAGCTTGAGGTGCGGTGGCGGGTGATGAAACAGAAGATGGTTGTAACTGAAAACCAAGACGGCTAACAAGTTGTTGAAGTGCCTGAACTGTATCAGTTGGAACCGAAGGTGTAATAGCTGCTATGGCAGCTGTAAAAGCTTGAGCATTTGGAATTGCAGGGGCTGATTTTTGGATCATAAACTCATGATCTTCAAGAAGACCAGGGAGTTCATTGAAGACAGTTGTATATTGTCTAGCAAAGAGGGTTTGTTTGACTCCGTTGTACTCCTCACGAAGACCTGCAACAACAAGCATAAAAATATCTTTGTCGGGCATGGGTTGGCCAATATTTGCAAGGGCATTTGCATACTCTTGTGCCCTTGCAAGATATGCAGCAGATGTCTCGTCTTTCTCCATTTGTATTTTTAACAATTGTGCCTTCAATGTAAATTCTCTAGAAGAAGTGTGTGGGGCATAGGCTCGTTCAAGACCAAGCCAAAGGTCACGTGAGGTAACACCTTGCACGTGTTGAAAGGATGTTTCAGAGATGGTTGAGATAATTAGCATCCTAACATGTGCATCATTGCACAACCAGATCGTGTAATTGGGGTTTGATTGGGTGACAAGTGTTGTATCCTCCTTTGCAGAGGTTCTTGGAGCGGAGATGGTGGGAGAAGGACATGGAATACTCCCATCAACATAACCGAATAGGCTATGTGTAGTGAGAAAGGGTTGAATCATAAGTTTCCAGTGACCATAGTTTGTAGGGGATAGAGTGAAACCAAACTTATGAGAGTTGTGTGAAGTTTTCTCTGTGGTGGTGAAGGCTGTAAGTTGTTGATCAGCCATGGTATGTAATGGATCTGGAAAGAAGAAAGATGATATAAGTGTATTGTGGAGAGTGGCGGCAGAAAGAAGTGGGTCAGAACCCTAAGCTCTAATACCAAGATAAACTTGGTGAAAGATTGTATATTGATTATGTTTAACATAATACAATAGGTTCTATATTTATAGATCTACAATAGATTTCTAGGGCCGGCTGACATAAGCCTAGGGCTGGCCCATAAGACCATAAATGTATTGACTAATACGATCCCAGCTAGGAAACGTGTTGGTTGAAAACCGAGAATGAATCTGTACAACCGATATTATTTAGTCAATAACATTATTAAAATGGCTGTAAAAGTTAGCATCAAAGTACACTTGTGACTGAACCAATAATATACGGATGGTGAACACGAGGGGTCTTATCTTCAAGAAGTGAGCAAAACACTTCTTAATGCCAACTCACCACTGAAGAATCCAATCCAGCATCCCGTTAACCGGTTGATCCAATGCTGTTGTTAAGTGTCATGTCAGCAGACAAAGAATCAAGTTTATGAAAAAATATATTTAGCAGTGCCATGTAGCTCGTAAACCTTTCGTTCCCGAGATCCGCGTGATAATACTCCTTCAGCTGGTTTGGTTTCAACTGACCTTTATACACCACAGTTCTACATTCAATGAAAAAATAATAATAAATAAATAAATTATATAAATATTAAATAGTCAATAATTAATAATCTCAAGGAAAACAAACCTAGATGATAAAGAACATATATAGAAGTCACGGACCCCACCGTGTTGAAGGTTCAATGCAGCCCGAATGGCTACCATTGAAACCCGTCTTAGTATGTACATCTGCAAATATAAGACAAATATAAATATAAAGATCGTCTCGTATTTAAAAAGGTTAAAATGGTCAAATGCAAGGAAATAAATAATGTATACCTGTCGCTCAAAATCGACTTTTGACTTGGGGGTGAGAGTGAGGAACACTTGTTCGATAACGGGTTCGGTTTGTAAAGCGTATTTGCCGAAACCAGAAATATCTGTCGGGACCGTACGCCAACCAAGAACCGTGTGCCCAAGTGACTCAGCAACCTAAAACCAAAAATGTAAACTTTTAAACCGAATTCAACATAAACTGCATAAAGATCATAAACCTTGTTTTTGAATATTTAAAGTAATAATAATTCATCATTTAAATTCTTGAAATACCTTTGTGAACACAATCTTGCTCTGCTTCCTTCTGGTAACAGAAGTCGGCAAGAAGAACATGCCGACAGCAAAATTACCTGGTGCGGGTAGCTCAAACCCTTCATCCTTTGCCACCTGCATAAATCATTATTTTTTAAAATCTTACAGATTCCTAAAACCCGGTGTGGCAACCATTGATAAGTGATGAATGAATTAATTTGTTGCAACCATGGTTGTACAGAACCAAACCTTTACACCCAAAATGGTGTGCTTAAGATTGAGAACATCAAAACTGCATAATAAAGGCTGCAGAAATTACTAACAAAATATGAAAGTTGTTAAAAGTAATCAATTAAGTTCATAAAAAATCAAAGGTAAACCTAATATAACAAAACTACAAACCCTGAACATGAATTTGAGGCGAAATTGAATAACTGGATAATGGCTGTTGAAGAAGGAAGCGATTAGAGATGAAAAGAGACGGCAATTGGAAGTCGAAATAGGGCTTGTGACCTGAATTAATTAAGCATTTGCTAGGTTTTGTTTTATTGAATATGATCCATCCCCAATTGAGAATTGAAACGGACGGTAGGGGTGTTTCACATTCATCTTGATGGCTTCAGACGGAATTGATTGACATTATAATTAAAAGGACGCAATCAATTTTCGGATGGACGCAATCAGTTGTTCAATTTAAGCAGTATTTGAAGAAGTTCGCCGGAGGAAATCGTTAAAAGTAATTGAGTTGGCCGGCGGTGGAGGTATCATAAATAATACGACGTCTCTAAGAGAGAGAGAAATGGAAGATGAAAAGGTGTGTATCCTTATTATTATTATAATAATAATAATAATAATAATGTAGTATAGATATAGATATAGATATAGAGGGGATGGTTCAAGAGAAAAGTCAAGTTATTGCAAGAAGTGTGAGAAGTGATTTATAGCCATTGATCAATACATTAACTATGACATTTTTGTAATTAGTTGGTCAATGATTTAATGTCATTTTAATAGAAAAGGGTAGTGTAGTAATTTGTGCTTTAAAAGAAACGTTAAAAGTTACACCTAATAATTAAAATACCAGACTTAAAGTTTCACTAATTATTGATAACTTCCAAAATACCATACTTCCAAAATTAACACAAAAACTCAATCTCACAATAATCAGGGGATTCATAGGATCTTCATTCACTTAGGGGAAACTGTTCATCAATTTTGCATAAAAGGGGTTGTTTTGCTGATAGAAACCTAGGGTTTTTTTATCACGTCATGAGCTATGAGTGGCCTAACAGCCGGTGGTTTAGGAGCCGACGATATCGAAGGTTAGATTATTGTTGTTTGTCAAATTGCGTTTATTATATGTTGTTATCGATGTAGGAAGATCTTTAATTATGTTATTCCAGAACTTAATCAGTGGTTAAAAGATGTTAGTTTTTTTGGTTCTTCATCCAATTTCAAGTTTTTTTTCCTACTTTTTTTCTATTAAATCTTGAACTTAATTGGTAGTAAAAAATGTTACTTTTTTTTTCTTCATCCGATTTCAAGTTTTTCCTACTTTTTTTATAACGACAACCCCTAATTATATGTTGGAGTCTTGATTGCGATAGTGAATACAAAGGTCATTTGAGTATGTATAAAATCTGTGGTATACAATGGTGCTTTGATAGTTAACTAGTTAAAAGATATTGTAATTAATTTTTTTGCAACGTGTTTGTTGTGGGTAGGTTATGCAATTATAGTGAATGTATTTTATTTTTATTTTTTTTTTGCAATGTGTTGGTTGTGTGTAGGCATAGCCTACAGGTAAAACATGTGAGCTTGGCAAAAAAATGTGTAGGTTATGTAGGATGTCAAACAACCTACATATTATATGTTATCTGCAGTGTAGGATGCCAAAAGAAGATGACAATATATGTTATATGCAGCGTAGGATGTGTAGGGTGCCAAAAGAATATGGTAATGTATGTTACATGCAATGGATGATGCTAAAAGAAGATGGTAACATACGTTATGTGCAATGTAGGGTGTCAACATAATATGTAATGTATGTTATGTGTAGTGTATACAATGTAGGATGCTAGAAAAAGATGTTTGTTGTGTGTTGTGTAGGTTGTTTAGGTAGTGTATGTTATCATAGTTTATGCAGTGTAGGTTGTTTAGGATGTGCATGTATTGTAGGTTTTGCGATGTAGGTTGTCTAGGATGTTTATGTTTTTGTAGGTTCTGATTTGTAGGTTGTGTATGTTATATGTATCATTTTTTTAACATTGCTATTTTCTTATATGCAGCAAAAAAAATAAAAAAAAGGTGGGTTTTGAGAGATTTGTGCATAAATTAATGGATGGTATTGTTGGATACATTAATAAAAAGCACTTTAAATAATAAAATTGCTTATGACCATGTTTAAATTAATAAAATAGCTAATGACAAATTATTTGTCTAACTATAACTTAATTGACTGATACTAAACGTTGATATCAGAATTTCACTTGTAAAGGCTTCATCTAACAGGGTAAACACAATTTTATAGTGATAGTTTTGATGTAATCTTACTGTTGATTATTTCTGAATTGTTGTGTAGGGAGTAGTTATGAAAGTGCTTATGAATTACTTATATTGTTTATGGAATCTTACTGTTGATTGCTTGTCTTTGCTACTATTTAGTCTTTGCCTAGTAGTTTGGTAGGTATAAATTAGTTGCACATATGTTAAATAATACATAATGTTTGTAATGTATGTTTTCATGTTTATTATATAGTAAGTTTTTTTATGTGTTTTTTTGATGTATATTGTCTTTGTTTTTAAACAGATCGAAAGACGTGTGATGTTTTGAAAATTCACAAACAAAAAAGGCGAGACTTTGGTGAAAATCAATGTTAAACGTACGCTGAAGGTTGATGACAATAACCACATTTGATTGTGGCTACATACATAATTTGGTTTAAGAGTTTTATTCATTTATGGATTCGGGATTATTTTGGAGGATCGAATTAACTTAATTTTTTTTGTAATGTGATGTTTTTATTCATGATTTGTACAGTTTCATACATGTAGAATGTTTTTATGGAATTTGGCATACACGAATCCAAAAAAAAATTATTTTGAATGATTTGGTTTTCTTTTTAATGGCTGAAAATATAAAAATTGAAATAGAGATATAATAAAATTTCGTGTGTGGGAATACATTGTGATACAGTGTATAAGTTTCTTTTGATGTGTAGGATATGTATTAGTTGTGTATGTATGATATGTTATGTGTTTTGCTATGTAGGTAATATATCAATTATACACAGAATAATAATATGTAATTTGTTTATTTACATGTGTTATGTTATTTTGTGTAGGAACTATTTTTTTATAAGAAAGAATAGTGTTGGTGCATAATGTCAGTAGTTCAGTATCTCGTGTTTTGTATGTGTCTGTAATCGTGTTAGATTGTTAGTTTTGGTTTTGAATATTGTTTTGCACAAGTTCGCCTGGGATGTAGGCGAACTTGGAGATAAGCGAAGTTATGACAACTTCGCCTAGTATGTTAGGCGAAGTTGTCGAGGTCTATTTAAACCTCACTTCGACTTATTTTGATAATGTTTTTTTCCGAACGCGTATTGGTGATTACTGATATCACGTGTTGAAGTGTTGCAATACAATCGTGCTTATTAGTATTGTGACGTGTGTTTGTTTATCGGTTCAACGTATTATCTATCTTATGCTCGTATCGTATTACGTGGGGATTCCGCACCCTCGTGTTACGAGATACTCCTGTGTAGATCCGGCTGGGAACCTACAATTGGTATCAGAGCATTTGCTCGTGATTGTGTGGTTCGGGATTATCACACGGATGTAAAGATCGTTCCGTTCGACTATTCGCGGAACGAGTTTACGTTGAAATACCTAGTTTTTGTGTCTTACCCATCTCCCACCATCAAATATACCCCAAAACACCTTCGCATACCTCGCAATACATCCAATTAAAACCTGCAAAACCTTGTGTTCATCCGGCGAAGTTGCCGTCATCTTACGTAGGGTTTAAGCGAACTTATAAGGTTTAAGTGAAGTTACTGTGAAGGCGAAGTTAAGTCCAAGCGAAGTTAAGTCCAAGCGAATTTAAGTCCAAGCGAAGTTAAGGCCAAGCGAAGTTATAATAACTTCGCTATCTGGTCACTGTTTAAAAAAAAATACTTTCTTTGTATTTCGAGTTGTGTTTCTCTCAACTATGACTTCAATAAACATTACAGAACTAGTAAAAGTGGATGTTGAAGCCGGTTCAGCAACTAAAGCTCCAAAAATGCTTAAGGGTACCGATTTCGTTGCATTGAAAGATCGGTTTGAACAGTATGTGAAGTATCAAGATGCTAAGATGTGGGTTTGCATTCAAGATGGATACATTCCACCAACATCCTTGTTTGAAGGTCGTGAACAAATTAAGAAGTACAGTAAGATGGAAGAGGAGGAAAAGAAAATGTATGAGGCAGAGAGTAAAGCTCATGCAACAATAACCATGGCTCTTCCACAAGAGATTCTTCATACCTTCAAGAAGTACAAAACTGCTAGAGAGCTATGGGAAGCACTAGAAAATAGATATGAAGGTAATGTGGGGATACGTGCTTCCAAGACAAAGCTGCTAAAAACCCAATTCTCTGTATTCAAGTATTTGAAAAATGAATCACTTGACGATATCATCACAAGATATTATCACTTGATGACCGAACTTAGTAATTACTCCATTGAATACAAGGAAGAAGAGATAGTAGAGAAACTTCTTGATGCTCTTCCACCGAAATGGGAAATGTACACGGTTCTGATGAGAGAGGATAAAGACTTTGCCAAGATTGATTTGGAAACAGCAGTCAATAAGTTACGAAATTTTGAACTTAACATGGTTCGGAAGGAGACACCAACTGATCAGGTTCAGGATCCGGGAATGTATGGTGCGAAAGTCAATCCAAGCTTAAGTTCAAAATCAGAATCCACTGCCTACTACTCAAAGGGAGAATCAAACTCAAACTCAACTCGAGATGGTCATGTGATTCTCAATATGGATGGCGACGTATGTTTCGTAGCTGGAGGTAGTAATCCTTCAAAACCTCAAGCCACAACTGGAAATTTCTCGTCGAATGTACCAAGATACAACTACTCACAGATGCCCATGAGTGTTAAATCAGCTGAACAGCAGTTTGCTCTATATGCATCCTTCATTGCATCTTATGAGAACTACATCAAAGGTAAAATAGTCGACCCTGCAACTTTGGATGAAAACTATGATCAGATTGATGCTGATGATTTGGAAGAGATGGACCTGCAGTGGCAGATGGCTATGATAGTAAGAAGGGTAAAGAGATTCATGAAGAAAACGAGTAGAAAGTTCGTTGGAGAAAGACCAGGGTTTGATAAATCAAAGGTTCGATGTTACAACTGTCAACAAAATGGTCACTTTGCTAAGGAATGTACAAATGAGAGAGTCGAACGAAGTCAGAACAGGCCTACATAACAGAATGGGGGAGGTAGTAAGAATAGGGCTATGGTATCTAGACAGAATGGTGGATACAACTGGAATATACAAGTTGAGGAAGTGTTCGAACATGCTAATTTAGTAAACATCGAAACTGGAGGAAATGAGAGGGAGACGGGAGAAAATCAAGCATATATGGTAGAAGTGAACGATCAGCTCTCTAAGGTAAGTTCTGAACTTCATTGTGTACAATGTGAAAATCTGTCTGAATAATTAAAAACAATAACTGATCAGTTTGTTAGTTTGGACACACAATTTAAAACGTTAAAAGAAGATCATCACTATACTAAAACTAGAGAAAACAGTTACTCGGTAAAAATAAAAGCTAGTGAAAAAGATATCAGAAGTCTTAAAGCCAGTCTAGCTGAAAAAATACAAGTAATTGATCTTAGTTATGAAGTGTTAGAAGAAAAAACCAAACTAATTGCTGAAAAAGATAAACAGATAGCTGATTACTAGGTAAAAGTGGTGGAACTAAACAGAAAAATTGAACAATTTAGAAATTCTTCAGCAATGCTTGATCACATCATAAGTGTTCAACGTTCCCCAGTTAACAAAGGGGGAATTGGATTTTCTGAAGTTCCACCACCGTATAACAATAACTATACTTATAATCCTAGTAATCAGCAATCTGCGAATGTTGAGATTAGTCAGACAGTTCCAATCAAAATTTCTACGAAAGAAACTGAAGTTAATAAGAGCGAGACGAGTAAGTCAGGTTCTAACGTTGCGATCTCTGTCCTTAGCTCTGTCTCATCAAATTCGGACAAGTCATCCGAATTGGGTGAGATAAAAGAAGAGGTAGTGTTACTAAAACGTGGGGAGGAATATATGCCCGATGAAAAGAATTCTTCCCTAAATCCGTTTGTCCCACCATATGTTAGACAAACGGGTAGTAATGCAACCTCGACATCTGCAACAACTGTTGAGACGAAAGTTCAAAACAGAAGTTGTTTCAGATGCAATCAAGTAGGACACCTTATTGCTGATTGTCCTCTAAAACAGAGAAAATTTAGAGGTATGAGGCCTCCGAAAACTGAGAATAAAATGAATACTAATTATGATACTGGTAAGAATGCGAACACACCAAATTTCAGTCATTGGACTAATCCAAGATTTCAAAGAAATCGGTCTCATTTTTTCCCAGGTCACTACCAAACCAACAATTATAATTCAGTTAATTCACTAAGGTTTGGATGGCCTCATAGCCAGTCCTCTAGAAGGTTTCCTTTCAGAACTTACAGAAACCGTTCTCAAACTGACTTTGGGCAACCAAAGTACTGGATGCCGGTCAACAGATTTAATCGACCCAAGACCAGTAGGTCTTGGGTCCCTAGATTTTAATCTATTTCTTTAATTGTGCAGGAACAGTAAAACAGGGCTGTAAACAATCTGTGGGTTGTTGACAGTGGCTGTTCCCGGCACATGACTGGTAACAAGAATTTGTTACGTGACTGGAAATCTGTTCAAGGAGGAAGGGTTATTTTCGCTGGAGAGAGTGGAGGTAGAATCAGTGGTATTGGAACTGTGACAAATGAAAGAATGAAGTTAGAGAAGGTGAATTTTGTGGAAGAGTTGAAGCATAACTTGTTGAGTGTGTCTCAGATTTGTGACAAAGAATACACAGTGCATTTTACTAAAAATGAGGCAATCGTTCTTTATCATGGTTTCAAGATACCAGAGGCCTGGGTGGTGATGAAAGCTCCAAGAGAAAAGAACACGTATGTAATGGATATGAGGTCAACTGAAATGACAACAGAAGTGTCATGTCTTCTGTCAAAGGCAACTGAGTCTGAGTCTGAGTCAGAGTTATGGCATCAAAGAATGGGACATATACATCTTCGCAAAATGAATTACATTGTTATGAATGGGCTGGTGCTTGGTGTTCCCTTGAAGAATTTTAACTTTGAAGATCAATGCTTGTCGTGCAAGAAAGGAAAGCATCACAAAAAACCTCATCACTCCAAGAAGGTTAACTCAATTGTCAGTGCCCTAGACCTACTTCACATGGATCTCTTTGGTCCCGTGAATGTAAAGAGTCTAGGTGGAACGTCATACTGCTTGGTTGTAACCGATGATTTCTCTCGATACTCTTGGGTATACTTTCTGAAGGCAAAAGATGAGACAGTTCAGTTGGTAACTAACTTGATTACCAAGGTTGAAAATATTGTTGGGAGAAAGGTTAAGTACATCAGGAGTGATAATGGTACAGAGTTCAAGAATTATCAGATGGAGATGTTCTGCTTACAGAAAGGGATAGAACATCAGTACAGCGCCCCGTATACTCCGCAACAAAATGGGGTAGCTGTGAGGAAGAATAGGACGCTAATCGAAGGAGCCAGAACCATGCTGGCAGATGCTAAACTTCCCGTGGTGTTCTGGGCTGAAGCTGTTGCCACAGCCTTTTATATCCTTAATCGTGTTTTAACTGTTAAAAGATTAAATAAAACTTGTTATGAACTCATGCATGGTAGAAAGCCAAACTTGAATGGTCTCGAACCTTTCGGGTCCCCATGTTCGATATTAAAGACAAACTCAAAATTTGGTGAGAAAGCCGACGAAGGTATTTTAGTCGGCTATGTTGTTGGGACTCCCAACAGAAGAGTCTTTAATTTATCGAACAGCAAGGTTGAGGAGATATGTAACACTGACATTACGAGTTACAAATCACCAAGGCCTAGCATGGGACTCGCTGAAGCTTTCGACTATGATAAACTATTCAAATCTTTTAATATGCCTTACTTGGATTTTGCAGAAGTTGATGAGAAAATTGCTTCACAGATTCTGTATGACGAGGAGGAGAATATTGTGCAACGTCCGCGATACGACGAAAGTCAACCTTCCTCGTCAAGTGTCGTTGATACTCCTGCTGCCTCTACTGAAGAAGAATTCTACAATCCATTTCACTCTCAACATCAATCACATACTGATGAACTCTCTTCGATTTTAGAAAACAATCTGGAAGTCGGTCCGGTTCAGACTACTGGAATTCACAAAAATACCCTTTGGAGAATGTGATAGGTAATCTGTCTAACGGTGTTCAAACAAGAAGAAGTTTGGATGAACACACATGTGTTTACGCAAGCATTAAAGACACGGGTATCCTAAATGAATGCTTGTACACCTGCTTCATAAGCCAGATTGAACCAAAGAATTATCAAATGGCTCTAAAGGATAGCTCGTGGGTCGAAGCCATGCAAGAAGAATTAGCACAGTTTGAGAAGATGGAAGTATGGAAATTAGTTGAAAAATCACAGAAAGTAAATGCTATCGGTACAAAGTGGGTTTTTAAATGTAAGAGAGAAGAGAAAGGGATAATCATACAGAACAAGGCAAGGCTGGTAGTAAAAGGGTTCAATCAGCAAGAAGGAATCGACTACAACGAAGTGTTTGCTCCTGTGGCAAGATTGGAGGCAATTCGACTATTTTTGGCATTTGCTGCACACGAAGAGATGAAAGTGTTCCATTTAGATGTGAAAAGTGCCTTTTTAAATGGTAAAGTCGATGAAGTGGTATATGTTGAACAACCTCCGGGATTCCCTGATCCAGATTTTCCTGATCATGTGTACAAACTTAGTAAAGCTTTATATGGGCTACATCAGGCACCTCGTGCCTGGTACGCAACCTTGTCCGATTACTTGCTTGATAATGGGTTCGAAAGAGGAAAGATCGATAGCACGCTGTTTGTCAAGAGAAAAGGGGGAGATTTTCTACTAGTTCAAGTCTATGTGGACGACATCATTTTTGCTGCATCAAAAGTCGCCATGTGTCAGGAATTTGAAGCAGTCATGAAAAAGAGGTTTGAAATGAGCGCCATGGGCGAATTAACTTTCTTTTTGGGATTGCAGGTAGATCAGAAGAAAGATGGGATGTTTATTCATCAAACAAAATATGTCCATGATGTGCTCAAACGCTTCAAGATGGACGATAGCACCCCATTTGATACTCCAGTTTGCGTCAACCACAAACTGGATGCTGATTCTGACAGTGATGAAGACGTTGATCCCACCCAATATCGAGCAATCATAGGTTCTTTAATGTATCTAACTGCATCTAGACCTGATATTATGTTTGCAGTTTGTCTTTGTGCTCGTTTTCAGGCAAGCCCGAAGGAATCTCACATGAAGGGAGTGAAGAGAATATTGCGGTATCTCAAAGGCAAGCCTAAGTTGGGATTGTGGTACACGAAAGGGGGAGAATTGGATTTGGTAGCTTACACAGATTCTGACTATGGAGGTTGCAATCAGAACAGGAAGTCAACAACCGGTGGATGTCAGTTTCTGGGAGGAAGATTGGTGTCATGGCAGTGCAAAAAGCAGACCTCAGTAGCCATTTCCACCTGCGAAGCAGAGTACATGGCAGCATCAAACTGCTGCTCCCAGGTTCTATGGATACAACAGCAATTGCGCGATTACGGTCTGAATTTCACTCAAACTCCTATTTGCATTGATAACACTGCTGCAATCTCAGTAACTAACAATCCCGTCAAACACAGCAAAACTAAACATATTGACATTCGTCATCATTTTATACGGGATTGTGCTGAGAAGAAATTAGTTGTGCTTGAAAATGTTGATTCTTTGGATAATTTCGCCGATCTTTTTACTAAAGTGTTTGACCGATCCCGTTTTCAAAATCTTGTTGAGCTTAATGGGATGATCAATCCTGAGTAAAAAAAAAAACACATCACTATCGCTTAGAATTATGTCGGTTGCTTCAGTTTGAATGACACATCTTCGGATATGTTTGGTCCTTACTTCTACTAGTAGATTATGAGGATAGCCATTAACCAGATGACTGAAAGTGACCGGGGGGTTTATGATGGATTTTTACTCTTTCGCTGAAAAATAGTCGTTCATACTTAGTTAGAAGGACACATACACGTATGTGATCGGTCCAGCTGGTCCATTGGATCTTTAGGATAGCCGTTTACCTGAAGACTTTGACTTGATCGGGGCGATAGAATTTAAAATTTTTTTGGGAGATGATATAATTTTTCAAGTCTATAACTTCGTAAGAAGTTTCAATACAATGTTTTAAAGAAAATTGATCCAACCATGGAAAGTGATAGAAACGCTAATTCTGTGTGCTTAACTGGTGAAGTTATTAGGCCTAAAAGACTCTAAAACAGCCATTGTATGTTAGGGTAGCTTTCTATGGTGCGTAAAAGTAGAAGTGATACAAACTAAATCTCCTCGATTTAATGTGGAGAATCATTCTGAGTTGTGCATGTCTCCATATACATCTTTCCGAATGATAGGCAGAAAAGTGATTACCCAGTCATACACGAGCCCGTGAGTGTTCTGATTCCCGAGAAGATAGTGTCGAGTACCTGCAGTGATCCAGATTCGGGACTTGCAGTTGTCTATAATTTGAAGTTGTATTAATGTCTTTATTAAAAAAAAACATGTTGTTAAGCCTTCTGAAGCTTATGTTGTTTCAAATATCAATAAAGAGGCAAGAAAGAAAACGGGAAGAAGACTCTAAAGATTGATGTGTGCTTACTTTTAATCAGACACTACGGGTAGAAGTCAACTCGGGGTGACTTGGGGAAAGCCAAATACGCTTTGAGAATATATAGGAGGCATCACATTCTCTCATGTGATGTCCATCTAAAGTTTGAGCTTAATTGAACCTTATCCGTATCACAGAAGTGATGAAAACCATACTAAGTTTTATACCTGCTTACAACCTGTTTCTTTATGCCATAATACCGCTGAACATGGATCTATGTGACAGCCGCTTAATTAGTATGATTCCTGTTCGGATCTTTTTTAAAACATGCAGGTCCTCGTCAAGACTGAAATTTGATCCCGTTTATTTAATTACTAAAATTTTCATTGCATATTTTGTTTTATGGTTTAAAACTTGGTTACTTGGTTCTTAAAAGCCAGTTGCTTTTTGATCAAATTTATAAGGTCTGGTTTGTAAATTAAAATAGGCGAAGTTACTGGTAAGGTAAAGGGGCGAAGTTGTTCAGGGGCGAAGTTAATGGTAAGCGAAGTTGACAATAACTTCGCCCATGTATTTTCAAAAGTATAAAAGATGTTACAGGGGTCAACTTGGTCAAATACTTTCCACCCTTCAAACTCTCGGCGAACTTATAACCACACTTCTACCCTCGGTGAACTTAATCCTTGAATCGAACCTCATTATTATCTGTTTCTTGTCCGTGATCAAGGTGTGTAGGATCGGTTTAACCTGTAATTCATATTAATGGTGTTAATCAGAAGCCTTTGTGGTCCGATTTGTGACATAGTTTATGCAACCCTTTAAACACTCGATAAACTTTCTGTTTCTACGTTGTTTGTAACCCATTTAGTCTTCTAGATCTTGATAGTACTATCTTCTCATGTTTTCATTCTCAAAAATTTCCAATCAAAACCTTGAAAAAAAAACGATCGGGTTTGCGCCGTTTCAGTTAAAGGCGAAGTTAGTGTTTAGGCGAAGTTGTTCTCAACTTCGCCCTAGGTATAACTTCGCCTGCTCAAGCTTATTTTATTTAAACGTTCTGGTTTGTTCTCAGGCGAAGTTGTACTCAACTTCTCCATATGGCTAACTTTGCCTGCACATTAGATGTTATCATAACTTCGCTCATGGTAACAGGCGAAGTTATGACCTCCTACGTCGATGTTCTAACTTAGACCGTTTGTTGTGCAGATATGGCTGCTGTGGCAGGGGCTGGTGGTGCTGGTGGTGACGAAGGTGGTGACAACAACCGACAGTTCTTTCCGGGTCACAACATGTATATCACTTTGGATCCGGATGCTAGTGGTATAGATGACTAACGTGAGATCATATCATTCCTCGTTCGCTCACGTATTTTTCACGCCATCACGACTACTCTCCCCATTTCTCTACCAAATATTGAAGACTTTTGGCGAACGGTATAATATGACTGTAGAGTTGATCCTCCGGTTATGCGCGCTACAGTGAACAATCAGGTGGTACAGTTCTCTGCAGATCAAATAAGGGTCGCTTTGCAGTTCGGGGTTGAAACTACAAATGATCCAACAGATTTTCCGGCTCCATTCAGAGATGGTGCGTTTCTACGTATGGGTTATTCGGGTCCGTTGGGTGACACTCAAAGGAGAAAGGGATTTTTACTAGATCAGTGGCGTTTTCTGATGCACGTGATGATAGTGTGCATGTCTGGTCGTAAAGCTGGTACAGACGGTATGGGGGCAACGATGCAATCTGCAATGACAGCCCTGACTTACAACAAGCCATACAGCTTTAGTCAGATGGTGTTTTATGAAATTGATCGTCAGAGACGCGCGGTCGCCAGGGAAAGATTTTTAATGTATCCAAGATTTTTACAGATGATTCTGAATCATGTAGCCCCTACGATGCCTCAACGACGTCCTATCCGTTATGTTGAGAGTGTAAGTAAGAGAATCTTTGCGCAATGTAGGTCATCAAGTGCTCGTAGCAAACCAGAGCTTCGTCCGCGGCACACTGCATTGTTTGGTTATTTGGTGAACCCTGCCTATATTGCTCCTCCAGGAGATGAATTTCGTGACCCAGCACCGCAACAGGCTAATGTTCCTCAACCACCTCATGTGGTTCAACCACCACCTGTGGTACAGCAAGCACTGCCTGCTGATCCTGTTGCAGCTCCGGAAGAACAGGTCGATCTTGAAGCCGCCTTTGGAGGACAAGGGTTCTTCGACATGGAACAAATTGATCCAGCTGCTGAGGTTCGAGCTCCAGTAGCTGAGGCATCTGGTGTGCATGTCTCTATGGTCGCTACGTCTGTGGCGGATTCTGAGAGAACCGACTCCGATTCCTCCACTGACGATATTGCTGAAGCACAACAGATTCTGGTCAGACAAAAAAGAATACATGGCAAGAGAAAGAAAGACTCGGATGACAGTGAATCTGACTATGAGGAGGAGTTAGACAAGTTGGTACGAGGATCGAAGAAGGTCAGAACTGGTGAGAGTTCAGGAGTTGGTGAAAGCTCAAGGGTGGTTCGTTTCTCTCCACCCTCGTTATCTGGTATGACTATGGTTCCTGCTTCTATGCCTGTGACAGTGCCGATGACCTCAAGTGTTCCCGTGGTGACCACATCGTCATCCTTTGGTGTTCCTCCGACCACGTTTCAATTTACAGCACCGGAGATAGTCTCCTTGCCACCTCCTACTGTTACTCCATCGGAGGTTGTTGCAAGATTTGTTGAGTCAACGTTGGTTGCTACTGCGGGGTTGCCTGTTTCAATACCACCCGCAGTTACTTTTCATACTACTTCTGATACTCCAGCTAGTTTGGGAATACCTCCACCTTATGCTTAAGACGTTTCTCACATACGTTTTGATTTTGATGCTACCTTGTCTGATTCTGAAAGGATAGCTGCTCTTGAACGGGTAGTTGCTGAACAGTCAAGAATCAATCTAATCCAGACTCAAGCTATCCAGCAACTTGTAGCAGAAAATCAGATCCAATCGTCCCTCCTTGTTGAACACGGTAAACTATTTGATGCTCTAAAACAGTTCTTAGCATCTCAGGGGGGGACGAGCTGCAAGAGCGACGAGTTGAGAACCAAGAAGAGACAAGATAGAGACGATGATCCCAATGCATCGAAAGGTGCAGGTGGTGAGTTGCCAAGAACTGAACAAACTCTTGGGACTTCCACATCTCAGGGGGAGTCAACTGGAACGGCAGGTGAATCAGGTGGTGAAAATGTCGTGGTTGTTGATGATGAGGAAATGTTGGGTGATGATGATGTGTTAACTATTGAGGAGATTTAAAAGATATGAGAACAGATTGTGATTGATAGTGAGATAGAAGAAAGTGAGATTGTGTATGACAGTGTAGAACATGATATTCCAGACGTTGACAAGGTGAATGTGAGTCAAGATATGGATGTGTCAGATGAGTCTGAGTGGGAAGAACAACCGAGATGGAAAGAAGGCTATGCTCAATGGTTTGTTAAGACAAAGAAGCCAGCGGTTCCAACAATGTTCAAAAAGAGTTACAATATCAAAGGGTATGCTGAGTCGAAGAAAGGTATTATTTGCTGGCTGTATGATGAGCAGTTAAAGTTATTTGTGATTAAACGCTTTGATGGGATTCAGTATTTTAAGAGGACGTTGAGATCTCTCAATACCTTTCCTGAGTGTGAGGTGAAGGATTTGGCTAGATTGAGATTGATTAATAGGAGTGATGACAATATGGCTAGAATAATTGGGAAGATTGTGTGGAAAGAAAGTGTGAAAGAGAAGAAATTTGAGTTGTTAAAGCCTCAGAAAGGAAAGTTAGTTGAAGATAAGGAAAGGGGAATGCGAGCTGATGGCAAACCTTGGATGGTGATGAAATATAAGCCGATTCGGTGTTTGAAAGAAGTGCCGATGAAGATAATGCCCAAGGATGTCTTAAAGAGTCTCAAGTGGTGGTACGTTGATAGTCAAACAGCTGAAGCTGTCATGGAAGATGAAGACGAACAGGAGATTCTAAGAGTGTATGATCCCATGCACTTGGTAAATTTATCTCAAGCTGATTTGCAGGTACTAAACGATAAGAAGATCTTCTATATTCCTGCGTGGAAAGATGAAGCCAAGAAGTACCAGAGGGTGGTCTCTGTCTGTGTAAGACAGAGAGTTCATGCTTGAAGACGGGTGACACGAGATTTTTGGGATTACTAGATACGAGAATGAAGATAGAGATATGAAGCTACTGCCAAGGGGGAGTCTGTTGGTGCATAATGTCAGTAGTTCAGTATCTCGTGTTTTGTATGTGTCTGTAATCGTGTTAGATTGTTAGTTTTGGTTTTGAATATTGTTTTGCACAAGTTCGCCTGGGATGTAGGCGAACTTAGAGATAAGCGAAGTTATGACAACTTCGCCTAGTATGTTAGGCGAAGTTGTCGAGGTCTATTTAAACCTCACTTCGACTTATTTTGATAAAGTTTTTTCCGAACGTGTATTGGTGATTACTGATATCACGTGTTGAAGTGTTGCAATACAATCGTGCTTATTAGTATTGTGACGTGTGTTTGTTTATCGGTTCAACGTATTATCTATCTTATGCTCGTATCGTATTACGTGGGGATTCCACACCCTCGTGTTACGAGATACTCCTGTGTAGATCCGGCTGGAAACCTACAAATAGTAATTAGTGTAGGTTGTTGACTAGAAATGTAGGATACATATATAGTGTTCACTATAAGAATAACTTGTTCTTATTATTTTATTTATTGTATAACAGAAAATGGTTTCTTATTTGTTTATGTGAAAATATATGTATGTTGTAGACTAGACTCTCGGATAAACATTAATATTGGATACATAATAATGAATAAAAAACAATTAAAATGAAAGACAATTATGTTATGTAAAGTTTCCATAACAGTTGTTAGTTTACAAAAATAGCACTCAAAACACTACTAGTTTACCCTTGTAAATAAATAAATAGAAAAGAAAAATGAAAATACATGATTGGTTAAAATCATTTCTTCCATTTCTTGCAATAATTTGATTTATCTTTTGAACTTAAACCTAGATATAAATAACTAAAGAAATAAATTTAGTAGTTAGTTGTGGTTAGATAGAATGAGTGGTCACAAACTCTTTTGAGCCTAAGTTAGCTAAATTTTATTTTATCTTCTTCTTCCTCCGAATTCTCGAGCAGAGACGGATCCATAAACTTTTATAACGGGGACACAAATTTAGTAGTGTCAAAACAAAGTGATCAAGATAGGCCGGGTTAGATGAGTCGATAAAAATACTTATTTACTTAACGCAAAACCGCATAAACAAGAAATTGTTTATTAAACATAACAATAAACAATAAGTTAAAAAATCATTTGTAAACGAAAAACAAGAAAACGTACATTTATTGTTCAATTGGTTAATTCAACAACAACAAAATAGAGCCCTTTGTCTCTGTGTTTTCACATCGAGAATTATTTGCAAATGAAGGGATGTCAAAGGGGCTTCTTACTTCCCAAAAAAATCCTCCTACATCTCTATATAAACGTTGGTTTACTTATCAGTCATGATTAACGCATGTTAACTTTAGGACCGATTAAAATCTACTATTAAGTTATAAATTTTTAAAAAAGTTTTTTTAATTTTGAAAATCCAAAAGCTAAGAAAGGACTATTTATTATTCCAAGAACCACATTCTGGCTTTAACATTTATGGAGTTATTATTCCTTCTAAAGCCATTATATAAGCATGCGTCTTGATTGTTGAAAACCCACTCCAACTACTTAACAAACTTCTTCTTCTTCTTTTTCTTCTTCTTCTTCTTCTTGTATATTTAACCTTGATCAGTTTACTAGCTAGCTCCCATAAGTACTAGTTAAATCTCCACTTCCTCAACAAATACGACACTTTGTAAGTCTCTCATTCATTTCCAAATTCTAACCATCTTGTGTCTATCATTCTATATGCATGTATACATGTATATGTTAATATTGTTGCAAAAATCGGCTTTGGTGCTAGTCGGTCAACATCGGTCAAAGTCGGACATAATCTGTCAAAATTAGGGATAGAATGAGTCCAAATCGTATCATATCGTATCAAATTTGTGATGAATTTGTCACATAGTACAAACTTTGTTAATTTACACTAAAATTCTCCAACTTTATTAGTTATTTTAATTATGTTTGGGTATTTTACATTTAAATTTAAGCTCTCAAACTTTACTAGTTTAGATATAAAACACATAAACTTAAGTATATATACATAAAAATTTGTTGCCGTCTGTCATCACCGTCCACATATTTTTCGTTTTTACTAGTAATAAATAAAACTGATCTATAGTTGTTTTGTTGTTTTTTAATAGGCAGATTCAATTACAAATGCGGTTTATAAGGATCTGTCGAGCTAATCTACAATGGCGTCTTATTCAACGTCATCTAAGGAGCTATCAACGTATGGTGTGTTTTTGAGCTTTAATTATACAGGAAGAAATTACAGCCTTACTTTAGAGCGCTCTTCCTATCGAATAGCTTCAACAGTGGCTTGGTGAAGATCATATATATGCTCACCAGGCCAACTTGTTTCTTCATTAGTTTATTTTCGGTGGGATTCCCTTGCTACACGTCACTCCAACACATGGAGGAAAATTGTGGTATACACGAGTATACTCGCCGCAGGAGACGTAGCATGGATAGGGGTCTACATCTTAGCCATTTCAAGATAACTAATGAGAAGATCTTTTTATATGAGTATTTGACTAATGACTATGTAAAAAAATTTTAAAAGTTTAGACCTTCATTAATATGTAGAAAAGTGAAAGAGATGTTAAAGAAAGTGTTCATTTAATGTTTGATTTCCGGTTGTCGGTAAAAACAAACGTATACTAATAGTATGTACAAAAATGAGTGGGAACATATGATGAAGATGAGGGTGTTGAATATAAACCGGTATATAATTCATTTGTCTTTTTATATGTTAAAAAAATAGTGTACTTTTTTTAATTTTCAAGACATTTTTAACACTTTTGTTGACTAATAAAATAGTTACAGGTAGCAACAATTAATGAATTATATTATAGCAAATTTCTAAATAAAATGAAGTACCAGATTTCGTTTGTTGCTTTGATAAAGATAGGTTAATTTGTTAAGATAAATATATAATTAGATTTTGTTCATTTTATTTGATAGTTTACCTTTTTTATTCATTTGATAGTTATTTACATATTATTCATTTGATTTTGGATTTAAACTAGAAATTTGCCCATCTTGCGTTGCGACGAGAGCATGCACTGTTAACAACGCATACTTCAACTTTGTGTCGGGTATGGAAATTATTTGAGCTACCGCATTGCCGGGGGTAACTTACAACTTGCATGTTTAAGATAATTAATTGAATGATTATTCGAATTCTAATTTAAAGTGTGCCACCACTTGTACATTCTATCGGCTCATATGTGATCACTTGTCCGTAATCGAATTTCCCAAGTTCACATCGAGCGACGAGCACACACTCGTCTCACTACCTCGTTCCATTTTTATAAAATTCAAGACATCGAAGTAATTTATATTTTATCAATTACACAACACATAATTATGCATACACAGTTACCAATAGTTGAGAAACTTAGATTTACACTCCTTCCTATAATTCTCATAAAGAATTCAAAAGCACTAACATGGGGTCATTCTCATGCTAAAAAACTCATGGGGCGGATACATGTGGATTCGATGGAGTTCGCTATTTAAAAGGATTACGCCACGTGTATGATGTCTGACAAACCCGTAAACTTTGTATTTAAACCCGTTGAATCCGTTAGTTTTGATACAAAAACCGTCTCCTTGAAAACATCGACTTCATGATGTTTCATTATGTTTTTATCTGTTCCGTGAGTTTTTGAAAATTGTTTGAAAAAAAAAGAACTTTGCTTTTTATTTTATATTTTCTAAATATAAATAAAAATTCAACATTTCAGATATAGGTTTTGAGCCGACACGAGTTTTCACACGTGGTTTTTTGTTTCGTTTTCGTTGATTTTTTTGGTTTCGATTCATTTCTCAAGTTTTTTTTGGAACGAGGACAACGGATAAACATTTTAGTTTTTATATTTTTACATTTTTTTGCTTTTTGATTTATATATTGAGTTATAATTTTATATTATTTATTTGAGGGGTTTTCTATTAACATCAAAGACTCACTGAGCCAATAAAAGCATGGTGAAACATTACAGAGTCGATTGTCTTCAAGGAGACGATTTTGTATTAAAACTCAAGAATCCGACAAATTTTGGTACAAAGTGGGTCTTGTCAAACATCAAACACGTGGCATAATAATATTGAATTGCGAACTCCATCGGCACGAATCCAAATGTGTTGGCTTTGTGAGTTTTGTATAGTTTAAAAAATTTTGGGTTAAATTTGGATTCTCTCTCCTTAAAATTGACTATTTTGGAACTTTTTTCATTTTTTTATCTTGCTAGAGACACCAGACAAAAATTAGGTTGCACCTCATTTATACGTCGCGTGTTCTATATGTGGCGTATGAGAGAGTTTTGTTTTTTTCCTGTTTGTATCTTATATGCCGTGTATAGTGTTATGCGCAACATATAAGTACGAGATGACAAGTGATGTGATACTCAGGTGTACCCTATATGTCGCGTGTAGCCCTATAAGCGATGTTTAAACCCCCTTTTTTTACTCTTTTAAAAATACTAATTAACCAATTAAAATTACTAATTACTCTTCTTTTAAAAATACTATTTTTATAAATAGCTAATTAATCTTTTTTTTCATTAATAGTTTTGTTATTAATCCTTTTTTTAATTAATAATTTTTAAAAATAAATAAGCAAATATAATAATTAATCTTTTTTTATTAAATAAATAGCTAAAAATAATATTTAATCTTTTATTATTAATACTTGTTTTAATTAATAACTTATAAAAAACAGAGATGGAGCAGCAAGATCGTCTACCACAGGGGCCGACACCGATCTACATCGAGGGGGATGTGTAGTTACAGACTTATCCCCCTGCGCAGTTTCAGGCGAAGAGCACCGCAACTTTGAATTCGAGCTGATTGTCGTTAACGACGTTTGTATTTAAAAAAGTGAATATTTATAAAAACTAATACAACAAAAATAAAACCCCAAATAAACACACACATATATATGCCACGTATAGCAATATACGCGACATATAGCTTTTAATTAATGTCCTTAGGGAGGGGGGGAGAGACACCTCTTTATGCACGCACATATAGTGCTATACCGGCATATAGAAGGGTGTCCTCCCCTCAAAAAATAAAAGAAGTTGGTGTCTAGAGAATTTCCCATATTTTTAGGAGAAAATAAATATTAAATGGGTCTACAGTGACAATGTAGGGAGATGATAGACATGGCATGAGTGGTGTCGATCATTTCATAGGTGATGGGACTGCTCATTTTTTCTAGTCATATTGTCACTTTTAATTAGTGTTACAAAGCTTATGAATAATCAGTGTTTTTCTTCTAACATATCTACCATCGGTTGAGGTGTTACAAAATATATCCATTCTATAGTTTGAGATGAAAAGTATGATCATGAATCAATGTTATGTGATGGTGATGAGAGGGAGAGAGAGAAAGAGAGATTTTGTAAGATTGGCGCATATGAAGGATGAATACCCTCAATTATAAGAACAATTGTTCTTCCTTGATGATACATAATTTTTGGAGTTAATGCTCATGGATCTTGTTGTCGGTCTATTTATGAACTATTACATTGTTGAGAGAGGCGTGACATTGATTCACGGACATCAGATAATAAGGATTGAAATGAATAGAAAGTTAGAAACAACGTAACTGAGATTATCCATTGGATGTAGTCAACTATTAAGAGATGTTCTACATGTTCTCAATGTCTCAAATAGTATCATTTTTGCAAGGAGTTTGACGGCTATAAATACTCAGTCTCATTTAATGATGAGTTTATGACTAGGTTATAAGAAGGTATTCCTCATTCATTCTAAAAAATGGAATATAGTTATATCAACTTAGGTTATGAGATAAACCTACAAACGTTATTAACACCCCTCACAGCGAGCCAGCTAAAGTAGCTCATGAGTAGTTTGACCCATTTACACTCATGTTGTAACACCCTGATTCCTATTTTGCGATATTTGTTGGATTTTAACATTCAAACTTCAATCAAAACTCAATCATTACACTTTAATTAACGTTTTACAAGGTAAAACCATTCATTAAGTCTGAAACTTTAATGAATAGTTTAAAAGCAAAACATAATGTGTAATGCCAAATCACTTTCATATATTATAACCATCTGAATAGTTTAAGCGTCCAATAACAGTGAAACTTTTTAATCGGTTTACATTCAAATATAAATCTTCTGACCGATTAGTAGGCGTCAACTTTCTCGACTTGTTATCAGTCAAGTTCTTTCATCAAACCCCCACACTCCCCACATGGGTTTAACACGAGGCTCTTTTATATTTTTATAAATATGTGATTTTTGTTTAAACTATCTTCCGTCTTACTTTTGAGTCATATTTCAACTGTTACATAACTAAGCCTGCATGACTAAAACCTCACAAATACTCAAAACTCAAACCAATTCAATTTCTAATACATAAACTTTATTTATCCATTTAGTTTGCTACTTTCATTACTACCATATATTATACCCCAAGTATTTGAGTCATGAAGCTTTACCTTACTTTTTTGAGTAGACCGCTTATGTTAACTGATTGGTCGTTCCTCATTCATGTCACAATCCCCCACAACTTTCTATTGTTTACTGCCTCGATCTTCTACCACCCCGGATAGCAGCCACTCACCCGCTGCCATTCGTCACTCCTACACCAATCCAAACTCAGTGTTGTAGTCAACATCACTTGACCCTATCAATAATCGCAACTCACCACCACCGCCACCTTGTTTTCGCCTCTATCCTCCCGATCACGACATTTGTCTTTTTCTCAACACCCCACTTTCTCTCCTGTGAGTAGACTAGTCGACCAATTAGATTTATATGTGGTATTTGGTGGTTTGTTAAACTTAGATCATCTTATCACTTAATCACCAAAATTCAAATTTCAACTTCTATCTTCTTTCTTTCATTGTTTTTAAAGGATTCAAGTTTCATCTCTTAACCTAATAAAAATACATAATAATAATAATCATAACCCGTTATTAGTATTTCATATTTTTTAACAGTATTTGAAAACTACCCAATATCCGAATACGCCTTCTCAGAATTAGATGTCAATTGTTCATATAATTTTAACGTCCCTAAACTGACTCGTCTAAAAACGTTATCAAAAAGAAGCCCATCGTTATCAAAAAACCGTTTTGAGTCCGGCTTTAAATCTAATTTCTCTAAATATAATATATGATATATATGACATTAAATGATGGAAATAAACTGGTATTAGATTACATTACACCTGCCTTCTCACATCATTAATATTTGAGAATCGGTGGAGATTGAAGCAAGCTGTGAGCACTGCCCACAACCAAATTATTCATATTGCTACCGATTAGGGTTTCAAAGCCATGGTCAGTCAGTTCATCATTTTTCACTTAATTTCTTGCAATTTCTTGTCTTTTAATCATTTTATAATCATTTTCTTGATAAAGTTTGAATCTTTTTCTTTAAACTGTGTAATTATTATCAGTTTTAATGGTTTTAAAGGTTAGGGATTTGTTTCCTCTTTGTATGATTGTTATGGTTACAAGAAAGCTTTTGAACTCAATGGATTATAGATTATTTGATAAATTAATGTGCTTTATTATGTTTTTGAATGATTGATTGTATATTAAAAGTTAACCTAATTTAGAATTGGTAATTTTATTTAGGTAAAATGGATTTTAATTTTGCAGTTGCCCGATAATAATCCCGTGTCAAAAAAATTCAAAAATTCTTGCCATCAGTCCCACTTTTCGCCCTTTTTTTTAATTGGGCCCGTTAAAAAAACTTAACTCCGTTAATTTTTTTCCGAATTTCAAACTGATGTTTTAGTGCTTTTGACCGGATTGATGATATGAGTCGATTGATGTAAAATTTACATCAAAACGGTGCTCCAAACGACGAAACGTTGTTTGAACTTCCAATTAGCAAAATCAAGCCGTTTGGAGCGCCGGTTTCAAAATAAGTTTTACATCAATCGACTCGTATACTTCTTCCGATCAAAAGCCCTAAAACATCAGTTCCAAATTCAGAAAAAACTTAAAAGGAGTCAAATGAGAAAAAATGGGGTGAAAGGTGGGACTGGTGTCATGAATTTCTTGAGGTTGGATTATTATCGGTCAACTGCAAAAAGGTGGGATTATCAAAATCCAATTTGCCTTTTATTTATAATCCTGATTATTTTCTTTATTATTGACAGAACAAGCTTGGCAGAGGGCAGAGGGACAAAGTCCATCAATTTATGACAATTACCGGAACAGGGTGATTCGCTCGCATTATTAACATTTTAACTCCTTTTTATTCATATAACATGTTCTGTAAAAACTTATGAAAGCTTCAAGAAATATAAAATTGTAGATTTGTACGATCTGTGTTACTTAAGTGCTTTCTGTTAATTGTCGTGAACACAGTGAAACAGTTGCGTTAGCGACTTTGAAGGCCAGTGATTGGAATCTTGATGGTGCATTTGATGTCTTCTACCGACAGCCTCATGTGAATAAGTCGTCGATCAATGCGCGAAACATTGAGGAATTGTATAATAAATACAAAGGTAAATTTACCATTTGTTTTTTATATTCTGATATTTTTGAAGGAAATATGATTTCTTAGTGTGAGCTTTGTTTTATAGATCCTTATGCTGATATGATTATGGCTGATGGCATTGGCAACCTCTGCAATGACCTTCAGGTATCTCTCACACACACATGCGCAAATTAGTTTTATTCGTGGTTATATGGTTTCTGATTAAATTTGTGAGCTATTTAGATGCTAGGTTGAATATAAATTGCGAATTATACTCATATTATTTACGACCGAATTTTCTAAATGTTATTCTGATACTTGTTTCTGTTATGATAGGTGGATCCTCAAGACATTGTTATGGTATGTTAAGATGTATATTTTATAAATAGATTACATGTATAATCACAACTTTATTAATTATAAAGCACCAAGTTATTAGAAGCGTATTCCCCTGATGTCGGAAAAAGGAAAAAAAATTATTAGTTTATACGCACATAAGCTTTCTATAAATATATCTTTTTTTTCTTTAAACAAAAGATCTTTTAAGAAATATTTTAATATAATTATGTTAGATTTGGCTAACACATTTTGCTGATATCGTTACTTCAGTTGGTCATTTCGTGGCACATGAAGGCTGCTACCATGTGTGAATTCTCAAAGCAGGAATTTGTTGGTGGCTTGCAGTCGTTAGGGTAAATTCGATTCGATTCACATCTATATTGATAGATTGAGAGTAATATGTTATCAAATAATTAAAGTAACTTTCTATTAATAACAGGATAGATTCGCTAGAGAAATTCCGTGAGCGTATTCCATCTATGCGTGCTGAGCTGAAAGACGACCGTATGTATCATATCTTATTATTTTCATCATTAGTTGCTTAACAGTGATCATTGTTTTAAAGATCGATCTAATGTGGTGTTCTTTTGTTGTTTTTCTTGTCGCAGAGAAATTTAAGGAGATTTATAACTTTACATTCGGCTGGGCAAAGGAGAAGGTACTTAAACTAATTTAAAATCAGATTTTTACACATTTTTTCTTATTATTGCTAAAGCTATAATAAAAGCACGGGAAGAAACCATCATAATGAAATGGCTGAATATGTGCTGATTTACATACACACTCGTTCTTTATGTGAAGATCTTGCACATTTGATGTTTATATGCATATATACATATAGTTAGTTATTACATGCTTAATACTGCAATGCTCTTAAATAGTATTAAATTATATTCTTTTATGATTTCAGGGTCAGAAATCGCTAGCATTGGATACAGCAATTGGGATGTGGCAGTTGTTGTTTGAAGAAAATCATTGGCCAATGGTTAATCATTGGTGTCAGTTCTTACAGGTAACCCTAGAGTTGTAGCACACACGTTTTACTTAATCTTTGTCCTTATTGGGATGATTTAAAAGATTAGTTTTTTGCATTGTTTTTCAATTTCAGGCTCGACATAACAAAGCTATTTCTCGAGATACTTGGTTTCAGCTACTGGAATTTGCCAAAGTAAGATTCAAGCCCTCAAATCTTATTAGAAGTGTTGTTAATAGTTTTTCAAGCTTGGGCTCGTCTGTTATATTATTAAAGATGTAATTATTTTATTTATATAATTATTCTTTCTATATAGTTATAATTATAAATTTTCTACGTAACATAATATATATGATATACCTAACTTTTTCATATAATAATGCTTAGTGTAAACCGCACAGATGGTCCCTCAGGCTTGGGCCAAATTATAGATTTGGTCGAATGGTCCCTATGTGTTAAATAGTGCGGGTTTATTTCTCAACAACCGTGTTTGTTTTCAAGGATGTTTCACAGACTTAAAAAAGTTTATTTAATCAGTTAGTTTTATGGGCATTAATGTTTTTTTGGTATGTTAAAACTTGAAATGACTATTGACTAATGTGCCCTTAAAACCAACCGACAAAATTAACTCTGTTAAGTTTTTGGGGCCATCCTCGAAAGCATACATGATAACTGGAAACTATAGCCGCAAAATTTAAAGCTTAAGCACCAAATCCATAATATGGTCCAAACCATAGAGGTCATCCGTGTAATTTACTCTAATATATGTCATGTAACTTATTATATATAAAACTGAGATTATTATATTTAAATAAGTAATAATAGGGTACGATTGGTTTCTCGAGCTATATGCGAAGCTTTGCGTAGCTCGCTAACATATTTTTTTATGTATGCAGAATGTGGACCCGATACTATCAAACTATGATGCAGATGGTGCTTGGCCATATCTGATTGATGAATTTGTGGACTACCTAGGCGAAAACGGCATTGTTCAGAAGGGTGTTATGAAGGAGTGGCTTTAGAACATGTTTGTATGATTTGGAGACTTACATTTGGTCTGACGCATAATGTGTTGTGACCAAGTTAAGCCTTCCTTTGATTTATTATTATTCAAGAACCAAAATATATGTCTATAGACAGAATATATATAGCCTTGTTGGGATAATTTAATTTACTTTTGTTTGGATTGTTTGATGTGTGCTTTCTTTGGTTGGTGTTGTTTTTCTTGAATTTTTATTTGTTGGTTTAAAATAATTTGCGTGTTTGATTCGAACATGGAGCAAATGTGTTTCTGGGAGTTTCAGTGTTTCTGGGGACTTAAGACGGATGACCCGCTATCCTCTTTCTTATTTATTATTGCTATGGAAGGTCTTACTGATATGATGAAACGGACGGTGGATAAAAGGGGTTTATTCCGGGTTAAAATGTGGTTCAGTGGCCCAGTTTTATCGCATTTTTTATGTGCGGATGATGTGGTTTTTATTGGTGAATGGAATGACCTTAATTGGATGGCATGGGATAAAGTGTCGGCTCCGATTGAGTATGGGGGTCTTCTAGGATTAGGTGTTTTAAGAGACACAAATGTCACTTTGCTAGCAAGAGAGGTAATCTATGGCGGAAGGTTATATGGTCGTTTCATCATTCTTCTTGTACATGGTCTTTTATCGCGGTAAAACTTTCCTATGCAGGCCCTTGGCAACAAATAATAAGAGTATCTCCTGAGCTTGAATCAACCAGTGTCGACTTGAGTAAGCTAATCCGAACAGTTGTAAAAAGTGGGAAAAAGACGTGGTTTTGGCTAGACGTTTGGATTGGTGATAGCCCGCTGTGTGATTGGTTGCCCTTTTTTCGAATGAAAAATCAAAATGATGCTCGGTGGCAGATTGACTTTTCATGTTGGATGGCGCGATTTGTGGGAGATGGGATTGGTATAGAGATAGGGGTTAGCTAACTGTTTGTTCCGGAATCCGGAGTATAATTTTAAATGGATCCCAAGGAAAGTGGGATTTGTGGCTTGGAGGGCTGTGTTAGACTGTTAGCTGTTAAGTAGGCTCTCGACTTTCGATGCGTTGGCAAGAAGAAACATCCCAGTTAGATGGACTATATGCCCAATTTTTGGAAGTGAAGAGGAAGCGGTTGACCATGTATTCATCTCATGTGTAGCTCAAATGATGTGGAGTTTGATCTCTCAATGGTGTAAGGTACCTGATATTTACGCATTTTTGTGTTCGGGATTTGGTACTTACATGTCGTTTCCTAAAGATAAGGCGAAAGTATTTCATGCAGTATGATTGGTTATGATGTGTATTAGGATTACATAATGGTATGATTGGTTATGATGTGTATTAGGATTACATAATGGGATTCCGGTACAAGTTCATATCTTGTTGGAAGAGATAATTTTGGTTTCCTTTGGATTAAAACTAGCTCATAAAGGAACAGACTTTCATCATAAGATTGATGATTTTGTGTTTAATAGTCGGTTGTTTTGGTTTTTTTTTTTTTTTGTACATCAATGGTTGGGCGTGAATCGTAATAACTCACGCTCAGTTGATTGGTGTTTGTAATTGGTGGTTTCTAGCACCTTGCTAGGGTTAATAAAAAGTTTTGCTGGTTGCTAAAAAAATGAATACATGAAATTATTTTGTTTCAAGCGTTAGAAATATAAATATAAGTGAATGATTTAAGTAAATGATGTCAAAACATTCATATAGGAGAAAAATAATGTCAAACCAATCACCAGGTGGCAAATGCCAACCACATATATCATCCCTTTATTTCCTACATTTGTAACAGTTCATAAGATCAAAAACAAGATTCTATGCCATCCTTTTTCATTAGAACAGCAACAACAAAAATTCCCAAACGCGTTCACCTTAGTGGGAAGTTGCGGCTACCAACGCCATATGCTCGATCAAATCCAACACTCGGTTGCTGCACACAAAATTAAATGAACCCTGAGTTAATACATTATCTAAAGGATTAAAAATGACAAAAAGACTTAAAAAGAGTCTGTATGTATGGATGGATTATGTTACCTGTAACCCCACTCATTGTCATACCATGACACCAACTTCACAAATGAAGCACTTAGCCCTATCCCGGCCTTTGCATCGAAAATACTTGACCTGAAATAAAAAGAAAAACGTTATATGCCAGAAAACCAAGAATTGCAAGATATTGCCTTAAGAATGTTAAACGTGAAAAACGTCAAAAGTAAAAATGAAGACTAGAATGACCTGGAATCACCAACAAAGTCATTGGAGACAACATCCTCATCGGTGTATCCAAGAATTCCTTGCAAGGGACCTTCAGAGGCATACCTACGATACAAAGAAAAGACCATTTATGAGTCAACTTGCTAATTACATGGTAATTACAATAAACTTAATAAGGTAATCTTAAATGGCATACTTGATTGCGGCTTTAACGTCTTCATAAGAAGCGCTCTTCTCAAGTCGACAAGTTAAATCCACAACGGAGACATTTGCTGTTGGGACTCTGAAGGCCATACCGGTCAGTTTCCCATTTAGTTCTGGTAAGACCTTCCCTACAGCCTGCAATTTTAACATATGAATGATTAGAGACGGTGATTTAGGAGGGTTGGTAACAGATCAAAACAGGCAATTTCAAAATAAAGGAGTATAAATTGGGTTCGGTTGACCAGTTAAATATTGTCTTGGCAGTAATAGTTACAAATTAAAAAGATACTTGTCATGAATGAACCTATGATCATCAATAACAAGTGACAACAATAGCTCACTAAAATAAATTGTTACACTTCAAATTACACATTATATAATAAACATGATCATTAACTGAAAAAAACCAATTTAGCATCGATATCTACTCAATACTTATACCCTATACTTTCCTAATTATATATAACATTTAAAAAGTACATAGTATTCGGATTCAAACATTAAAATATAAAAAATTTACCATGTGCATGCATGAAAATATAGACGAAATGAAATATATTCCTCTTACAAAAGAGGTTATAAAAACCCATAATTGAAAAGAATGTCAACAATTAAATATTTAAACCAATTTCTTATGACCCAAGTTGACCCAAGTAACTGCACAAAAGAAGTATTATAGTATTCAAGGGAATTTTAATGTATATGTGTTGGTATTTGTTAGATCTAACTTACAAATTACAAATAACATTAAATCTTCAATGTGAAAATTTCCTTAAATTCTTTAGCCAATTCCAAAATTATTGGAAAATGTAGAAAATGAAGCAACTTCCGGAACTTTAACTCAAAAGTTTTCACTAATCACAAAATAAACGATTTCCGGTCAAGTTCAAAATACCGTACCTTGGCAGCACCAGTCGAACTAGGGATGATGTTTTGTGAAGCACCGCGACCTCCACGCCAATCCTTCATTGAGGGTCCATCAACGGTTTTTTGTGTAGCTAAACAAATATGTGCATAACAATATAATCATTACCCTTTTATAAATGTAAAAAACAAAAAATTGGGTATTTATGCACACCAAAATGCACAAACATAAAGCGGCAGACAGACCTGTTTTAGCATGCACAGTTGTCATCAAACCTTCAACAATACCAAACTCCTCATGAACCACCTGTACAAATTACAAATCCATAAATGTAAACAAAGAAAATGAGGCCAACAAATGCGGAAAACCAAAAAAGAATGTGTACCTTGGCCAAAGGAGCCAAGCAATTAGTGGTGCAGCTGGCATTGGATACAATATCCATGTTAGGCTTGTATGTGGTCTCGTTTACTCCCACAACAAACATCGGTGCATCAGCTGATGGAGCTGAGATAACCACCTTCTTGGCACCACCCTGCACATTGACACCATGAAAAGTCAACCTAAGGTGTTACATATGTCCTTTAACAAACCAAACTCAATTTTTTACCTTCTTGTGTGCTGAAGCCTTATCAAGAGTTGTGAAAACTCCAGAAGATTCCACAACAAAGTCGGCTCCAAAATCACCCCATGGAATAGCTGCAGGATCTCTGAGTACAGAGTATGAAGCTTATGATCAGTTTCATAAAAGCTTGGGTCACAAATAATTTAGTATAGATAGATTTTGACAACAAAAGACAAATTTTTAATACCTTTGGCTAGATACTTTTATCTGCTTTCCATTGATTTCCAAAGTTGACTCATCAACCACCTTGATGGTTCCTTTAAACAGACCGTGAGTAGAATCATACTTCAACATGTAAGCCTGAAAAAGGTATTCATCTCATGGTTATTAATATAATTGTGAAAGTATCCAACCGTCCATAACATTAAGCATTCGATTATCCAACCCTTTTCAATTTTGTTATCTTCTTGTCTTAACATAAATATAAGTTTTTTTACTTCTGAAAACAAGAAATCGATTTTTATTTTGCTACCTTACATTAAATAGGGAGTATTGACTGGTAAAATGTGATTTTAGTCAAAACAAAACACGCTTATGATTTGAGTCAAACGTAGCCATCAAACAAAATCAAGAAAACCGTGACATAAAAGTTCATCCTTACCATGTACTTGGCATCAATAAAAGGGTCATTGACCGCAACAACCTCGATATCATCTCTAAAAGTCGCTATTCTCAACACCAACCTTCCAATTCTTCCAAAACCTGCAAGATTCAAGTTAATACAGTAAAACTCTGCAAATCATCCCACATAAACAAACAAAATAACATATATTTATCATATAAGCAAGACCATTATATTCCCATTTTCATCTAAATACAGCAACCATTCAAAAAGTAAATAAATCTATAAACTTTACTAAATCACCACCAATTTAAATTCTACACATAAAAATAGTAACAAATCATACCATTGATTCCGACTCGAGTCTTCCCACCAGTGCTAGACTCTACAAAAAAAACCCAAGCAAACAAAATTTATTATAAAAAAAAAAAAAAAAAAAAAAACTGGATGAGGCATTTCATCAAACAGTTGGTGGGCATGTTACAAAAAGGTTTAAATGAACTTACTTGAAACAGTAGGAGGTGTCTGGGTAGCTGTAGCTTTAATCGGCTGAATGCAGTACGCACGTGACGTCCTAATTACCAAAACAAATCAATCAATAATCAAATCATTATGAATCAATGAAAACCCTAAAAACCCAGATGTAAAAACAAAAACCCAACTGTAAAGATGAAGATTCGGCATTAACAGCTGCACCAAACACGTTGGATTTGAAGTTCAACGATGACACCTGAAAAAAAACACAAAATTTGAACAAAAAGACGTTAAGATTAAAGTGGTGAATCAAGATTAGACCTTGAGAGGTGTGGGATTGGAGGATGATTGTAGTGATGCATGAAGAGCAGGTGATGGGTTGGTGGATCTGAGAATAGAAGAAGCCATGAATGAATGAATGTGAGTTGGTGGTCAAAACCCTAGACGAGAGGAGGTGTTATATATATATAAATAAATAAATAAAAAGAATGGCTTTTGGCGATAAAGAGACGCTTATGGCCTTTGGTGGAGTATTTAAATGGTGAAGTTGGCAAGAAAGAGTAAGGGCCGGCGGCTGGTAATGAAGCTGTGTGTGTATATTATAATTTGGAAGGAAGGTTCATAACACCCCCTCCTCTTCTTACGTGGGGTTTAAAAAATGTCAAAACTAATTCCGTTAGGGGTTGAAGCATCGATACGATTTGATTAGGGATTTCTGCTAAGAAAGAGGCACCGATTAATTTTTTGACTTGCATGTTGAATGGGAGAAGATAGGGGGGGGGGGTGTTGTAGACAGGATGCTGATATAATATAATGGTAGTTAAGTTGATTGGTTTGACTAGTTTGAAAGTTAAACAGTTTGGTTTTCGGTGTTTGGTGGGTTATAATCATTAATCATCTTTATCAATTTTAGAGTTTTGACGCAAACTGATGATCTGAAAAAAAAATGGTGTAAATCATTAAGACAACTCGTCAAACCGATACAACTTGTTGTTACCGGTTTTACCAAACCCACTCACAGCAGTTAAAGCTTCGGTTCATAACATATTAACATTTATTAAAACCTAACAAAACCGTGAACATAAGGATATTTTTATGTGCATTATAAAAGTAGGAAGTAATATTATGAAACTAACTATGCATAACACGATATTAACTATCTTTGTATTTTATTTATAAAACTCACTAATGACAACTACAAATGCAAATTGAATATTCTACTTAACTTTTGAAACTTAAAAAAGATTATTTTAACAAAATAATTTGTATGTGTGAAGTTTATTTTATAGTTGAATATTTAAAACATGCATAAAGTCGATCAATATATACTAGCAGAGAGCCCGCGCTTTGCTGCGCGTGTGAAATATGACCATAATACTGTTACTTTTAGGAATTTATTGTGTTATAGTATCCGTATTATGGTTATATGTCGCACTCGCAGCAAAGCGCGGGCTCTCTGCTAGTTATATTATTAATGTTATAGTATCCGTCAAGTTTATCATATGACTTTAATCGCTTTATTTAATTCAAGATGTAGCAAATCTAGGTATGGCAATGAAACCCGAACCCGATGGGAAAACCCGACATCAATGGGACGGGTAATACCCGACCCATTAGGGTTTGGGACTAGTTTTGAAATTTTTCGCGGGTTTGGGACGGGTTTGGGATTTATAATAAACCCGATTACCCGATGACATAAACCCATTTACCCGATTATATAGCCGATGTACCCGATATAGCTTATTATATTATATATATACACTATATTCCAAATATATTATTTGTCGGAACTTGTTTATGACAACTATTTGAGACATTTTATCTTTATGGCAACCATATTTGTAATCGATTAGTTATATTTTGTCAAAACCCGGTATAAACTTAGCGGGTTTTGAGCCGGGTATACCCGTCGTATATTTTACCAAAACCCGATAAGAAACCCGAAACCCGATGGGAAAATCCGATGGGTAATTACCCGATTAAAACCCGACGGGTTTGAGACGGACTTTCATAACCTGGTATGGGTTTGGGAATACCTAAACCCGACCCATTGCCATCCCTAAGCAAATCACGCACATCTCCTTAATGTTTGTGGTAATGAGAAAGCAATGAATGGAATTGAAGGTAACATTCAGTCCAATATTAAATATACAAGCGTCTCATGAGAGAGAAAGTGGGAGGTGAAAGGTTGCCTATATGCATTATAATGTAATATAGATAGCAATATAAAACAAAACGATATTATATAAAATGGTTAAAATACAACTTATAAAAATACAGTGTGAAGAAATAAATAATCTTACGTCAGGTGAAAAAACACGGATCTACTCTCCACTAATGGGTCCTAGATCCGATGAGTCCACAGGGTAGGATACGGTTAACCGCCAACACGATATGAACTCAATTGCCCAAAGTCCAGTGACGAAGACCTGCAAAACAGACACCGTGAGCTCGTTACGGGAAGGACAAGAGGGGGGGTCTTCCTGTAACCACCCTCCGGCGTGAGAATAAGTACAGTTCTGACGAAGATAATGCACTTAAGTAAATTGAAAGAGTACAGTGGGAGTGAATGAATACCTCATGATGATTGAGAGGGTATTTATAGCCGAAGAGTGTAGGGAAGTGATTGGGCCAGATGTCCCTTAAGAAAATGCTCTTATAACTGTCTAGACACGTGTCCTCACATGATAGGTTCAGCTTATACGTTGCATGTGCATGTATAACAACCTAGACACGCGTCCTTCTGATATTGGTTAAGGGGTAATATTAGCCATGTGCATGGTTGTAACGGCCTTGCCAGGTGTCACTGGTTAATTGGCCGAAGTATCACGTATTGCCCAAGAAAGCATCTTGGCAAATCTTCTAGAAAGTAATTGGTTATTGACAGCTGTCCCAGAGTATTACCTCGTGGTCATTTACGCGGAAGGATATTTCTTCTTGCGGATGACTTTTGAGGGTGCCCGGATGCTTCCGCATGTGTCATAAGAGTGCTTCTTCCTCAAATGATTTATGCGGATGGTTCATATGTCCCGCGGGTGCCTTATGAGGGACTTCTGGTTGACCCGCGGGCATTATTTAGGGATATTTGGGTCTTTTTGGTACCCTACCTCTATAAGTCCCCCAGTCCAGTGTTTCTTCCGTGTGAAGTATTTTATGCGGGTGAAATTCGGGACTTAGTGTGGATTTAGGGATTTTTGGCTCTGCAAGTTGGTGAGAAATATCTTTTGTTGCTGTGGATAATCATGAAAAAGGAGAAGTTGACCACTCGCAGGCGCGTGTGCAGGTGACAGGACGTTTATGACGGTTGTCACTGTACCCTACTGTACAACTTTTTCCCTTTTTCGAATTTCCCGCGTGACGTGGCGATCATTTACTTGACGGTTTTTTCTCTCTCCACTGTTCGCATCCCATCGCATTAATTGTGGTGGGTATGAATAGAGGGAGTTAACTTCTTTTTGAAGTTTTATCGCCTTTGAATTCTGCATATTAACTTGCTTTCTTTTTCTGAATCCTTCGATACTTCTTTTGATTCCTTTTGAACTAATCCAAATATTTTAACTAAGTGTAATGGCAACTGTTCAATCTGAGGTTGATGAGATAGAAGTCCACTGGGATCAGGAGGAATACCAAAAACTCATTACGACTTATGGTATTCCGCCAGAGTGGGAACCGGAGTTCCCATCTGCTGGTTCTATCGCTAGTTTCCCACCTCCCGGGAAGATGACGTTGTATTCCGATTACTTCGTTTATGGGAACTTTCGCCTTCCAATCACGAAGTTTTTTCTACGCGTGGTGAAAGCCTATGGAATCCACCTATCTCAACTTCACCCCCATGCCGTCATGCAAATTCGTCACTTCGAGTTCGTGTGTATGGCACATGAGATAGTGCCCCGACTGGATCGGTTCGTTGTCTTCTATAAGATGGCAAACCGGAATGGATGGTTTACTTGCCATAGCTTGCCTGATAGGGTTATTGGCAATGTAACTGAAGAAACTTCCAAAGACTGGAAGAAAAAGTTCTTCTGGATTTCTGAGGATGTGGTGCCCGAGGCCATGACCCGTCGTTCTCCTAACGACGCTTTTATTGATATTACTCCGGCCGCTCATGAGAAGCGTGACTGGTTTCACAAGTTGACTACTCCGCCAAAATCAATGCGGGCACTTCCCGAGGAAGCCCTTGTGTGGGCGGGCATGAGCCAGCTATGGTCGTCTCCATATTTGGAGCCTGTTTTTATTGGACTAGACGACCGTAATTTCTATTACTCTGTTCTTTGTCTTGTCTTTTTTAAGGTTCTGCCATTGATATCTATATTTGTTTTCATGTTTTGGATCTTTGTTGCATGCCCTGGATGATGGCAACGGCTGCGTGGGTAGGAATATTCGTGATGCAAAGGATACGCCTGTCCTTGAAAGAACTGCACAGTACTTCCTTTTTCCGGTCAAAGTGCGTGCTGAACCAATTGTCTCGGAGTCTATCTTCGAGTCAGGTGCGTATATCCTGAACCCTCCTCCTCTTAATGTGCTGACCTCTGATGGGACAATCGTCATATTAAGTGACGATTCTGCCATCCTTGAGGAGGAAAGCTCGGATGATGCTTCTGAAATTTCATCTGTCTCCCATTTGCTAGCAGAACTCTACCGGAAGAGGTCTTTCCGTGTATCCCAGGCGAGTGACGCGGGTACTAGTTCCGCGGACGTCGGGAAGGGGCCGAAGACAGAGAAGCGCCGGACTCATCTTCCGAGGAGACCACCGCTGCCCAGCCTTGCGGAGCGTCTAGGGACGGTTTCTGGTGAGTTCTTACTTGTTAACTTTGTTGTTTTTCGATAATGAGATCTGACTATGATTTTCTTATGCAGATCCATCCATTGCTGAAGGTTATGCGGTCGGTAGGCTACCGACGCCGACACCGCATGTTGAGAAACAACTGTCGCCTCCTCCGGAGAAGGAGGCGGATAATCCTGTTACCCCTCATGTTGAAATGACCTTGGAGGGGTCCAATGTTCAGCCGGTGACTACCGGGTCTCTGGACTATCTTTTCCAGGGTAGGGATGCCACCGGCTCTCAAAATGATAACCCTGAAGTCACTGCTGAAGGCTTCAAGGTAAATGAATCTCCTCCGTGTACTGCCCCCCCCCCCAATTCTACTCTACCTCTTCGCCCTTTACAACGGGTGAAGGAGATGACTTTTTATTCGGACCTTATGTCCATGGGGTTGGGGGAGGTTCCTCACAAGGTGTTCCACAACAGTCTTCCTCCACTCCTGTTCGCCTCGGAACTTCGAGTTCTCAATATTTCGGGAACGTACAGCTGGGGGGGGGACTATGATTTGTTTGTCCCATCATGGGACATTGTCAATGGGTCTCGGGTTTCGAATCCCAAGACCTGCATGAGTTTTGTTGAGCACTGTATGCCGCCTGCTGAAGTGGCATACCAGAAAACTCGCTCCCGCCAAGATCTTCATTTATCTATTTCTTTGACTAACAGCTTAGCTTGTAGTCAAGAAATCTTGCGGGAGTGGCGGACAATGGGCGGAAAGCTGGGTACGGCTTCTGAGGCCGTGAAGGTTGCGGAGAGGGAAGCTGAGGAGCAGCGGAAAGCGGCGGTCGAGGCGAAATGGAAACAAGTCGATGCCGAGGCTGCACTTAAACTGGAAAAAGACCGAAGTGTTGCCGCTGCTAAGAGTTGGAAAGAGGCCTGTGAGAGGTCTAATGCCACTCTTGAAGCTTCCCGAGCTGAAACTCAAAGGAAGAGGGATGAATTGGCGAAGGCACAGGACGAAGTGTCTCGTCAAAACACCCGGATCCAAGAGCTCGAGGAAGAACTGAGATTGCAGAAGGAGCAATCTGAGCTCAAAGATAAGACTGTTGCTGAAATGCAGTCTGCTTATGACTCCTTGCTGCAATCTCGTACTAAAGCTGAGACCCGCACCTCCGGCGAGTTGTAAGTGCTTCGTGACAGGGCGGAGCGTGGTGAGCGGGAAAGGCAATACTTCCTCAATCGTGGACTTGACTTAGTAAGATTTTCTCGTGTATTGCTTTATCTGTGTACTATAAGTTTTGTGCTCTAATATGTCCCTTCCGTTTTGTTGTTAGGTTATCCGTCATGTTAAGAAGAGTACGGAGCTTACCGATTGTTTCGTGAACTTAACAACTGCTTCGGAAGGCGTTGGACGGGTAAAGGGCTTTAATGACGGATTGGCATTTGCCCAATCCGGGCAGTCTATTGAAAGCCACCCGCTTCATGGCCTCAACACGAAGCAGGAACTGGATATGCGGATAAAATAGTATGATGATCTGACTTTCCCGCTGCAACATATGCTTCCGGAGTTCGCCTTGACTGAAGATGGCGTGAAGCAGCTGCGGGTTTATAGTGACGATGAGTCTGATGATGACGAGTCTGATGATGACCAGTCTGAGGGTGCTTCTCACAATGCTCCGGAGGATACTTCGGCCCCTAACTCGTAGGATAGATATAGGAGCTAGAACTGAACTTATAATTTCTTTTCATATTTTTGTAATCATCATTTTTGAATGTTAATGAAAAGAACTTCATGTTGATAATATCTTTGTGAAATATCTTTCTTTGCATTTTGAATTTTGTATAAACTGGATGGATAGTACTGGTGACGTGGCGGAGAGAGAATTCCAGGTGGTGGCTGACAAGGCGTGTAAAACGCATGCTTGACAGCCTGTAAACACTTTTTCGAATCTCCCGCCTGACGTGTCAGTCATCCCGTGGTCCGCATTTTCTCTTTCCTCTGTCAGTTAGACGGTTGCATTAATTGCGATGAGTATAAATATGCCTTGATGTCTTCAACCCATCCTTATCACTTACATATTTTCTCTTTCAATCATACCAGAAAACTTTTGCTCTCTTACATCTGTCTTTTATATTCTGTTCTAATGGCTGCCCAGAAGAAAAATCCCCCTGCTATTAATGAAGTTGGGTGCGAGATTAAAGAGAAAGACTTTGAGGACGTTAAAAACGTGTATGGTTTCCCTTCGGAATGGGAGGCCGAACGTTCGTCAAAAGGAGTAATTGCGACGGCGCCTCCGGCGAAGAAGATGGCCGTCTATTTGGACCATTTTACAACTGGAAATTTCCGATTGCCCGTGACCAAATTCGTGCAATCGGTTTTGACAGCATATGGGATTCATTTATCCCAGATCCATCCTTTTGGAATACTACGAATTCGAACCTTCGAGTTTTGCTGTCAAGCGCACAGTTTGAAGCCCTTTCTAAAAAATTCGAACAACTTCAAGCCGAGCTATCAAAAACCAGACTCACCTGTGACACTTGTGAAGGAAATCATAAAACAAGTGACTGTAAACAATTCATTATGGCCATGGAAGAAGTCGATTTCATCGCTCGACAGAACAACGCTTTCAGCAATAACTACAATCCAGGATGGAGAAACCACCCGAATTTCAGTTGGAAAGACGGAGGTAACACTCAACCTTTACCCGGATTCGAAAAAAGACCAATGAATCAACCCTTCCAGCCTAAACCTCAATTTCAAGATCAAAGCTCTAGTAGCCATCAAAACCCAAGCAATTATAAGATCGAAGAAATGTTAATCCAACTGATGACCAAAACAAATGAAGCTGAAAAGAAAGCCGACTCAAGAGCTGTTGATATCAGCGGAGTATTATTAAAACATGAAGCCGATCTCAAAAGTCAACAAGCATCACTTCAGAACCTAGAAACCCAAATCGGACAAATTGCCCGACAATTATCCGAAAGATCACCTAACACTCTTCCAAACAACCCAATCACCAACCCGAATGCAACAGCTAACGCCGTTACACTCAGGAGAGGTACAACCACTGTTGTCTCACCAACTTCAGAACAAGTTATGGAGAAAAAATCTCCTGACGAAACGCAGGAAAGGCTGACCCCAACAAGCACAGTACAGCCTAAGGAGCCAGTCCGAACCTATGTTCCACCTATTCCATACCCTGGAAGATAGAAGCAGGAGCGATTGAAAGCCCAGTATGGGAAGTTTCTAGAACTCTTTTAGCAACTTCACATCAACATCCCTTTTGTCGAAGCTATTGCTCAGATGCCAAAATATGCCAAGTTTCTCAAAGAAGTGCTGACAAACAAAAGGAAGCTGGAGGAGCTCTCGCATGTCACCTTAAGTGAAGAATGTTTAGCCGTCCTCCAAAGCAAGCTACCGACAAAGATGACCGATCTAGGGAGCTTTACTATCCCTTGTCTCATAGGAAATTTATCTGTTAGAAATGCCCTGTTTGACCTAGGAGCTAGTATTAATTAATGCCTTATGCGGTTTTTTGCAAAACTAGGGATAGGAGAACCAAAGCCCACCCGCATGAGCATTCAGTTAGCAGACCGATTAGTTAAAGATCCTCGGGGCATTGTTGAAAACATGCTTGTCAAAATTGCCAAGTTTATTTTCCCAGTAGATTTTGTGATTCTAGACATGGAGGAAGACAAAAGTGTACCTCTAATTTTAGGAAGACCCTTTTTAGCCACCGCAAAGGCTATCATTGATATTTGCACCGGTAAACTCACTCTCAGTGTCTTTTGACATAGGAAAATCTATGCAATATCCGCAACAGCACGATGACACCTTATATTGTGTTGACATAATAGACTCCATCGTAAGTTGCTATATGCGAGATTCCTCCATCAATACTCCCTTAGAAACACAAGTCTTAGATAAAACACTCAACAAACCAATTTAGAGAACGAAAATTTCAACAATAACTGCCACGAAGAATCAGAAACGATATACGAAATCATTGAAAACAATGAAAAATCAAAACCATCAATCGAATAACCACCAGCCTTAGAATTAAAAGAACTACCAAAACATCTCGAATACGCCTTTCTAGAGAAAGATTCTCAACTCCCGGTAATTATTTCATCTCACCTTTCTAAAGAAGAGAAAGACGAACTTCTTAAGGTTCTCAAAAACCATAAGAAGGCTATCGCATGAAAGATCATGGATATCAAGGGCATCAGTCCTTCCTTTTGTACTCACAAAATCCTCATGGAGGAAGAATACAAACCCGTGGTCCAACATCAAAGACGTCTCAATCCAAACATGCAAGATGTGGTGAAGAAGGAAGTAATCAAACTGCTTGATGCCGGATTAATCTACCCGATCTCGGATTCACCTTGGGTTAGTCCCGTTCAAGTAGTACCCAAGAAGGGAGGGATGACGGTCGTAATGAACGAGAAGGATGAACTAATACCAATGAGAACCATCACAGGCTGGCGAGTTTGCATTGATTACCGGAAGCTTAATGGCGCCACAAGAAAAGATCATTTTCCACTTCCTTTCATAGACCAAATGCTCGAAAGATTATTTGGAAAAATGTTTTACTGTTTTCTTGATGAATTTTCCGGATACTTTCAGATTCCCATTGCTCCTGAAGATCAGGAGAAAACTACTTTTACATGTCCGTATGGAACCTTCGCCTACCGAAGAATTCCATTTGGACTATATAATGCTCCAGCCACCTTCCAACGCTGCATGGTGGCCATCTTTCATGAAATGATCGAAAACTCTATGGAAGTTTTCATGGACGACTTCTCAGTCTTCGGAGACTCCTTCGGTCATTGTTTGAAAAACCTAGACAAAATGTTAGCTAGGTGTGAAGAAGTAAATCTAGTGCTCAACTGGGAAAATGCCACTTTATGGTAAAGGAAGGCATTGTTCTCGGTCACAAAATTTCTCAAAACGGACTAGAAGTTGATAGGGCCAAAATAGAAACCATATCCAAACTTCCGCCACCAACTTCAATCAAAGCCATTAGAAGTTTTCTAGGTCACGCAGGTTTCTACCGCCGCTTCATAAAAGACTTCTCAAAAATCTCAAGACCTATGACCAAACGTCTGGAAAAAGACGCACCATTCGTCTTCTCCGAGGAGTGTGTTGAGTCATTCAATACACTAAAAGATAAACTTGTCAACGCACCAATCATGACCACACCCGATTGGACCCTTCCATTCGAAATCATGTGCGATGCAAGTGACTTTGCAGTTGGAGCCGTACTCGGAAAACGCAAAGAAAGGCATTTTCACCCAATCTACTATGCCAGTAAAACTCTTAATGATGCACAAGAAAATTACACCACAAGAAAAATTTAGATCATACCTAGTTCTTTCCAAAACCATAGTTTACACCGATCATGCCGCAATACGGTACCTATTCAACAAACAAGATGCCAAACCCAGACTCATCCAATGGATCCTATTGCTCCAAGAATTTGACATCGAAGTTAAGGACAAGAAGGGAGCATAAAATGTAGCCGCAGACCATCTTTCACGGTTAGAATGTCCAACTCCCGAAGAACTTCACGAAGAAATTATCAACGATAATTTCCCACATGAAATCCTGATACACATTCAAGGAGTCATAGAAGAAAAAGACGAAAGTCCTTGGTATGCTGACTTCGCAAACTATTTAGCTTGCGGGATCCTTAGAAAAGGGCTTAGCCACCAACAGCGGAGGAAATTCTTCTCCGATCTTAAGTTTTACTTCTGGGAAGATCCATACGTATTTAGAATAGGTGCGGATTAAGTCATTCGTAGGTACGTAGCAGGCAAGGAGGCCTTAGACATTCTCAAATACTGCCATGAAGGACCAACAGGTGGACACCATGGTACCGCCACCAGGGTCAGGAAAGTGTTTGATGCATGATTTTTCTGGCCCACTATATACAAAGATACACATACTTTGATCCAAGCATGCGATGCTTGTCAAAGAGCCGGGACCATCTCATCAAAAAATGAGATGCCTCAAAAAGGCATTCAAATTTGTGAAATCTTTGATGTATGGGGGATAGATTTCATGGGGCCATTTCCTAACTCATTCAGAAATAAATACATCCTTGTAGCAGTCGACTACGTATCTAAATGGGTAGAAGCACAAGCTCTTCCCACTAACGATGCTCGAGTAGTTGTACGATTTCTGAAAAAGTTATTCTCAAGATTCGGTACTCCAAAAGCCCTAATCAGCGACAAAGGTACCCACTTCTGTAACACCCTAATGGACAAGGTCTTAGCATAGTATGGGGTCCATCACCGACTGGCAACACCATATCACCCTCAGACAAGTAGGCAGGTAGAAGTCTCGAATCGAGGAATTAAGAGAATTTTGGAAAGAAGTGTGGGGATAAATCGCAAAAATTTGGCAGAAAAGTTAGATGACGCATTGTGGGCCCTTAGGACGGCCTACAAAACTCCCATAGGAACGACACCCCTCAAGCTCGTTCACAGGAAGGCATGTCATCTACCAGTAGAATTAAAACACAAAGCCTACTTGGCCCTTAGAGCAGTGAATTTTGATCTAACGTCCGCCTGAGCAAACCGGGAAGATCAAATTCGTGAGCTCGAGGAACTAAGAACAATGGCCTACGAAAATTCCTGGTCCTACAAGGAAAAGACTAAACGCATACACGACGCTCATTTAAAAGGAAACAAAAAATTTCAAGCTGGCGATCGTGTACTGTTATACAACGCTCGTTTACGTATTTTCCCAGGAAAACTGAAATCCCGGTGGGCAGGTTCATACGTAGTTGAATCAGTTTTTGACTATGGGACAATCGAAATTTCAAATTCAAACGGCCAAAAGTTCAAGGTAAATGGACATCGATTAAAGCCATATATCGACGGTCCACTTAAAGAAGTGTTGGAGGTATTAACCCTCCAAACTTTTTAAGTAAGAAATTAAGGAAACAAGGTCTTGCCAAGACCTTCTCAAAACTAGGCCCTGTAAATATTTATTTTAAAATATATATATATATATATATATATATATATATATTGAAAAACCACGGGGGCGTGCTCTCAGAAGCACGGTCCCGTGCCTAAAAATGCGGGCCGGCATCTACGCTACAAAAATCTCAGTCAGACTGGTTTGTAACATAATTGTCAGAGTAAAAACACGGGGGCGTGCTTCCAAAAGCACGGTACCGTGCTCGGTTTCCTGTTTGGTTATAAAAGGCACCTTGTGTCATTGCATTTCTTGCAAAAAACCAAAACCAAAAACCTCTGAAAATTCAGCATGCCAACTGAGATGAATGAGGCAATTCCCGTTTCCTGACATCCGAGAAACGATGCCCGCCATGTTTCCAAAACCGAGCTTCTTTTGAAACTTTAAGAACTCGTGAAAGAACTCACCAAAATGAATCTCCTTGCTGAGATGCGTCTCGTGCAACTCACCGAGTCACTGGAAAACATGAAAATGGAACTCCGAGACATCAACGAGCAACTCCAATTTCAAGTTCTCGGTTTCCCGTATTTTCCACCACCAGGACCATTCGGAGGAGGAGAACCTTTCGGGGAACTCTAGGAAACTTAACTTTCTGTTTTTATGTGTAAACAAGTGCATTAAGCACAATGTGTTAGGACTTCGGGCTTAACCCGATTATTTTCTTTTCTTAGGAAACCCGGGCTTATCCCGTAACTGTTCTAGGATCTTTAACTAATGAAAAGTAATTTTTAGATGACCAAACTTCCAAATTATCACAGTAAACGTCATCCTAAAAATTCTGGATCTTGAATCGTGTTGAAAATTAAAAAGAAATTCACTGTGACAAAAATCACGGGCCGTGCTTTCCTAAGCACGAGGCCATGGTCACCCCAGAATCTTCAGCATGATACGCGCTGACTCCGTATAATTCTCTGACTCAAAAACATTTATTCTTCTAGCAGCACGGGCCCGTGCTTCCAAATGCGCGGGGCCGTGTTCAACTTTCCAGTCTCTATATAATGCATGCATAAATTCACTATTCCATTCACACCAAACACAAACTACATAAATGGAAGGAAAACGGGTTGAATGGAGGCCAGTGAAGAAGGGGAAACAACATGAATCTTCCTTCCTTGAGGAACAAATCATTAGACTCCAATGCATCGTAAGAGATCAAGTTGAGAGCAACATGCAAACCGAGGCTCGAGTAGTCGAGTTAATTAACAAAGTCGACCTGCTTAGGTTCGAAAACTTCTATGTTGTGGATGGCCACCACAAAGATGTGACTTCCAAACTTAACTTTCTCAACCGAGAAATCGTTAAGCTCAACAAAAAGCTTGACGAACTTTTGGAAGCCAAACAAGCACCACCACACATCCAGGACTTGTTCGGGAGTGGTGGCCGTTAAAATTCTGACTTCGTTTCGTGTTTAAGTTATTCCCGCTAGTACTATGTGTTAGGACCCGAGAATTGTTGGTGTACTTTTCATTTCATCTATCTTTAATTATGTCTTTAGTTTTACGTTTTTAATGAAATCTAGGATGTTTAATTACCATGTTAAAATAACCAGAAAATAAAAACCCAGTTAAAAACAAACCAGCTCGACAAATAAACAAAACAGTACTGTCTGCACTAAGCAGCACGGTACCGTGCTTCCTATTGCACGGGGCCGTGTTTTTGGTCACACAGCAGTTACGAGTTTTAAATTAATAAAATAACTTTCTCACACATCCAACCTTAATTTCACTGCGTTCTGAACCGAAAACCGCCGACCGTCAACTATTTTGCGAATTTCTTCATCAAATCTTCGATTCTAAACCTAAGATGGCCGAGTATGGAGAAGAAGTTCATGCATGCCTAGTCTTCGGAAACCGCAAGACAAAGGACCGATTGGCAAACAAAAGATTAACTTATCTCAACAACAGGTATCCAGAAGCCCACTTCCATGCATGCAAAGAAACCCTCAGACACGTTAACCAATGGGACAGCTATCAGAACATTGTAAAGGAACCTTGGAGACGGGTTTTTAGCCAAACAGGGGATTCAGTGACAGAACTTACAAAGGAGTTCCTAGTCTTATTCAACATGAAGAAGAAAAAGTTTGACATGTGGGATACCAAGGCAATCGAGTTTCGATGTGGGGGTGTTTGGCACACAACTTCTGTCACTCAACTGGGAATTGATTTGGGTATTTATACGGCTAAGGAAACTGACACAGATATCTGGTTCGAGGCCAAAACAACTTTTACAGAGGAGGGTGATGATGATGAAGCTGAAGCATGTGCCATTAGGGAAGAAGCTTGGGAACAGTTGAGTTATGGAACAGCAAGGTATAGACCGAGTGTTTCAAAAAGCACTGCGTAATCCACTCATGAGATACATCCACCGTCTGCTGAGTCATACCGTCACAGCTCGAGGACAGAGTGAGGGGTTGTTAACCTGAAGGATCTTTGGGCATTGTACTGCATGAAAAACGAAATACCATGCAATATCACTATGCTATTTTGCAAACTTTTCATGTCAAATGCTACTGCCCGAGGAAATTCCTTGATCTTCAGTGGTCCCTGGATCTACAACCTCTACAGGACCTATGGTGCAGACACAGAAGGAACTCCAAGCCCAAACACGATAGCTCTCAACCTTGATTACTGTGAAAGCATGCAGATGGTTCAGCAAATCAGCCCATGTGTGTGGAGATTTTGTAATAAGAACAACCAAGTTTGGGACCCAGAAGACCCGTCATAGATGATGATACAGGATGTGCATGAGAGACGACAATCACCGCCCAGACAACAACGCCGCCAAACTTACCATCAGAGAGGGGGGCCATCTTCATCAGGGGCCGGCCCCAGTTCGTCACACGATAGCCGATACTCTTTCGAGGGTATTTATGGACTTATTGATCAGTTCTTAGCTAACACTACCGCCTCATTTAACAGGATTACAGAGCAGATGGCTGCCTCAGATGCACAGCGAGCAGCCGAATATGCAGAGGTGAGGCGAGAGATTGATCGTTTGGGCTATCGCATGGACAGGCAGTGGGGACCATTTGACCCGGACACGGGTAACTGATGACTGGCGGCACTACTAGGTCGGGCACGGGCACGGGTTGGTAGTACTTTATGAACTTATTATGTGTGTTTTGAACAATTTACTTTTCGTCGTACTTGTTTGTTTGTTTTTATGTTGGTTTGGATATTTTTATGGCCGTGGGTGCCAAAGACATTATGTTAGGTACTAATTTAGCCCGATAGGGCAAGGGATGGATGATTCCATACCCAATTTTCAGCAGTTTATGCTTGGTTGTTTGTGGTTGTTTGCAGTTTTATATTATACAGGTACGAAAACAGGAAAACTGACGAAAAATAGGGGACGCTCTGTCGAAATTTCGTTAACCCATAGGGAAGTAACTCTCCATTTTTACCCAAGATACTCAATTAGAATTTTTATATTTGCATGTATCTTGTCACATTGAGGACAATGTGATATTCAAGTGTGGGGAGGGGAATTACTTGACCAATTGTTTGTCCAACTAATTATAAAAATTCTCTAAAACAAATATTTTTGCGGCAAACAAAGATTACTTAAAAATCTAAAGAGAAAACCAAGAAAATTTTTTGCAAACAACCAATCATTACATAAAAGTGAAAAAGTAAGAAGAAGTTTTGTAATTTTGAGAATAAATTTATGGAAAATATGGCGTTAATACCCAATTCCTCCGTTACTGTGAGATAAACCTCATGCCATATAAATATTTTTTCGGAAGCTTTGAGTGAGTCATATGTTTCATGTGATTTAGAACTTGTCGCAATTATTCATTTCAAGACCGCACGAAGCGTAGTATAAGGAAGAAGGTAATATTTACACAAACCCATCACCAAGTTACAAAACCCAAAAACCTTAAAACCCGATCACTTTATCCATTTTCACCGGTAAAATACAACACTGGTCTTTTACCGGCAGACCCTAAAGAACTGGAAATGCATTATTTCGATTTCAATTTCCTTTGCTGCATATACTTCACAAAACCTAGGTTGCCTCCATAACTTAGGGAGAGAATTTTTCTCTTTAGCAATGAGGTGAGGAAAAAGTGGCGCCAAAACGAACAAAGGCCACCATTCTGTGGAATTTCCAAAAACACAATGAAGAGAATAGCAAAAAGATATGAACGATGCATAGGTTGCGGAAACTGGTCCCATGAAGGAAGATGTAGAAAAAGTCAAACTCAGTCTCAGCATGAATATACTAAACTAATGAGGGTGGGGGCTATTAGGCTCAAAGCCGAATGATCCATTAGAGTTGGAAGTTATATTCAGAATAGGATTGAGGAAGAATTGATCCACATCCTTGATAAAACTGGTCTTGACGATCTGACCTTAAAAGAGTCATTAGGTATGTTAAAAAAGAAAACTCTCGAAGAAAAGAGCTAACCATTGAAGACATCTCAAAACTCCCGACAAAGTGGAAGTTGTATGTACCATTAACCCTTGAACAGCCACAAAATGCCAATTCCTACTCACACTAAACCGAAACCCTTTTTACCTTCTGATCTATGCAACCCTTCAAAAGGTGGAGATTTGAACTTGTTACAAGCTTATTTATCACAGGTTGCATTTTGGCTAAGAGTGTTCACATACATACATCACAGATATGATCAATAAAACCGAGTGTGAGTGAACATTGTGAGAACGTGACGTTTTGTATAAAGGAAGCTCATAAAAACAAAAGTTCTCTCTCTTTTATCACTAACATAAAGATTGGTTATTTTGTTTCGTCTTCTTGGAGCTCACTTAAGGGATAGCTATAATCTAAATTTGCTGTTTTCAGAGGATATTTATAAGAAGATTGCTTGAGGACAAGCAATGTTCAAGTGTGGGGATGTTTGATGTACATATAAATATACATATTTTCGGCATCAAATAATCTCTAAAAACTGCAATTTCTATCAAATAACATAGCATAAAAGGCTACTTATCATAATAAAACATAATTTCAGGTGAAACTAAGCCCCAAATGAAGAAACAAGCAAAAAGACGAAGAAAACACAAGAAAACAAATAAACACGCCCCCATGCCTCAAGAAACACGCCCCCATGCTTCTGACACAAGAAAAGACAAAATCTGGAAGCAAAAGCACGGGACCGTGCTCATCATGCACGGGGTCATGGACGAGAATGCAGAAAAGACAAAAAAAAAAAGAATTGAGCACATGTCACTAAAAACCACGGGGCCGTGCCTACCAACCACGGGGTCGTTGCCACCTCATAGAAAAGACAAAATAAATCTGGCACATGTCATAAATATGCACGGGGGCGTGCTCATCAAGCACGGGGCCGTGCCTTATCGTCCAGATTGCCTATAAATAGTGGCTCATGTTGCATTCATTTGGTGTGCCTTGAAAAGAATTCTCTCCGGTTTTCACTTATAAAAACACACACTAACACTCACTTTGAAGATCTAGTGAAGAGTTTGAAGGTTTGGAGGTCATCACCACTAATCATCATCATCAACCATCATTACCATCATTAAGAAGAAAGATTCATCTACATTTGGTTAGATTGTTCTAAGTTTAATCATGTATTTGTTAGATTGTTCCAAGAATTCTCCTCCGTGCTTCCGAGTAGGCAGGCCGACAAATGGGCTTTGAGGAAGGCTATAACTTTGCTTCCGAAGGCAAGCTGTCGGAGGAATATGTCTTGGCTGGCAAGGACACTGCTTCTGTCCTTATCGAGAAATCCAAGGATTTTGATAAGTTTTCACTTTCCGATTACATATCGGAACCTGCGAACAAGGAGGATGCCATAGATCAATTAAAGGAGCTGTTAGATCTTGATGAGGAAGAAGAGGAAGAAGCCAATAATATTATGGAAGGCGAAGATGTTGCTCCGTAAATGTATATATCTTTGTTGTACATATTTCTTTTGCTTGTAATCTCTTTTGACTTATTAATAAGAAGTCTTGTTATCTTCCGGTGCACTTTGTCTTATGTACCATAATATAAGTGTCTGTCCGGGACTTCGCTTTTGTCAATAAAAGATTACAAATTATCAAAATAATATAAAACTAGCGTAATATTCTTCATAAACTGGGCATAAGCCTTCTTACAATAAAGGAAATTACATAACTTGCTAGTCTATGTGGGCATGCAGGCCAGAATAAAAGAATAAATAAGATTGTTAAATATAGCATTTCTTCAATTGTGTTGCGTTCCAAGTTTGGGGGATCTCCGTCCCATCCACCTTCTCTAACTTGTAGGCACCTTTGGATAGTACTTGTTTGATTTTATAAGGTCCTTCCCAAGTTGGGGCTAACTTACCTGGAGGCTCCTGACCGGAGGCCTCGTTATTGCGGAAGACAAAGTCTCCCGCATCGAATTCGCATGTCTGTACCCGCGAGTTGTAATACTTCTGAAGCTGTCGCTTATAATTGTGCTCGCGGATCGATGCTAATTCTCTTCTTTCTTCAAGTAAATCGAGATTCATCCTGAGTTCACGATCGTTATCATTGATTAACAGAACCCTCGCAGATGGAATCCCGATTTCTGCCGGAATCGTAGCTTCGGTACCATAGGTTAGACTAAACGGCGTCTCCGAGTTGCTAGAGTTCTTTTGGGTGCGAAAGGCCCAGAGTACATGGGGCAGTTCGTCAACCCAACCCGTCCGTTTAGTTCCTAACCTTGCCTTGATCCCTTCTTTGATAGTTCGGTTAGTTCTTTCGACCTGACCGTTTGCTTGCGGGTAAGCTACAGATGTGAAAACTTGAGTGACTTGAAGTTCTTTCAACCATTCCTGTAGTCCGCTGTCAGCAAATTGGGTCCCGTTGTCACTTACAATTCCTGCGGAAGACCAAACCGGCAAATGATGAATTCCCACAGGAATTTTTTCACACTTGAAGCCGTTTTGATGCAACCGGTTTAGCTTCTACCCACTTGGTGAAGTAATCAATGGCCACTATCAAGAATTTGACTCGTCTTGGGGCTTCTGGGAAATGTCCCATGATATCAATAGCCCATTTTTGGAACGGCCAGGTAGATGTTACCGGAATCTGTTCGTTTTTCGCCCGTAGGGTGTTGGGGGCATGTCGCTGCATGAATCACACTTTCTGATTTCTTGCACAGCGTCCAAATGCATGCCGGGCCAATAGTACCCTGCGTTCATGATCTTCGCAACTGTCGTCCTTGGTCCCGCATGTAGCCCGCAAATGCCTTCGTGAATTTCTCGAATTAGGTAGTTTCTTCTTCCGTGTCTACACAACGTAATAGCGGACCAAGGAATGATCTCCGGTATAAGATACCATCAGTCATCTGGTAATTCAGAGCTTTGTGCTTAATCTTCCGAGCCTCAGCCTTTCCCGCTGGAAGTGCTCCGGAAGATAAGTAGGCTTTGATGGGCATCATCCAAGATTCAACGCCAGATTGAATTACCAGGACTTGGTTTTGTGGAACGGATGGATGATCTAGAACTTCTACACGAATATCTTTGACAAAATGCTCAAAATTCGTTGAAGCTAGCTTGCTAAGAGCTTTCGTCAATTTATTCTCGCTCCTCTTGATGTGAACAACATTGAAAGAGGTGAATTGGCGGATCAAGAACCTTGCTTGCGACAAATAAGAAGCCATGACATCATTTTTGGCTTTATATGTTCCATTTATTTGTCCCGCAATTAGCATGAAATCCACCCGTGCTTCCAAATGTTTTACCCCAAGCTTTTTCGCTATTCGCAGGCCTATCAGGAAGGCTTCATATTCCGCATCATTATTGGTACTTTTAAAGTCCAACTTGATGGCGTATGTAAATTCATGCCCCTCGGGGTTGACTAGTCTTATGCCTGCACCACATCTTTCACTGCTTGACGCTCCGTCCGTGAACAATAACCAAACTTGCCCTTGTTCCGGAGATGCTTGGGGTTGTTGTTCGATCAAACAATCTTATTCTTTGTGTTGCGGGACTTCTGTGACGAAGTCCGCCAGCACTTGTCCTTTGATTGCCGGCCTTGGTTTATACTCTATCGAATGTTCACCCGATTCGATAGCCCAATTTGCCAGTCGTCCAGACAATTCGGGTTTGCTCAACACGTTCTTGAGTTTGTATCCGGTTAACACATTGATGGGGTGGCCCTGGAAATATCTGCGGAGCCATCTGGTGGCATAGACCAATGCCAAAACCAACTTCTCCAACATCGAGTATCTTGTTTCCGGTTCTGACAATGTTCTACTGATGTAATAGATTGGAGTTTGAACGTTCTTCCTATCTGTCAGTAAGACAGCCCCTACGGCAATGTCAGATGCCGAAAAATATAGTGTTAATGGTTCACCCGCGTGAGGAGCAGTTAACGTGGGTAATTCCATTAAACACTTATTGACTTCCTGAAATGCTTGTTCGGATTCCGGAGTCCACCTGAATTGTGCCTTTTTGAGGCAGTTCCTCAATGTTGAGATGAACGGGTAAGATTTAGCAGCGTGGTTTGCCAGAAACCTGTTTAACGCTACCAATCTTCCGTTAAGTGTTTGAACTTCTTTGAGAGATGCGGGAGATGACATGCGGGCTACTGCTTGTATCTTGTCTGGATTAGCCTTGAAACCCGTGTCTGTCACGATTACCCTGAGAAACTTTTCTTCCTTCATCCCGAAGGAACACTTTGCTGGATTGAGTTTCATGTTGATACTTTTCAATGTTTCGAAGGTTTCCTATATGTCTCTCAACATTTGATCCTCTTCGGTGCTTTTGATCAACAAATCGTCCATATATACTTCGAGGTTTCGACTTATTTAGCCTTTGAACGCCTGATCCATCAGCCTTTGATATGTGGCACCCGCATTTTTTAATCCGAAAGGCATCATTCTGTAACAGAAAGTTCCTTGATCGGTGCGGAATGCTGTCTTGTCCTCATCACCAGTTGCCATGTGGATATGGTGATACCCTTTGTAGGCATCGAGGAAGCACTTGAATTTGAATGGGGCCACAGCATCTACTTTCAAGTCGATTTCCGGGAGTGCGTAACAATCTTTCGGACATGCTTTGTTCAGATCTTTATAATCTATACACATCCTCCATGTTCCATTGCTTTTTGGGACGATCATTGGGTTGGCCACCCATGTTTGATACTTTATTTCTCGTATAATCCCAGTGTGAAGAAGATCTTGCACTTGCTCATTCATGGCTTTCGTTTGTTCCGGGCCCATCTTTCGCTTCTTCTGCACAATAGGGGTGATTAATGGATTCACCTTTAACTTGTGCTCCGAAATATTCCGCGGGACACCTGTCATGTCTGCGGGCTGCCACGCGAAAATGTCGATATTCTTTGTCAACAGTTGCTTCAAGAAGGTTCGGACGATTTTAGAGATGGCTGGACCAATTACTACGGTTTGATCGGGAAATTTCTTGTTAAGAATCCATTTTTCTGGTTCAGCCCTCTGGTTTTTTTTTGAAACCTTACTCGGTCTTGAACTTTCGGTTGTGAAGCAATGTCGATTAACATGAATTATTGCTACCCCAGTGCGGGTCGGAACCCCTACTGCTCCATGAGCTGTGGACGGATGGGCATTGAAATCACCAATTGCCTCTCGTCCAAGAATAATATCATGTTTGGAAGTTGCCGGTAAAACTAAAAATTCGACTTCTTCAGTTCTTGAATGAACCCCGTCACTAAGTGTGACCGGGAATGTAATGACACCGCGCGGGTGCATTATCTCCCCACCGAACCCAGAAACAGGTGCATGAATAGGCCACAATCTTTCTTTATCATCTTCCTCAAGCTGTTCGAAGCATTGTTCGTACATAATGTCGGATGTACTACCAGTGTCGAAGAACACATACTGCGATCGATAGTGCCCGAAGAGAGTCGTGATTATCAGAGGATTCTTGTTGCATGGTCCTCCTCTGATGCGTGGAAAAATGACTGGCTCATTCTTCCATTCCTCATCCGCAAACTCTTTCATCTTACCACTAACGTGTTGACCTCTTTGAATCATGTGGACATTTAGATCTTTTATTTGCCTTTTGACCGGGCCCTGGTTATCCTTTGCGGGAGGTTTACCAGGCCCTGGTCGTACACTTTTGACCAAATGATCTAACTTCCCGTTCTTTACAGCCGCCTATATTTCATTCCTTGGGGCCACACACTCGTTTGTATTGTGCCCTATATCATTGTGATACGTGCAATATTTCTTGTTGTCGAGGAATGATTTCCTCGGTAACGGTTGAGGCTTGCGGAAGGTCAAGTTTTCAGTTGTGATGATTTCTGAAGAAGTTTTTGATAACTGAGTCCAACTGTTGTTGGAAGATCGTGCTGGAAAGTTACGCTTGTTCTTGTTACCAATCAACGATCTTCCATCGAACTTTTTCGGTTGTTCAGTGGTCGGTTACAGCCTTGACCAGATTGTTCCTTTGGCTTGTCTATTTGGTCTTGGAGTCTGAAACTCGACCCTTGGTAATTGTTTCTGGCTGTTGGACCCAGTGTTTTTTCAGTTCTTGCAAACAACTTAGCTGCTGTCATGATTTCATCCCAGGATTCGGGCATTCCGTCTTTTCCAATTAGTGTGCGGATCAAGGCATAACTATGGACGTTCTTGCGGAATGCTCCCCGCAGCATATCTTCACTAACTCCTCCAATGTTAAGGCTCTCGTTATTAAAACAAGTAATGAAATCCTCAATGGATTCATTATTTCGCCTCTCAACATCCAGTATTTCCGAAGGGTCACGCGTGTGTTTTCTTTGTTGGCTAAAGTGTTGAGAGAACTTTGCCACAAAGTCTTTCCAACTATTAATTTGTCCGCACGATAATTTTTCGAACCATTCTCACGCTGCCCTAATGAATGTCAGTGCAAACATGTGGCACCAATACGGAAGAGTCCAACCACTGATTCCTCCTACTGCTTCAAACCTCAGCAGATGATCGCTCGGATCCGTCATTCCACTATATGTTCCAACAGATGTTGGAATTTTTGCGTTTATCGGGAATGGGGCCGTTGCGATGGCCGGAATGAACTTTGATTTTCTGCGAATGATTCCGGACGGTATGGTTTAAGAAAATCATGTTCAGCACTGCTATAGTATTCCGCATGGAGAACCACCGGTCGCGGGTGACTAGCCCCTCCGTATGAAGGGAGACGGCTATCTCTGCTATAATAGCTACCGTCCAGATGATAGGTTGAATCATGTCCATCTAATTCGTTCTCATAGGATGGTACCCGCATATCTATGCGGGACGAGGACGTAACCTCCGGATCTCACCTAGGCTTTGTTCTGGTGGTTGGCTATACTGAATGTGACTTCCTCGTATAGGTGGAGAAACTGATCTCCTGGGAGAGTCATCGTATGCCAGGATACGAGCATGGAAACGCTCATTTCGTACCCTACGTTCGTATTCAGCAACCAGACTTTCTTGTTGAATGCGGAGCCATTCATCTGGGGACAAGAGTCCTCCAGATCTAGAAGTATGCTGCCGAACTCTTCTTTGAGCAGAATCACCAGAATTTTCATCCAGGCCTACTTCTGAGTGAGTTCGATTAGCATCTCTTATGATTCGATCCAGATCTCCGAGATCGGAACCTCTTGGAGCTGTAACGTGCCCCAAATCAGTGGATGGTGTAATAACATTTCCGGTGTCTACTGGAGTAACACCTTCTTGTTGAGCAAACAATCCCCGAGCCGTCGAACCACCCAAGGAAAAACTTCCCGGGTTGGCGGCGTCGGTTCTTGCGACAGGAGTCGAAATTCGAGCAAACACAGACGTTTCTCCTTCACGTGATTCTCCGTCGGCCCTTTAGGTAACTGATTCATATCGTAAAGAGGACGGAAAATTTTTTTTGTTGTTCTAACAAAGACACAGATGGCGCCAATGAAGAAACACGGATCTACTCCCCACTAATGGGTCCTAGATCCGATGAGTCCACAGGGTAGGATACGGTTAACTGCCACACGATATGAACTCAATTGCCCAAAGTCCAGTGACGAAGACCTGCAACCGTGAGCTCGTTACGGGAAGGACAAGAGGGGGGGTCTTCCCGTAACCACCTTACGGCGTGAGAATAAGTACAGTTCTGACGAAGATAATGCACTTAAGTAAATTGAAAGAGTACAGTGGGAGTGAATGAATACCTCATGATGATTGAGAGGGTATTTATAGCCGAAGAGTGTAGGGAAGTGATTGGGCCAGATGTCCCTTAAGAAAATGCTCTTATAACCGCCTAGACACGTGTCCTCACATGATAGGTTCAGCTTATACGTTGCATGTGCATGTATAACAACCTAGACACGCGTCCTACTGATATTGGTTAAGGGGTAATATTAGCCATGTGCATGGTTGTAACGGCCTTGCCAGGTGTCACTGGTTAATTGGCCGAAGTATCACGTATTGCCCAAGAAAGCATTTTGGCAAATCTTCTAGAAAGTAATTGGTTATTGAGAGCTGTCACTGAGCATTACCTCGTGGTCATTTACGCGGAAGGATATTTCTTCTGGCGGATGACTTTTGAGGGTGCTCGGATGCTTCCGCATGTGTCATAAGAGTGCTTCTTCCTCAAATGATTTATGCGGATGGTTCATATGTCCCGCGGGTGCCTTATGAGGGACTTCTGGTTGACCCGCGGGCATTATTTCGGGGTATTTGGGTCTTTTTGGTACCCTACCTTTATATTAGGGGTGATAACATATGTGGCTTTAATTACTTTCAAGTAACTATTTATTTATTCTATTATGATTTTAAGGCTTGAACGAACGTGACTAATTAGTTTGATAATCCTGCCCGGGTTCGGGTTGCTAGAGCATGTTCTGTTCGATCCAAATAACACTGTATTAACCCGTTTCTAAAACAATTTACAAATCAACGTTACATACCTTTGCATATATTAGGGGTGCGCATGGGTCGATTTAGATCGATTATAGACTCAAAGCCAACCATAACTCGATTTTCGGTTTTATATGTGAGTTTCAAATGTTATGAAAAAAGTTGGTTTAAAACAACGAATATAGACTTGAACCATTTAGCCGAAAGAATTACTTGTTAACAAATTAAGTATATGATATAAACACAACAAATAACGTAGTGGGCCGTCACCCCCCCCCCCCCCTTAGAGAGGTGCGGGGGGTGCTTCCCCCACAACAGTGGTGTTGAAGTGTGTTGATTGGTGAGGTGATTGGTTGAAGTGTTCTTAATTTTATTGTTGATAAAAATATAATAATAAAATAATAATGGGTAAATGATTCAAATGAGAGTTATCCACCGCACCTTTTTTTGTATAGCCCTACATGGTGACGTGGTGTCACATGACACACAACGCTCTTATAAGGGGGTTATCCACAACACATGGTCTAAGCAAGTTCGGTTTGGTTCATTTAAGTTTAGGAACGAAGCATAACCAATTCCAAACTGTAACCCTTTGTTTTCAAAGAAAAAAAAAAGTCGTCGGTTATTACTTCATATTGGTTATTTTGGTTTCAATACACTTAATACAATTAGACACTACCATAATCTCATTTTGTAATTAGTTTTTATGTCAAATCAAACCCAACACACTGGTAAATGGTAACCATGAGAACATGTTGAAAAACTCAAGGACCAAACCAACAGGATCTGGTAATTGACAACATGTGACATGTAGGTCTTCGTAGATATCAGCGGAAACAAGATATGAACATGAGACCTCTTTACAAGAAAGGGTGCCAGGCATCAGGTGTTTACCACTCACCGTCCTTAAAAAGTAGAAAACTAATGACATCAAGATTCGACCACTTTTTCGTTCTTATACTAAAAAACAAACAATTCATCTTTCAAGTACAACATACACGTCAGTGGCAAGAGTGTCTCACGACCATTTATGGTGACGAATAAGATGGCAAATGTCAACCAAACGCTCTTTATTTCCCATGTTTGTAGCAAGACATGGTAATATTGGCTACCATCCAGTCTGGTTCAAATATCAAACCATCTGTTCAATTCTACACTATCATTTCAAGAAAATAACTCATAAAACATTTAGCTCTTTCAGTTGGAAGCTGCTGCCACCAATGCCATATGCTCTATCAAGTCCAACACTCGATTGCTGCACAAAAACCAATTTTAAACACTCATTTAATAGCCCACATTCCCACAACGAGCAGCCCAGACGGACCCAAATATCAAACACAAATACATGATTTGTTACCTGTAACCCCACTCATTGTCATACCAAGACACAAGCTTCACAAACGAAGCACTTAGCCCAATACCGGCCTTTGCATCAAAAATACTTGACCTGAAAAGGTCAAAGTCAACATCTTTATCAGTCTACCCAAATAATAAAAACTCAAAGTCAAAATGAAGACTAGAATGACCTGGAATCACCAACAAAGTCATTGGAGACAACATCTTCATCAGTGTACCCGAGGATTCCTTGCATAGGACCCTCAGAAGCATACCTTCAATAGAAAGAGAGCCCGTTATTATACAGAAATTACAATACATTTAATAAGGTAATCTAAGATGGAATACTTGATTGCAGCTTTAACATCTTCATACGATGCACTCTTCTCAAGTCGACAAGTTAAATCCACAACAGAAACATTTGCTGTCGGGACTCTAAAGGCCATACCCGTCAGTTTTCCATTTAGTTCTGGTAACACCTTCCCTACAGCCTGCAATTTTAACATAAACAATAAAATCGTTGCAATTTTCAGAAACTAAGCATATGCAAAGTAAGAAATTCAAAGTTTTCACTTTTAAGTTTCAACCGATCAAATAATTTTGGATTTCAAGTTACTTGTATACCTTGGCAGCACCAGTTGAACTAGGGATGATGTTTTGTGCGGCACCACGACCTCCACGCCAGTCCTTCATTGAAGGCCCGTCAACGGTTTTTTGTGTAGCTAAACAAATGCGTACAGAATAATGTAATCATGATCTTTTTTAAATCCATATGAAAAGTTTATGCACAGGTATATGTACAAACATAAAGACGAAAACAGACCTGTCGTTGCATGCACAGTTGTCATCAGACCTTCAACAATACCAAACTCCTCATGAACCACCTGTTTAATATCAAACCATGTATTTAAAGAAACGGCAACCACAAATCACAATTGCAGAAATACTCAAAAAGAATTGTACCTTGGCTAAAGGAGCCAAGCAATTAGTGGTGCAGCTAGCATTAGAAACAATATCCATGTTTGGCTTGTAGGCTGTCTCGTTTACTCCTACAACAAACATAGGTGCATCGGCTGATGGAGCCGAGATCACCACCTTCTTGGCACCGCCCTGCACATTGACACCAACAAAAGTCAACCTAGGGGTGCACATGTCTTTTAAAAGAAGTAAAAGAAACTCAAATTTTACCTTCTTGTGAGCTGAAGTCTTATCAATAGTTGTGAAAATGCCAGAAGACTCAACAACATAGTCGGCTCCAAAATCACCCCAAGGAATAGATGCAGGGTCTCTGAACATATATGAAGTTTAGGATAAATGTATACGATATTATTTACTAAGAAGACCTTTTAGATACCTTTGACTAGTGACTTTGATATGTTTCCCGTTGATTTCCAAAGTGGATTCATCAACAACATTGATGGTTCCTTTAAATGGGCCATGTGTAGAATCATACTTCAACATGTAAGCCTGAAAAAGACGATCATGTCATGGTTATCTTTCAACTACATTATTATAACCTTCATATCTACTAATATGTCCAATTAATAATGTGAAGTTCATCCTTACCATGTACTTGGAATCAATAAAAGGGTCGTTGACCGCAACAACCTCAATATCATCTCTAAATATTGCTATCCTCAATACCAACCTCCCAATTCTTCCAAAACCTGCAAGGTTAACACGATGAATCTCTTCAATCTCTAGCCATAATAAACATAATGATATATGATTATCAAACAAGCCAAACTATGGACGCCAAAGTCGCTACGCGTTGCCAGGTTGGTGGACTGGGGACTCGCGAGTTCTCGGACGTAGTAAATTATAGACAAATTAATTTTCTGGAAATTATATATATATGTCAAATATCATAGGTATACTAATATTCATAATAAAATGCATGAATATCAATATAAATCAAAAGGATACATGTTCAAATACTAAAGTATTTCAAAAATTGATATTCATTCTTTAATATTAAAGACATAGTAGTGTCTCCGAGAAAAACAGTGAAAAACAACGAAAATCCGACTTGTCCGAGTTTGACCAATTGCGAGTAAAGTTGGCCGAGTTGAAGAAACTCGCCTTGGCACCCCACCCTATACCGATTTTTACAACACCGAACACAACTACAGTTTCAGTTTTATCAGATCATCAGATGCAGTGATTGTTCAAAAGTACTTAAAACCGAAGCCCCAATTTGACTTTCATATATACCTTAATAAATATATACAGATAGCACAATACATTGGTGAAGAACAATTAAAACCAGTAATAAACTATCTACCATAGCATCTACCATCATTGATTACTCAAACATCAAGGTCCTGTTAACACTGAGAAATCATACCATTGATTCCAACCTTGGTCTTCCCACCGGTACCCGACTCTACACAAATTTCAAGCAGATTCAATTTGTTAAAAACTGAGAAACAGTTAACTTGAGAATTTGATCGAACAGGTGGTATGCATTCTATGAACTCATATACATATTCTTACTTGGGACAATTGTGGGTGTCTGAGTAGCAGTAGCTTTAATTAGATTAATCCTCCGTGACTTACATATCCTATCAAACAATTAATTCATCACATAATAATAATAATAATATATAATAATAATAATAATAACAACAAATAATAATAGGGTTTAGATCAGATACAAATGAAATTAACGTGCTAATTGTGAGAATGAAGTAGAATAATTATATATACAAATAGAGTAATTATGCAACTACGTCATACAATAATTACAAATGAAATTAACGTGTTAATTGTAAGAATCAAGTAGAGTAATTATGTAATTACATCATAGAGTAATTACATAATTATTCTCTATGATGTAATTACATAACTACTTTAATTACCTTATGATGTAATTGCATAATTACTTCCCCATTAATAAGGCCATAATAATAAGGGTTCAGATCAAATACAAATGAGGGTCGAAATCAAATACAAATGACGTGAGAAGTATACAAATAATCGGAGTAATTATAATTATGTTAACACTTTAGTAACTGTGAACAAGAGAATTAATTATTTAAGTTTAAAACTGTAATTACTCTGTTAGTTGTAATGTATTGTTAGTATGTTAATTTACTTGTGCATGCTCCACCCCTAATAATAATAATACTCAACTGTAAAGGCGAAGATCTCCGAGATTGAAGATTTAACGAAGACGATCGATAGGTGAATGAAGGGCCGGAGAGAGATTTCCGGGATGATTCAAGAACCGGCGGCGGGTTAGCCGGTCGGAGAAGTAACGAGAAAGCCATAAAGTCAAAAAGTCAAAACCCTAGAGCGAGAAAGAGAGATGGGTTTTGATTTTGATAATAATAATAATAATAATAATAATAATAATAATAAGAATAAGAAGAAGGTGGGTAGGTGGTTGATGAGTATTTATACGGTGAATATAGGCGGAGATTGTTAAGGTGGCAGGTGGTCTAATTGTATGTTTGTATGTTGGTTGGTTGTTACAGCTGTTTAATGAAAAAATCAAAATGTGCAGAGTTGCGGGGGTGACGTGGCGGTGGTGTAACGGTGGTGTAACGGTGGTGGTGGTAGTAAGATCTTGGTTTTGTCGTGTTCGGATGACGTGGACTTAGTATATGATGTTGAAAGTGTCGTGTTGTGGAGTGGAGTGTCACCTAACTCCCTATGAAATTACGCCCTGTTTCTATAAATAACAAATATGGAAAGGGTGTTTTATTGTAGATACTTATTTTTAAACCCTTGAAAAATCAGGACTATTTTTTAATTTTATTTCTTTAGATTTTAATGTTTTTTGAATTAGTAAGCAAAGGGTTATGTTTTGTAAAGAAAACTAGGGAACAACTTGTCGCGTTGTGACGATGGACACGGATTCTGTCGGTTTTAACTAGGTTCGTATACGTATGGCATATGATACGAAAATTTTGCATATTTAAAACAACGCTTATTCGGTCGGTAAAACATAGTCGTTGCATTTGGTCAGTATCAGCTATGTCTGTTACGTTTCATAACTAAACCCAAAAAATAGTTCCGTCAAGTTAACATTATTAAAACAAAAACATTGGCATTATAACGATTTGATGAGAATTTTATCGGTATCAATTAAATTCATTACATGTACAATAACTAAACCTAAAAATTAGTTTTGTCATATTTAAAATAAATAAACAAATAAAACCTATAACAACAAAAAAAAATGCTAGTGTGGAGAACTTGGACCAATAACAAAAAAATAAATAAATAAAAAGGAGGTAGTGTGAGGACTTAAACTTGGGTCAATTGGTATAAGAAGAACTATGAAGTATTCCATCAATTATCAAACCAACTTAACAATTTAAATATATATTGAAAGTAAATACATAAATAGTCACGGCCCTAAAAAACTTTTGTGGCACTAAAGTTTTCAATTATACTAATTTAATGGAGTTAATGGTCATTTTCGTCTATGTGGTTTGCTAATTTCGTCACTTCAGTCCAAAGTTTCAAAATTTTCAATTTAGTCCTCATAGTTTTAAATATTAACCAATTACATCACATCCGTCTAACGACCTCCAGCTATGCCGTTAGTTTAAGGTTATTTTGGTCTTTCTTCTTTTTATTTTGAGTTAATGGTCATTTTCGTCCATGTGGTTTGATATTTTTGTCATTTCGGTCCAAAGTTTGAAAATTTATCAATTTAATTTTCAATTTAATTCAGATTTTTTATCTATAACCCTGAGGAGCGCATAATCCAAGCCCAAAACCATCGAGCATCAACCGAAACATGTCCGCATTTACCCTGTCGACATCAGTATTCATACCCTCTCCCCTCGTATTTAGTTTCTAGACGGTTCCTAAACTCCCCCCCCCCCCCATGGTAGAATTCAATGGTAAAGTGGTCAAAGCAATTCCCTGAAACCGAATTGTACGGAAAAAAACTAAAAATCGTTTATTTGATGAATGCATAATAGTTAGGGTCTAGAGATTAACATATCGTAATAAAAATCTGGGTCGAAATCAGCATCTTGGTCAAAATCAACTATTATACATTAATTAAAGAAACAAATTTTAGTTTTTTATGTACAATTCGGTTTCAGGGAATTACCTTGGCCACTTTACTATTAAATTTTACCATGGGAGAGAGTTTAGGAAATGTCTAGAAACTAAATACGAGGAGGTATGATTACTGTTGTCAACATAGTAAATGCATACCTTTATTGGAGGTTGCTCGATGGTTTTAGGCTTGGATTATGCTCTTCAGGGTTATAGAAAAAAAACTGAATTAAACTGAACATTAAAATGACAAATTTTCAAACTTTAGATCAAAGTGGCAAAAATATCAAACCACATGGACTAAAATGATCGTTAACTCAAAATAAAAGGGAGAAAGACAAAAATACCCTTAAACTAACGGCATAGTTGAATGCCGTAAGACGGATGAGATGTAATTGGCTAATATTTAAAACTATGAGGACTAAATTGACAAAATTTCAAACTTTGGACTGAAGTGTCGAAAGTAGCAAACCACAGGGACAAAAATAGCCATTAACTCAATTTATAATTAGAGGATGGATGGTGTACACATATTACATTTATTATCTTTGTTAATTGTAACTCGTTTCGTCCACTTTTAATGTGAGAGTAAATTTGTTTATATCATACTATTTACTATTGTGTCGTTTAACGATCTCAATATGCCTATGTTGATATAGATCATTTTGTCCAGGGCGAAGGTTACGAGGGACTCAGGTCCCCAGTCACACCTGTTTTACATTTATTATGTAGAAGTTTTTCACAATTTTGTCTGAAAATTTTTATAGGTAATGAGTCCGAACACCCCTAATATATTTTACATGACTTCAGCTATCATTTTAATTAAGCCCAAGTTTAGCCAATGATTTTGTCTTTATGACTCATAAACAACACGTTGTGACAATTGAGTTTTGTTTGTCGCCTTCGATCACAACCTCTACATATCCCATATACTATGACCCTTCAAAAATCTTGATGATACAAATGTGGATATTCAAAACTTCATAGGCTATTAATACAAATTCACTTGGGGTGCATTAGCTTAACTTATGGTGACTTTCTATAACCTAATGTGGACAAAAATATAAGCTTTGAGACTAGTATATCATTAAGCAAACTTGGATAACTAATCTTGTTTAAATGATAAATGAAAGTAGAAAGTTGGACAAGTTAGATATTAGGGACAGTTGCTTTAAAGCCAAAAAGATCTTGTGTGAGTATGTCGTGAGAAAGAAGAGGAGCAAAGGAAAAGTAAAAGCTAGTTGGTGAATAAGTGAAACTTGTAATCAAATTCTAATCATACATTCAATCATCCTTGAATGGCTAATAGCTCTTATTAAGTACTAATTTCATTATAATCCCTTAACTCTAGGTTAGAGTGATACTATCGAACATGTTACCAAATACATATTATAAGTTGTCGAGTGATGGTCGTCGTTTGAGTTAATAAAAAACCTAATTAAACTACCTAGATAGGATAAGTAAGGTACCATATCCACCAGTAGTATGTGGTCAATGTGATTCGTTTACAGATTTAATATTATGAAGTGACTGGTTTTAGTGCTGATCACACAAACAATTAAAGTGAATTTAGAGAACTAAGTAACACGCAAGTAAACGAGTTTCAAGCAATTAACAAAGCAAATCACACCCGAGAATTCAAGTAAGCAACCTACAGTTATCTCTTGCAACCTAACAGACTAATTATTAATAATTAACTACAGACAGATCAATCAGACAAAACCTTAGACGTCAACAATCACTTTACACACGACACTGGTTATCAAACGGTCCTTGCCAATAGGGGTGTTCAAAACTATCCGAATTCGAATCCGTATCCGAATTATCCGACTATCCGTATCCGAACTATCCGAAAATTCGGATATCCGAATCCCGGATATCCGAAAATTCGGATTCGGATGTCAGTTTTTAGATTTTTCGGATATCCGAAATATCCGAACTATCTGATATTTTAATTTTAATATTTTTTAATTTTATATTATATAACACATAATATAAAACCTAAATCTAGATTCCTTAACATAATACAAACACAACACAAAACGCCTCCTTTCTTCTCAACTTTTTGCTTTCTGACTTCCACCATCGCCGCAGCACAAACACAAACACAGCCGGCGGCCACAGCACCATCGTCCCCATCCTCGTCCGTCGTCGAGCCGCAGCACCACCGTCGCCATCCTCTTCCGTCCTCGGCCGCAGAACCACCGATACCCATCGTCGGTCGTCGTCTCCGCCATCGTATCCACTCTCCAGCCACTGACAAAAACTATTTGGTTGTTGTATGTTTGGTTTGTTGGATTTAAAAACTTATTATTTGGTGGTTGTATGTTTGATTTGTTGGATTTGAAAACTTGAATGATTAAGATGATGTATGGTTTTTATTGTTAAAATGTTTTTTTTCTTTTTCGGATATTCGGATATTCGAGGTTCGGATATACGAAATTTTGGATCCGAACTTCGGATATCCGAAGTTTCGGATTTGGATTCGGATAGCGATTTTCACTATCCGAAAGGTTCGGATATCAGGTTTTGAACAGCCCTACTTGCCAGTGTGACTCAGTTAAGGGCAATTGTATGTTTTATCGTATTCAATCTAACCAAACAGTCATATGATCAATTATCTAGCAAATGATAACAAATCATCCAGACTAATGTAAACCTAAACCAATTGAACACACAGAAATACAAAACATAAATAATCATATATCAATCATCATAAACATACAAGAGTATTCTTAATCACATGAGAAAAACTGTAAATATTACAAACTATGCATCATGGGTGCGATTCTAGGATATTAGTCGAGCCTTGCCATCGTTAAATCTTTAATATGGGTTATATGGATCATGTGTAAGGTCTTGGCACGAGCTATGGTGGTGGAAATCACCTCTTTGGACTGCTGGAATCGCCTCTTGTTCGTCAAAACCGAGTTAGGGTTCTTTCTTGATGAAGAATATGATATAACCTAAATTTCCCGTTTGCACCCCCCATCGCGATACGCGATGGGGTCTTCACTGGTCCATCGCGTATCGCGATGGACCAGAAAGTCAAAAAATAATTAAAATCCCATCGCGTATCGTGATGGGTCTTGTCACCAGCAAACTTTATTCATTTGTCTCGTTTCGCGTGCTGGACATCCCGGGTCTTTGTCACACCCCAACCTATGGCGGAAATGCCGGGGCGCGAACTGATTGTCACAGCTCTCAAGGTTACTATCATGCAATGTTGTAAAAGTAGGATTACAAGGCCGAGTACTCTCCGAGTACTCGCTACAAGGTATACCACCAAGGCGAGTTTCTGTAAATCCGCCTAGTTATTAAGAATCAGTCAAATGTGGTCAACCTTAGCCAGAATCACATTTTATCGGTGAACTTGGACCGATTTTGATTCAAAAAAAATAAAACATAATTGTTATTTCAATAATATTAAAGTACAATATCATTTTTTTAATTAATGATTAGTAATTTTTAGAATATTTTATATTTAAAAATGTATATCTTTTATTTATATTAATTCTCACCTATTTTATTATAAATATTAGTAAACTTATGATATTTGGCATATACATAATAACTAAATATTAATTTTCTTTATATTTACCATGTCCGAGTACACTCCGATTACTCCCCGAGTACTCCGAGTACTCCCTCCAAGGGGGTCGGCCGCCTAGGGACCGCCTAGCGACTTTTGCAACATTGCTATCATGCATATTATAAGTTTCAATCTCTAGTTAATAATGTAACATCCTAAAATTTATAATGTTGAATAAAGAAAGTTACGTTTAGTGATTTCCGCGTTATTAATTAATTAATATCGAGTAAAAAACGGATCATGGATTTAGATTAACTGAGATGGGTTAAATGAGAATGGGCTTTAGGTCCATGGGCTTTAAGGGATATAGATATCCCCTAAACCAACCTAAAACCCTAAACCCTCATTTCATTTCCATCATAATCTCTACACACTCCAAAACACACACACACCACACACCGCCATATACGGCCGGCGACCGAGGGAGAGAAACGAGCAAGATCCGAGAGAGAGTAAACGATTAGTTGTGATTAAACAAGTTAAACGAGATCCAAACGAGCACAAAAGGTATGTTCTTGACCTTTAAAGTTTATGTTTTATTGAATGTCCTTAAGCTTAAAGATCCAAGCTTTATAGTATATACGGGATATATATACGAACGAAATGGTTAGGGAACGTTAGTGGGTGATGTCGAACCATAACAAGGGTATTAAAATCGCCAAAATGCTTGATAAAAACCAAACCCGTAGCTGAACTGGGCAACTTCGCCTGCAAACTGATAACTTCGCCTGCAAACTGGTAACTTCGCCTTCAAAGCTTAACTTCGCCTACGGCCAAGTTCGTCTAGCTGGTAACTTCGCCTAAAGCTAAGTTCGCCTAAGGATTAACTTCACCTAAGGCTAAGTTCGCCTAAGGTTTAACTTCGCCTAAAGCTAAGTTCGCCTAAGGTTTAACTTCGCCTAAAGCTAAGTTCGCCTAAGGTTTAACTTCGCCTAAAGCTAAGTTCGCCTAAGGTTTAACTTCGCCTAAAGCTAAGTTCGCATAAGGTTTAACTTCGCCTAAAGCTAAGTTCGCCTAAGGTTTAACTTCGCCTAAAGCTAAGTTCGCCTAAGGTTTAACTTCGCCTAAAGCTAAGTTCGCCTAAGGTTTAACTTCGCCTAAAGTGAAGTTCGATTAGAAAATAAATTAAAAACCTAATGGAAAATGTGTTAAGACAGTTAATGTGACCCCAGCCAGGGGCTCTGCCCCTTGGACCCTGCTAGGGGCTGCCGCCCCTAGACCCCGCTGCCAGGGGCGCTGCCTCCGGACCCCCGTTCGTTGTGGGTTGTATAAAGATAGAAATACAACATTAGTAGTAGTAGTTAATTGATACATGTAAATATTATACAGTTAGCCGTGCACAGCTCAAGAAGGGAATAACGATTAACGGAGAGCGTAACAGGATTCAGGTGAGTTTCTAGCCTCATCCCTTGTTATGTTTTTCGGGGCTGTGTGCATACTCGATGTGATTAGTTAATACATTTATCCTAAGTGATAAGTGTATGCCATATGTGATATATGTGATGGATATGAATGATTGCTTGTTGGTACGCGAACGATCTTCGGATATTGCGCGTACTGTCAGGTCAAAAATAAAGGTACGAATATTATATATCGAAGATGTATGAACATTACAAATGAATACTTGTCGGGGCGTGAACGATCTTCGGATATTGCACGTATCGACAAGATGTATGGTTGTTAAATGAATGATGTAAAGAACGCCTAGAGTGTTCTTATGCTATAATGTAATTATTGTATATGTGAAGTATGTGTATACAGGTACACGAATGGTATGTGAGTTCTACGTTCGACATAGTAAGTTAGGATGGCAAATCCCTCTAGCTTTTGTCGGACATAGACTCGGCTGGTGATGGCGTAGTTAAGGACTGCGGGCCTTATACGTAATGTAGATGATAGATGTAAACGTAGATAGGGACGGTGGGCCTTATACGTGTTACAGATAATAGGAGACAACGTAGTTAAGGACTGCGGGCCTTATTCGTAAAGTAGATGATAGATGTAAACGTAGATAGGGACGGTGGGCCTTATACGTGTTACAGATAATAGACGACAACGTAGTTAAGGACTGCGGCCCTTATACGTATTATAGATAGGCATCAGCATAGGAAAGGACTGTGGACCTTATACGTGCCGTATTTGTATTGTGGTAGCATAGGGGAGGACTGCGGACCTCGTACGTGCTATGGTTTAGGTTGCAACATAGGGAAGGACTGTGGACCTTGTACGTGTTGTGGATGTAGGATGGTATAGGGAAGGACTGCGGACCTTGCACGTACCATAAATGGTGAACATAGGTAAGGACTGCGGACCTTTTACGTGTTCACGACCTTGAGTACAGGTATAGACGGCGGACTATGAACGTACTCTCGGTAGACTGAGGTTAGTGATTGTAGATATGTATGTAAGGTAGTAAGTATGTATGTAGAACAGAAGGGTAACTAGTTAGGTATGGATATGTATCTTCGGATATGTATGTATGTGTATGTATTGTATGGCGTCGTGTAACATCCTAAAATTTTAATGATGAATAAAGGAAGTTATGTTTAGTGATTTCGCGTAATTAATTAATATCGGGTAAGGAGCGGGTCTTGGACTTGGATTAATTGAGATGGGTTAAATGAGAATGGGATTTCAGGGATATAAATACCCCCAAAACCCCAAAATACCTTCATTTCCATCATTTTCCTAAAAACACTCCATAACATACACACCACCTACAACCGCCGGCGGCAGACGAGGAGAGGGAGAGCGAGGTCCGAGAAAGAGAGAGCGGTTGGTTGTGATTAAGCAAGTAAACGAGATCCAAACAAGCCCAAAAAGGTATGGTTCTTGATCTTTGAAGTTTAAAGATCCAAGTTTTTTTAGTGTATAAACGACCGAAAATGGCCGGGTAGCGTAGTGGGTGATATTGAACCATAGCAAGGGTGTTAAAATCGCTCGAAATGCCGATCAGAAGCTAAAACAGCGGCTGTCTGGGCAACTTCGCCTTCTTCTGGGCAACTTCGCCTTCAAAGCAACGAACTTCGCCTGCAAGCTAAGTTCGCCTGATGAACTTCGCCTGCAAGCTAAGTTCGCCTGATGGCAACTTCGCTGTAAAGTTAAGTTCGCCTGATGATAACTTCGCCTGAGGCCAAGTTCGCCTGATGACAACTTCGCCTGAAGCCAAGTTCGCCTGATGGCAACTTCGCTGTAAAGCTAAGTTCGCCTAGCTGGTAACTTCGCCTAAAGCTAAGTTCGCCTAAGGTTAACTTCGCCTAAAGTCAAGTTCGATTAGAAAATAAATTAAAAATCTAATGAAAAATGTGTTAAGACAGTTAATGGAAATAAAATTTTTCCAAGCTGACTTGGCAGCTCGACCCCAGCCAGGGGCTCTGCCCCTTGGACCCTGCTAGGGGCTGCCGCCCCTAGACCCCGCTGCCAGGGGCGCTGCCCCCGGACCCCCGTTCGTTGTGGGTCATATAAAGATAGAAATACATTATAAGTAGTGATAGTTAAATTGATATGTATACTTGTTATACAGTCAGCCGTGCACAACTGAAGAAAGGGATTACGATCAACGGAGAACGTAACCGTGTTCAGGTGAGTTTCTAGCCCCATTTATGTGTTACGTTTTCGGGGCTGTGTGCATACTCAATATGTTTGTTAATACACTTATCCTAAGAGATAAGTGTATGCCTTATGTGGATAATGTGAAATGTATGAATGATTGCTTGATAGTACGTGAACGATCTTCGGATATTGCACGTACTGTCAGGTTGTAACGCTATGTATAAGGTAAGTATGTTATGTATGTTTATGTGTATGAACATGATAGAGATAATAGAAGAAAGAAATGATAATGTATGGTTACGAAAAGGGTACCGAGCCCTACTAATACTCGAGGTATGATGTATGGTTGTATGGTAACGAAGAGGGAATCGAACCCTTCTAATATTAGAAAACTAGGGACCAGACCCTTATAATATCTGTGATGATAGGGACCAGACCCTTATAATATCTGTGATGTTAGGGAATCGAACCCTTCTAATATTCGAAAACTAGGGACCAGACCCTTATAATATCTGTGATGATAGGGACCAGACCCTTATAATATCTGTGATGTTAGGGAATCGAACCCTTCTAATATTCGAAACTAGGGACCAGACCCTTATAATATCTGTGATGTTAGGGAATCGAACCCTTATAATATCTGTGATGTTAGGGAATCGAACCCTTCTAATATTCGAAAACTAGGGACCAGACCCTTATAATATCTGTGAGGTTATAGGGCGAAAGGCTCTTTAAAACGTATGATTATGTATGTAAAGAAAGTATGAAGGTAAAAATGAAAGTAAAAGCACTTAAGTGTGTATGAAAGAAAGTTAGGAGGTTAAGTATGAAATGTAAAGAATGTATTGTATGATTATGTGATTAACTAGAACTCACTCAGCGTAGCTGACTTTTAGTATGCACGCAGGTGAGTAGGATGAGACAGCTGGCTTGAGCGGGGACACATGGCAGGAGAATAAGAGCCTGGCATCTGAAGACTTACGATGTTTTAATTTTAATGTTTTAATGTGAAAGACAAAGGATGTTTTGAGACAAGTTATGAAATATTGTAACGTTTTATGAAAGTTTTATATTCCGCATAAATGTTTTAATTAACTCTGATATTTAGAACTGTGTTTATGAGTAAATCCAACACGAAAGTAGGGTTACCGGTAACGGGGCCTTACAAGTTGATATCAGAGCAAAGTTCGAGAGATTTAAGCATCCTACATGCTTAGACTCGAACAGAGTATGGGATATAAGTAAGAAATGAAAGAAGATGCCAGTCCAAGAATGCCATGTGTCGCTCAAGCAAGATCAGTAAAGGTAAAGTGTATAATTAAATGATATATGTTAATGAGAAAGAAAAGATACGTGAACGGTAGGGATAGGAATAATTGATTGTTGATTTGGCTAACTGCTTAAGTAGAACCAGCACAAATAGACTCATAAAGGGAAGTGTATAGGACACGGAAAGCAACGTGATCAGCTAGTCACAGCTGGCCACTGTTATTACCTGTTAGCCTTGCTATCCTTGTACTAGATAGTTCCTTGAGTGATGATGTTTGTGTTTTCCCTTTTAGAATACGATGGCTGGAGCTGGAGACATTGTTGGAGCTGGAGGTCGCACTGGACGACGCGGCAGGCCTCGTCGTGTCCAGCAACCTTCGGTTGAGACAGCTTCCAACACCGAAGCTGAAGGAAGCGCAGCGGGAAGAAACCCGGAAAACAATGAAGGAGTTCAACTGGATCCCGCAATTCAAGCAGCTATTGTTCAAGCTGTAGCCACTGCTGTGAAAAATATTACCCCAGGAAGGTCTGCTGGAAGCCGTGAAAGAACTGTTGAAGGGGCAGGTGGTAATGGTAGGAAGGATGACGAGAGGGAAAGAGGTGACTCAAGTGAGGTAAGGTCCGTGAAAGATGATGATAGGAAGAGGGGCCGAGGCGGTTGCAACTATAAGTCCTTCAAAGGTTGTGACCCGCCTAAGCTGACTGGTCTAGGAGACGCAATCGCTACTCTTCAGTGGATAACCGCCATGGATAAGGTTATCCGCATTAGCGAGTGCCGTCCCGATCAAGCGGTAGGTTATGCTACTCAATCATTTGAAGATGAGGCTATGTATTGGTGGGAGAGTGTGGAGCAGAGGAAGACCAGAGAAGAGATCAAAGAGATGAGGTGGGACGATCTGAAGGAGTTAGTAATGAAGAAATTCTGTGCTGACGCCGAGGTTGAAAGGGCGGAGATGAAGTTCCTAAACTTGAAAGCTGGGACGATGACACATCGTGAGTACACTACAGAATTCAACCGAATGTCTAGGTTGGTACCCGATATGGTCAGCACTGAGGCTAAGAGAATCAAGTGTTATGTGAGGGGATTACCACAGAGAATCCGCATGTTAGTCAGGACAAGTAAACCTGCTACTTTCGATTCTGCTGTTGAGCTCGCAGAAATGGTCTATGCAGACCTGGCTGCGGATGATGTAGTGGTGGGAGATGAGAAGAAAGAGAAGAAATGGGTCGCTTCTGCTAAACGACCCGGTACTCAGTCGTGGAACCCCAAGGATAAGAAGCAGAGAGTGTGGGAGAAGAGATCGTGTAAGACCTGCGAAAAGATGCATGGGGGTGAGTGTAAGTGGGGTAAAAGTTCTGGTGTTTGTCTCAAATGTGGAAAGGCTCATGGTGGCGAATGCAGAATGGGGTTGAATGTCTGTTATAAGTGCAGAAAGGTAGGGCACTATGCTAATGAGTGCGGAGCAAAGCCAGCATGTTACAAATGTGGCAAGCCAGGCCATATGGCAAGGGAGTGCACTGAAGGTGAGGCTGGAGGTAGTGGGATGAAAGGTGCTGAACAAGCAAGGCCGAGGACTAGGGCCTACATGTTGACCCAAGAGCAAGCTAGACAGATTCCTGATGTTGTGACCGGTACGTTCTTAGTAAACGGCATTTCTGCTGCCGTATTATTTGATTCTGGTGCGAATAGAAGTTTTGTAGCTACAACATTTAGTAAACTAGCTAAAATGAAATGTTGCCGAGTGTCTGAGACTCTTATAGTAGAAACCGCTAGTGACACTTCGGTTAAAATAACAAAAATGGATAAGAACTGTAAGATAGAATTGGAAGGACATGAGTTCCCGGTTACCTTGTACGTTATGACCTTGGGAGGGTTCGATGTGGTTTTGGGTATGGATTGGTTGTCTGAGTTTGAGGCTCAGATAGTATGTAAGAGTAGGATGATAAGGTTAAAGTCATTGGATGGTAGTGCGGTAACGGTTTATGGTGATAAGGAAAGTTCTGGGCTTAATGTCATTTCGATGATAAAAGCCGAGGGTTTGCTAAGGCGAGGGTGTCGTGCCTACCTGGCGTATGTCGTCAACGCTGCGGCCGAGACGAAAGAAATGAAAGATGTTCCTATTGTACGCGACTACCCAGAAGTATTCCCTGAGGATCTTCCGGGGTTGCCGCCAGAGCGAGAGATAGAATTTCAGATAGATTTAATACCAGGAGCCCAACCTGTCGCGAAAGCGCCTTACCGTCTAGCACCGTCCGAGATGAAAGAATTGATGTCACAACTGCAAGAACTCCTCGACAAAGGTTTCATAAGACCGAGTGTTTCCCCGTGGGGCGCACCAGTGTTGTTCGTGAAAAAGAAGGATGGAAGTATGAGAATGTGCATAGACTATCGTGAGTTGAATAAGCTTACGGTAAAGAATAGATATCCGTTGCCAAGGATTGATGATCTGTTTGACCAACTGCAAGGTTCAAGTTGGTTCTCACGAATAGATCTCAGATCAGGCTACCATCAGCTGAAGGTGAAGGAGGCAGACATCCCTAAGACAGCGTTACGAACGCGGTATGGACACTACGAGTTCCTCGTAATGTCATTCGGTCTAACCAATGCTCCTGCAGCATTTATGGACATGATGAATAGGGTGTGTCGACCGATGTTGGATAAGTCGGTTATCGTCTTCATTGACGATATATTGATTTATTCAAAGAACGAGTCTGAACATGCTGAGCATCTGAGAGAGGTGTTGGAGACTCTGAAGAAAGAGAAGTTGTATGCCAAGTTTTCGAAGTGCTCGTTCTGGTTAAGAGAAGTGCAATTTTTAGGTCACGTGATTAATCCGGAAGGAATTACCGTGGACCCAGCTAAGATTGAAGCGATAACGAATTGGAAGACTCCGCAGAATCCGACTGATATACGAAGCTTCCTAGGGTTAGCTGGCTACTATAGGAGATTCATCGAAGGTTTCTCCAAGATAGCCGCACCGTTGACCGGTATGACCCGAAAGTCGATAGTATTCAGTTGGGGAAAGTTTCAGGAGGAAGCCTTTGAAGAATTGAAGAAGAGACTCACGCAAGCTCCAATCCTTACTTTACCCGAAGGTGATGAGGATTTTGTTGTTTGTGCTGATGCCTCGCATCAAGGGTTAGGTTGCGTGTTGATGCAACGAGGGAAGGTGATAGCCTACGCGTCTAGACAGTTGAAGGTCCATGAGAGTACTTATCCGACGCATGATTTGGAGTTAGCAGCTGTAGTGCATGCTCTTAAGATATGGAGGCATTATCTGTACGGCACTAAGTGTACTATCTATACCGATCATAAGAGATTAAAGTACTTCTTCGAGCAGAAAGAATTGAACATGAGGCAGAGAAGATGGTTAGAATTGATAAAGGATTACGACTGTGAGATTAAGTATTACCCCGGTAAAGCTAACGTGGTCGCTGATGCGTTAAGTCGTAAGAATGAGGAAGTCCTTGCAACAGTGAAGTCATACAAGTTGATCATGAACCCGAGTCTTTTTGAAGAAATCATCAAGGTGCAGTCAGAAGTGTTAGTAGATGAAGGGTTAGTGAAGAAAGAAAGGATTTATGGTCAGCAAGATGAGTTGATGGAAAACACTCATGGAGTTAAGACTAGGTTCGACCATATGTGGATCCCACGCCATGGTGATCTTAGAAGTCGAATCTTAGATGAAGCTCATAAGTCAAGGTACTCAATCCATCCAGGAGCTACAAAGATGTACCAAGACTTGAAAAGAGATTACTGGTGGCCAGGAATGAAGAACGATGTAGTGGATTATGTTGGTAAGTGCTTAACTTGCTTACAAGTCAAAGCCGAACACCAAAAGCCTTATGGGAAGATGCAACCGCTAGAGATACCTGAGTGGAAATGGGAACACATCACCATGGATTTCATAACTAAGCTACCTCGTACGGCTAAGCAACATGATACCATCTGGGTGATTGTGGACCGTTTGACCAAGAGTGCTCACTTTCTGCCCATACGAGAGGCCATCTCGTCAGAAACGTTAGCAAGCTTGTTCATCAAGGAAGTTGTAACCAAGCATGGAGTACCGTTATCGATCGTGTCCGATAGAGATACACGGTTTACTTCGAGGTTCTGGAAGAAATTCCATGAAGCTATGGGGACGAGGTTGAACATCGGTACGACGTATCATCCTCAAACTGATGGACAGTCTGAAAGGACGATCCAAACCCTTGAGGATATGCTATGTGCTTGTGTTTTAGATTTTGGTGGAAGTTGGGATGATCATCTGCATCTGGCAGAGTTCTCCTATAACAACAGTTACCATTCAAGTATTGGTATGCCACCGTTTGAGATGCTTTACGGTAGACGATGTAGAACCCCGGTGTGTTGGGGTGAGATTGGTCAGAAAGAAATGGGAAGCCTAGAAGTGGTTCAAGAAACGTCTTCAAAGCTCGATCAGATCAAAGCAAGATTGAAAGCCGCGCAAGACAGACAAATGTCTTATGCAGATAAGCGGCGACGACCAATTGAGTTTAACGTTGGTGACAATGTGATGCTCAAGGTCTCGCCTTGGAAGGGGATTATCCGTTTTAGGAAAAGGGGAAAGTTGAGTCCGAGGTACATTGGACCGTTCAAGATTGTAGGTCGTGTGGGTGAAGTAGCTTATAAACTGGATTTACCCGATGAGTTAGAAGGAATTCATTCAACCTTCCATGTTTCTCATCTGAGGAAGTGTCTAGCTGATGACACGTCTCACGTGCCATTAATGGACATTGAGGTTGATGAACAATTGAACTACATCGAGCAACCGATAGAGATCGTTGATCGCAAGGAGAAGCAGCTTCGTCACAAGATTATACCCTTGGTAAAAGTGATATGGAAACACCGCAAGGGATCAGATGCTACTTGGGAAGCCGAGGATGAGATGCGCAAGTTTTACCCTAGTTTGTTTATGTAATAGTTAGGTTTCGGGGATGAAACCTCTTTAAGGAGGGGAGACTTGTAACATCCTAAAATTTTAATGATGAATAAAGGAAGTTATGTTTAGTGATTTCGCGTAATTAATTAATATCGGGTAATGAGCGGGTCTTGGACTTGGATTAATTGAGATGGGTTAAATGAGAATGGGATTTCAGGGATATAAATACCCCCAAAACCCCAAAATACCTTCATTTCCATCATTTTCCTAAAAACACTCCATAACATACACACCACCTACAACCGCCGGTGGCAGCCGAGGAGAGGGAGAGCGAGGTCCGAGAAAGAGAGAGCGGTTGGTTGTGATTAAGCAAGTAAACGAGATCCAAACAAGCCCAAAAAGGTATGGTTCTTGATCTTTGAAGTTTAAAGATCCAAGTTTTTTTAGTGTATAAACGACCGAAAATGGCCGGGTAGCGTAGTGGGTGATATTGAACCATAGCAAGGGTGTTAAAATCGCTCGAAATGCCGATCAGAAGCTAAAACAGCGGCTGTCTGGGCAACTTCGCCTTCTTCTGGGCAACTTCGCCTTCAAAGCAACGAACTTCGCCTGCAAGCTAAGTTCGCCTGATGAACTTCGCCTGCAAGCTAAGTTCGCCTGATGGCAACTTCGCTGTAAAGTTAAGTTCGCCTGATGATAACTTCGCCTGAGGCCAAGTTCGCCTGATGACAACTTCGCCTGAAGCCAAGTTCGCCTGATGGCAACTTCGCTGTAAAGCTAAGTTCGCCTAGCTGGTAACTTCGCCTAAAGCTAAGTTCGCCTAAGGTTAACTTCGCCTAAAGTCAAGTTCGATTAGAAAATAAATTAAAAATCTAATGAAAAATGTGTTAAGACAGTTAATGGAAATAAATTTTTCCAAGCTGACTTGGCAGCTCGACCCCAGCCAGGGGCTCTGCCCCTTGGACCCTGCTAGGGGCTGCCGCCCCTAGACCCCGCTGCCAGGGGCGCTGCCCCCGGACCCCCGTTCGTTGTGGGTCATATAAAGATAGAAATACATTATAAGTAGTGATAGTTAAATTGATATGTATACTTGTTATACAGTCAGCCGTGCACAACTGAAGAAAGGGATTACGATCAACGGAGAACGTAACCGTGTTCAGGTGAGTTTCTAGCCCCATTTATGTGTTACGTTTTCGGGGCTGTGTGCATACTCAATATGTTTGTTAATACACTTATCCTAAGAGATAAGTGTATGCCTTATGTGGATAATGTGAAATGTATGAATGATTGCTTGATAGTACGTGAACGATCTTCGGATATTGCACGTACTGTCAGGTTGTAACGCTATGTATAAGGTAAGTATGTTATGTATGTTTATGTGTATGAACATGATAGAGATAATAGAAGAAAGAAATGATAATGTATGGTTACGAAAAGGGTACCGAGCCCTACTAATACTCGAGGTATGATGTATGGTTGTATGGTAACGAAGAGGGAATCGAACCCTTCTAATATTAGAAAACTAGGGACCAGACCCTTATAATATCTGTGATGATAGGGACCAGACCCTTATAATATCTGTGATGTTAGGGAATCGAACCCTTCTAATATTCGAAAACTAGGGACCAGACCCTTATAATATCTGTGATGATAGGGACCAGACCCTTATAATATCTGTGATGTTAGGGAATCGAACCCTTCTAATATTCGAAACTAGGGACCAGACCCTTATAATATCTGTGATGTTAGGGAATCGAACCCTTATAATATCTGTGATGTTAGGGAATCGAACCCTTCTAATATTCGAAAACTAGGGACCAGACCCTTATAATATCTGTGAGGTTATAGGGCGAAAGGCTCTTTAAAACGTATGATTATGTATGTAAAGAAAGTATGAAGGTAAAAATGAAAGTAAAAGCACTTAAGTGTGTATGAAAGAAAGTTAGGAGGTTAAGTATGAAATGTAAAGAATGTATTGTATGATTATGTGATTAACTAGAACTCACTCAGCGTAGCTGACTTTTAGTATGCACGCAGGTGAGTAGGATGAGACAGCTGGCTTGAGCGGGGACACATGGCAGGAGAATAAGAGCCTGGCATCTGAAGACTTACGATGTTTTAATTTTAATGTTTTAATGTGAAAGACAAAGGATGTTTTGAGACAAGTTATGAAATATTGTAACGTTTTATGAAAGTTTTATATTCCGCATAAATGTTTTAATTAACTCTGATATTTAGAACTGTGTTTATGAGTAAATCCAACACGAAAGTAGGGTTACCGGTAACGGGGCCTTACAAGTTGATATCAGAGCAAAGTTCGAGAGATTTAAGCATCCTACATGCTTAGACTCGAACAGAGTATGGGATATAAGTAAGAAATGAAAGAAGATGCCAGTCCAAGAATGCCATGTGTCGCTCAAGCAAGATCAGTAAAGGTAAAGTGTATAATTAAATGATATATGTTAATGAGAAAGAAAAGATACGTGAACGGTAGGGATAGGAATAATTGATTGTTGATTTGGCTAACTGCTTAAGTAGAACCAGCACAAATAGACTCATAAAGGGAAGTGTATAGGACACGGAAAGCAACGTGATCAGCTAGTCACAGCTGGCCACTGTTATTACCTGTTAGCCTTGCTATCCTTGTACTAGATAGTTCCTTGAGTGATGATGTTTGTGTTTTCCCTTTTAGAATACGATGGCTGGAGCTGGAGACATTGTTGGAGCTGGAGGTCGCACTGGACGACGCGGCAGGCCTCGTCGTGTCCAGCAACCTTCGGTTGAGACAGCTTCCAACACCGAAGCTGAAGGAAGCGCAGCGGGAAGAAACCCGGAAAACAATGAAGGAGTTCAACTGGATCCCGCAATTCAAGCAGCTATTGTTCAAGCTGTAGCCACTGCTGTGAAAAATATTACCCCAGGAAGGTCTGCTGGAAGCCGTGAAAGAACTGTTGAAGGGGCAGGTGGTAATGGTAGGAAGGATGACGAGAGGGAAAGAGGTGACTCAAGTGAGGTAAGGTCCGTGAAAGATGATGATAGGAAGAGGGGCCGAGGCGGTTGCAACTATAAGCCCTTCAAAGGTTGTGACCCGCCTAAGCTGACTGGTCTAGGAGACGCAATCGCTACTCTTCAGTGGATAACCGCCATGGATAAGGTTATCCGCATTAGCGAGTGCCGTCCCGATCAAGCGGTAGGTTATGCTACTCAATCATTTGAAGATGAGGCTATGTATTGGTGGGAGAGTGTGGAGCAGAGGAAGACCAGAGAAGAGATCAAAGAGATGAGGTGGGACGATCTGAAGGAGTTAGTAATGAAGAAATTCTGTGCTGACGCCGAGGTTGAAAGGGCGGAGATGAAGTTCCTAAACTTGAAAGCTGGGACGATGACACATCGTGAGTACACTACAGAATTCAACCGAATGTCTAGGTTGGTACCCGATATGGTCAGCACTGAGGCTAAGAGAATCAAGTGTTATGTGAGGGGATTACCACAGAGAATCCGCATGTTAGTCAGGACAAGTAAACCTGCTACTTTCGATTCTGCTGTTGAGCTCGCAGAAATGGTCTATGCAGACCTGGCTGCGGATGATGTAGTGGTGGGAGATGAGAAGAAAGAGAAGAAATGGGTCGCTTCTGCTAAACGACCCGGTACTCAGTCGTGGAACCCCAAGGATAAGAAGCAGAGAGTGTGGGAGAAGAGATCGTGTAAGACCTGCGAAAAGATGCATGGGGGTGAGTGTAAGTGGGGTAAAAGTTCTGGTGTTTGTCTCAAATGTGGAAAGGCTCATGGTGGCGAATGCAGAATGGGGTTGAATGTCTGTTATAAGTGCAGAAAGGTAGGGCACTATGCTAATGAGTGCGGAGCAAAGCCAGCATGTTACAAATGTGGCAAGCCAGGCCATATGGCAAGGGAGTGCACTGAAGGTGAGGCTGGAGGTAGTGGGATGAAAGGTGCTGAACAAGCAAGGCCGAGGACTAGGGCCTACATGTTGACCCAAGAGCAAGCTAGACAGATTCCTGATGTTGTGACCGGTACGTTCTTAGTAAACGGCATTTCTGCTGCCGTATTATTTGATTCTGGTGCGAATAGAAGTTTTGTAGCTACAACATTTAGTAAACTAGCTAAAATGAAATGTTGCCGAGTGTCTGAGACTCTTATAGTAGAAACCGCTAGTGACACTTCGGTTAAAATAACAAAAATGGTTAAGAACTGTAAGATAGAATTGGAAGGACATGAGTTCCCGGTTACCTTGTACGTTATGACCTTGGGAGGGTTCGATGTGGTTTTGGGTATGGATTGGTTGTCTGAGTTTGAGGCTCAGATAGTATGTAAGAGTAGGATGATAAGGTTAAAGTCATTGGATGGTAGTGCGGTAACGGTTTATGGTGATAAGGAAAGTTCTGGGCTTAATGTCATTTCGATGATAAAAGCCGAGGGTTTGCTAAGGCGAGGGTGTCGTGCCTACCTGGCGTATGTCGTCAACGCTGCGGCCGAGACGAAAGAAATGAAAGATGTTCCTATTGTACGCGACTACCCAGAAGTATTCCCTGAGGATCTTCCGGGGTTGCCGCCAGAGCGAGAGATAGAATTTCAGATAGATTTAATACCAGGAGCCCAACCTGTCGCGAAAGCGCCTTACCGTCTAGCACCGTCCGAGATGAAAGAATTGATGTCACAACTGCAAGAACTCCTCGACAAAGGTTTCATAAGACCGAGTGTTTCCCCGTGGGGCGCACCAGTGTTGTTCGTGAAAAAGAAGGATGGAAGTATGAGAATGTGCATAGACTATCGTGAGTTGAATAAGCTTACGGTAAAGAATAGATATCCGTTGCCAAGGATTGATGATCTGTTTGACCAACTGCAAGGTTCAAGTTGGTTCTCACGAATAGATCTCAGATCAGGCTACCATCAGCTGAAGGTGAAGGAGGCAGACATCCCTAAGACAGCGTTACGAACGCGGTATGGACACTACGAGTTCCTCGTAATGTCATTCGGTCTAACCAATGCTCCTGCAGCATTTATGGACATGATGAATAGGGTGTGTCGACCGATGTTGGATAAGTCGGTTATCGTCTTCATTGACGATATATTGATTTATTCAAAGAACGAGTCTGAACATGCTGAGCATCTGAGAGAGGTGTTGGAGACTCTGAAGAAAGAGAAATTGTATGCCAAGTTTTCGAAGTGCTCGTTCTGGTTAAGAGAAGTGCAATTTTTAGGTCACGTGATTAATCCGGAAGGAATTACCGTGGACCCAGCTAAGATTGAAGCGATAACGAATTGGAAGACTCCGCAGAATCCGACTGATATACGAAGCTTCCTAGGGTTAGCTGGCTACTATAGGAGATTCATCGAAGGTTTCTCCAAGATAGCCGCACCGTTGACCGGTATGACCCGAAAGTCGATAGTATTCAGTTGGGGAAAGTTTCAGGAGGAAGCCTTTGAAGAATTGAAGAAGAGACTCACGCAAGCTCCAATCCTTACTTTACCCGAAGGTGATGAGGATTTTGTTGTTTGTGCTGATGCCTCGCATCAAGGGTTAGGTTGCGTGTTGATGCAACGAGGGAAGGTGATAGCCTACGCGTCTAGACAGTTGAAGGTCCATGAGAGTACTTATCCGACGCATGATTTGGAGTTAGCAGCTGTAGTGCATGCTCTTAAGATATGGAGGCATTATCTGTACGGCACTAAGTGTACTATCTATACCGATCATAAGAGATTAAAGTACTTCTTCGAGCAGAAAGAATTGAACATGAGGCAGAGAAGATGGTTAGAATTGATAAAGGATTACGACTGTGAGATTAAGTATTACCCCGGTAAAGCTAACGTGGTCGCTGATGCGTTAAGTCGTAAGAATGAGGAAGTCCTTGCAACAGTGAAGTCATACAAGTTGATCATGAACCCGAGTCTTTTTGAAGAAATCATCAAGGTGCAGTCAGAAGTGTTAGTAGATGAAGGGTTAGTGAAGAAAGAAAGGATTTATGGTCAGCAAGATGAGTTGATGGAAAACACTCATGGAGTTAAGACTAGGTTCGACCATATGTGGATCCCACGCCATGGTGATCTTAGAAGTCGAATCTTAGATGAAGCTCATAAGTCAAGGTACTCAATCCATCCAGGAGCTACAAAGATGTACCAAGACTTGAAAAGAGATTACTGGTGGCCAGGAATGAAGAACGATGTAGTGGATTATGTTGGTAAGTGCTTAACTTGCTTACAAGTCAAAGCCGAACACCAAAAGCCTTATGGGAAGATGCAACCGCTAGAGATACCTGAGTGGAAATGGGAACACATCACCATGGATTTCATAACTAAGCTACATCGTACGGCTAAGCAACATGATACCATCTGGGTGATTGTGGACCGTTTGACCAAGAGTGCTCACTTTCTGCCCATACGAGAGGCCATCTCGTCAGAAACGTTAGCAAGCTTGTTCATCAAGGAAGTTGTAACCAAGCATGGAGTACCGTTATCGATCGTGTCCGATAGAGATACACGGTTTACTTCGAGGTTCTGGAAGAAATTCCATGAAGCTATGGGGACGAGGTTGAACATCGGTACGACGTATCATCCTCAAACTGATGGACAGTCTGAAAGGACGATCCAAACCCTTGAGGATATGCTATGTGCTTGTGTTTTAGATTTTGGTGGAAGTTGGGATGATCATCTGCATCTGGCAGAGTTCTCCTATAACAACAGTTACCATTCAAGTATTGGTATGCCACCGTTTGAGATGCTTTACGGTAGACGATGTAGAACCCCGGTGTGTTGGGGTGAGATTGGTCAGAAAGAAATGGGAAGCCTAGAAGTGGTTCAAGAAACGTCTTCAAAGCTCGATCAGATCAAAGCAAGATTGAAAGCCGCGCAAGACAGACAAATGTCTTATGCAGATAAGCGGCGACGACCAATTGAGTTTAACGTTGGTGACAATGTGATGCTCAAGGTCTCGCCTTGGAAGGGGATTATCCGTTTTAGGAAAAGGGGAAAGTTGAGTCCGAGGTACATTGGACCGTTCAAGATTGTAGGTCGTGTGGGTGAAGTAGCTTATAAACTGGATTTACCCGATGAGTTAGAAGGAATTCATTCAACCTTCCATGTTTCTCATCTGAGGAAGTGTCTAGCTGATGACACGTCTCACGTGCCATTAATGGACATTGAGGTTGATGAACAATTGAACTACATCGAGCAACCGATAGAGATCGTTGATCGCAAGGAGAAGCAGCTTCGTCACAAGATTATACCCTTGGTAAAAGTGATATGGAAACACCGCAAGGGATCAGATGCTACTTGGGAAGCCGAGGATGAGATGCGCAAGTTTTACCCTAGTTTGTTTATGTAATAGTTAGGTTTCGGGGATGAAACCTCTTTAAGGAGGGGAGACTTGTAACATCCTAAAATTTTAATGATGAATAAAGGAAGTTATGTTTAGTGATTTCGCGTAATTAATTAATATCGGGTAATGAGCGGGTCTTGGACTTGGATTAATTGAGATGGGTTAAATGAGAATGGGATTTCAGGGATATAAATACCCCCAAAACCCCAAAATACCTTCATTTCCATCATTTTCCTAAAAACACTCCATAACATACACACCACCTACAACCGCCGGTGGCAGCCGAGGAGAGGGAGAGCGAGGTCCGAGAAAGAGAGAGCGGTTGGTTGTGATTAAGCAAGTAAACGAGATCCAAACAAGCCCAAAAAGGTATGGTTCTTGATCTTTGAAGTTTAAAGATCCAAGTTTTTTTAGTGTATAAACGACCGAAAATGGCCGGGGTAGCGTAGTGGGTGATATTGAACCATAGCAAGGGTGTTAAAATCGCTCGAAATGCCGATCAGAAGCTAAAACAGCGGCTGTCTGGGCAACTTCGCCTTCTTCTGGGCAACTTCGCCTTCAAAGCAACGAACTTCGCCTGCAAGCTAAGTTCGCCTGATGAACTTCGCCTGCAAGCTAAGTTCGCCTGATGGCAACTTCGCTGTAAAGTTAAGTTCGCCTGATGATAACTTCGCCTGAGGCCAAGTTCGCCTGATGACAACTTCGCCTGAAGCCAAGTTCGCCTGATGGCAACTTCGCTGTAAAGCTAAGTTCGCCTAGCTGGTAACTTCGCCTAAAGCTAAGTTCGCCTAAGGTTAACTTCGCCTAAAGTCAAGTTCGATTAGAAAATAAATTAAAAATCTAATGAAAAATGTGTTAAGACAGTTAATGGAAATAAAATTTTTCCAAGCTGACTTGGCAGCTCGACCCCAGCCAGGGGCTCTGCCCCTTGGACCCTGCTAGGGGCTGCCGCCCCTAGACCCCGCTGCCAGGGGCGCTGCCCCCGGACCCCCGTTCGTTGTGGGTCATATAAAGATAGAAATACATTATAAGTAGTGATAGTTAAATTGATATGTATACTTGTTATACAGTCAGCCGTGCACAACTGAAGAAAGGGATTACGATCAACGGAGAACGTAACCGTGTTCAGGTGAGTTTCTAGCCCCATTTATGTGTTACGTTTTCGGGGCTGTGTGCATACTCAATATGTTTGTTAATACACTTATCCTAAGAGATAAGTGTATGCCTTATGTGGATAATGTGAAATGTATGAATGATTGCTTGATAGTACGTGAACGATCTTCGGATATTGCACGTACTGTCAGGTTGTAACGCTATGTATAAGGTAAGTATGTTATGTATGTTTATGTGTATGAACATGATAGAGATAATAGAAGAAAGAAATGATAATGTATGGTTACGAAAAGGGTACCGAGCCCTACTAATACTCGAGGTATGATGTATGGTTGTATGGTAACGAAGAGGGAATCGAACCCTTCTAATATTCGAAAACTAGGGACCAGACCCTTATAATATCTGTGATGATAGGGACCAGACCCTTATAATATCTGTGATGTTAGGGAATCGAACCCTTCTAATATTCGAAAACTAGGGACCAGACCCTTATAATATCTGTGATGATAGGGACCAGACCCTTATAATATCTGTGATGTTAGGGAATCGAACCCTTCTAATATTCGAAACTAGGGACCAGACCCTTATAATATCTGTGATGTTAGGGAATCGAACCCTTATAATATCTGTGATGTTAGGGAATCGAACCCTTCTAATATTCGAAAACTAGGGACCAGACCCTTATAATATCTGTGAGGTTATAGGGCGAAAGGCTCTTTAAAACGTATGATTATGTATGTAAAGAAAGTATGAAGGTAAAAATGAAAGTAAAAGCACTTAAGTGTGTATGAAAGAAAGTTAGGAGGTTAAGTATGAAATGTAAAGAATGTATTGTATGATTATGTGATTAACTAGAACTCACTCAGCGTAGCTGACTTTTAGTATGCACGCAGGTGAGTAGGATGAGACAGCTGGCTTGAGCGGGGACACATGGCAGGAGAATAAGAGCCTGGCATCTGAAGACTTACGATGTTTTAATTTTAATGTTTTAATGTGAAAGACAAAGGATGTTTTGAGACAAGTTATGAAATATTGTAACGTTTTATGAAAGTTTTATATTCCGCATAAATGTTTTAATTAACTCTGATATTTAGAACTGTGTTTATGAGTAAATCCAACACGAAAGTAGGGTTACCGGTAACGGGGCCTTACAAGTTGATATCAGAGCAAAGTTCGAGAGATTTAAGCATCCTACATGCTTAGACTCGAACAGAGTATGGGATATAAGTAAGAAATGAAAGAAGATGCCAGTCCAAGAATGCCATGTGTCGCTCAAGCAAGATCAGTAAAGGTAAAGTGTATAATTAAATGATATATGTTAATGAGAAAGAAAAGATACGTGAACGGTAGGGATAGGAATAATTGATTGTTGATTTGGCTAACTGCTTAAGTAGAACCAGCACAAATAGACTCATAAAGGGAAGTGTATAGGACACGGAAAGCAACGTGATCAGCTAGTCACAGCTGGCCACTGTTATTACCTGTTAGCCTTGCTATCCTTGTACTAGATAGTTCCTTGAGTGATGATGTTTGTGTTTTCCCTTTTAGAATACGATGGCTGGAGCTGGAGACATTGTTGGAGCTGGAGGTCGCACTGGACGACGCGGCAGGCCTCGTCGTGTCCAGCAACCTTCGGTTGAGACAGCTTCCAACACCGAAGCTGAAAGAAGCGCAGCGGGAAGAAACCCGGAAAACAATGAAGGAGTTCAACTGGATCCCGCAATTCAAGCAGCTATTGTTCAAGCTGTAGCCACTGCTGTGAAAAATATTACCCCAGGAAGGTCTGCTGGAAGCCGTGAAAGAACTGTTGAAGGGGCAGGTGGTAATGGTAGGAAGGATGACGAGAGGGAAAGAGGTGACTCAAGTGAGGTAAGGTCCGTGAAAGATGATGATAGGAAGAGGGGCCGAGGCGGTTGCAACTATAAGTCCTTCAAAGGTTGTGACCCGCCTAAGCTGACTGGTCTAGGAGACGCAATCGCTACTCTTCAGTGGATAACCGCCATGGATAAGGTTATCCGCATTAGCGAGTGCCGTCCCGATCAAGCGGTAGGTTATGCTACTCAATCATTTGAAGATGAGGCTATGTATTGGTGGGAGAGTGTGGAGCAGAGGAAGACCAGAGAAGAGATCAAAGAGATGAGGTGGGACGATCTGAAGGAGTTAGTAATGAAGAAATTCTGTGCTGACGCCGAGGTTGAAAGGGCGGAGATGAAGTTCCTAAACTTGAAAGCTGGGACGATGACACATCGTGAGTACACTACAGAATTCAACCGAATGTCTAGGTTGGTACCCGATATGGTCAGCACTGAGGCTAAGAGAATCAAGTGTTATGTGAGGGGATTACCACAGAGAATCCGCATGTTAGTCAGGACAAGTAAACCTGCTACTTTCGATTCTGCTGTTGAGCTCGCAGAAATGGTCTATGCAGACCTGGCTGCGGATGATGTAGTGGTGGGAGATGAGAAGAAAGAGAAGAAATGGGTCGCTTCTGCTAAACGACCCGGTACTCAGTCGTGGAACCCCAAGGATAAGAAGCAGAGAGTGTGGGAGAAGAGATCGTGTAAGACCTGCGAAAAGATGCATGGGGGTGAGTGTAAGTGGGGTAAAAGTTCTGGTGTTTGTCTCAAATGTGGAAAGGCTCATGGTGGCGAATGCAGAATGGGGTTGAATGTCTGTTATAAGTGCAGAAAGGTAGGGCACTATGCTAATGAGTGCGGAGCAAAGCCAGCATGTTACAAATGTGGCAAGCCAGGCCATATGGCAAGGGAGTGCACTGAAGGTGAGGCTGGAGGTAGTGGGATGAAAGGTGCTGAACAAGCAAGGCCGAGGACTAGGGCCTACATGTTGACCCAAGAGCAAGCTAGACAGATTCCTGATGTTGTGACCGGTACGTTCTTAGTAAACGGCATTTCTGCTGCCGTATTATTTGATTCTGGTGCGAATAGAAGTTTTGTAGCTACAACATTTAGTAAACTAGCTAAAATGAAATGTTGCCGAGTGTCTGAGACTCTTATAGTAGAAACCGCTAGTGACACTTCGGTTAAAATAACAAAAATGGTTAAGAACTGTAAGATAGAATTGGAAGGACATGAGTTCCCGGTTACCTTGTACGTTATGACCTTGGGAGGGTTCGATGTGGTTTTGGGTATGGATTGGTTGTCTGAGTTTGAGGCTCAGATAGTATGTAAGAGTAGGATGATAAGGTTAAAGTCATTGGATGGTAGTGCGGTAACGGTTTATGGTGATAAGGAAAGTTCTGGGCTTAATGTCATTTCGATGATAAAAGCCGAGGGTTTGCTAAGGCGAGGGTGTCGTGCCTACCTGGCGTATGTCGTCAACGCTGCGGCCGAGACGAAAGAAATGAAAGATGTTCCTATTGTACGCGACTACCCAGAAGTATTCCCTGAGGATCTTCCGGGGTTGCCGCCAGAGCGAGAGATAGAATTTCAGATAGATTTAATACCAGGAGCCCAACCTGTCGCGAAAGCGCCTTACCGTCTAGCACCGTCCGAGATGAAAGAATTGATGTCACAACTGCAAGAACTCCTCGACAAAGGTTTCATAAGACCGAGTGTTTCCCCGTGGGGCGCACCAGTGTTGTTCGTGAAAAAGAAGGATGGAAGTATGAGAATGTGCATAGACTATCGTGAGTTGAATAAGCTTACGGTAAAGAATAGATATCCGTTGCCAAGGATTGATGATCTGTTTGACCAACTGCAAGGTTCAAGTTGGTTCTCACGAATAGATCTCAGATCAGGCTACCATCAGCTGAAGGTGAAGGAGGCAGACATCCCTAAGACAGCGTTACGAACGCGGTATGGACACTACGAGTTCCTCGTAATGTCATTCGGTCTAACCAATGCTCCTGCAGCATTTATGGACATGATGAATAGGGTGTGTCGACCGATGTTGGATAAGTCGGTTATCGTCTTCATTGACGATATATTGATTTATTCAAAGAACGAGTCTGAACATGCTGAGCATCTGAGAGAGGTGTTGGAGACTCTGAAGAAAGAGAAGTTGTATGCCAAGTTTTCGAAGTGCTCGTTCTGGTTAAGAGAAGTGCAATTTTTAGGTCACGTGATTAATCCGGAAGGAATTACCGTGGACCCAGCTAAGATTGAAGCGATAACGAATTGGAAGACTCCGCAGAATCCGACTGATATACGAAGCTTCCTAGGGTTAGCTGGCTACTATAGGAGATTCATCGAAGGTTTCTCCAAGATAGCCGCACCGTTGACCGGTATGACCCGAAAGTCGATAGTATTCAGTTGGGGAAAGTTTCAGGAGGAAGCCTTTGAAGAATTGAAGAAGAGACTCACGCAAGCTCCAATCCTTACTTTACCCGAAGGTGATGAGGATTTTGTTGTTTGTGCTGATGCCTCGCATCAAGGGTTAGGTTGCGTGTTGATGCAACGAGGGAAGGTGATAGCCTACGCGTCTAGACAGTTGAAGGTCCATGAGAGTACTTATCCGACGCATGATTTGGAGTTAGCAGCTGTAGTGCATGCTCTTAAGATATGGAGGCATTATCTGTACGGCACTAAGTGTACTATCTATACCGATCATAAGAGATTAAAGTACTTCTTCGAGCAGAAAGAATTGAACATGAGGCAGAGAAGATGGTTAGAATTGATAAAGGATTACGACTGTGAGATTAAGTATTACCCCGGTAAAGCTAACGTGGTCGCTGATGCGTTAAGTCGTAAGAATGAGGAAGTCCTTGCAACAGTGAAGTCATACAAGTTGATCATGAACCCGAGTCTTTTTGAAGAAATCATCAAGGTGCAGTCAGAAGTGTTAGTAGATGAAGGGTTAGTGAAGAAAGAAAGGATTTATGGTCAGCAAGATGAGTTGATGGAAAACACTCATGGAGTTAAGACTAGGTTCGACCATATGTGGATCCCACGCCATGGTGATCTTAGAAGTCGAATCTTAGATGAAGCTCATAAGTCAAGGTACTCAATCCATCCAGGAGCTACAAAGATGTACCAAGACTTGAAAAGAGATTACTGGTGGCCAGGAATGAAGAACGATGTAGTGGATTATGTTGGTAAGTGCTTAACTTGCTTACAAGTCAAAGCCGAACACCAAAAGCCTTATGGGAAGATGCAACCGCTAGAGATACCTGAGTGGAAATGGGAACACATCACCATGGATTTCATAACTAAGCTACCTCGTACGGCTAAGCAACATGATACCATCTGGGTGATTGTGGACCGTTTGACCAAGAGTGCTCACTTTCTGCCCATACGAGAGGCCATCTCGTCAGAAACGTTAGCAAGCTTGTTCATCAAGGAAGTTGTAACCAAGCATGGAGTACCGTTATCGATCGTGTCCGATAGAGATACACGGTTTACTTCGAGGTTCTGGAAGAAATTCCATGAAGCTATGGGGACGAGGTTGAACATCGGTACGACGTATCATCCTCAAACTGATGGACAGTCTGAAAGGACGATCCAAACCCTTGAGGATATGCTATGTGCTTGTGTTTTAGATTTTGGTGGAAGTTGGGATGATCATCTGCATCTGGCAGAGTTCTCCTATAACAACAGTTACCATTCAAGTATTGGTATGCCACCGTTTGAGATGCTTTACGGTAGACGATGTAGAACCCCGGTGTGTTGGGGTGAGATTGGTCAGAAAGAAATGGGAAGCCTAGAAGTGGTTCAAGAAACGTCTTCAAAGCTCGATCAGATCAAAGCAAGATTGAAAGCCGCGCAAGACAGACAAATGTCTTATGCAGATAAGCGGCGACGACCAATTGAGTTTAACGTTGGTGACAATGTGATGCTCAAGGTCTCGCCTTGGAAGGGGATTATCCGTTTTAGGAAAAGGGGAAAGTTGAGTCCGAGGTACATTGGACCGTTCAAGATTGTAGGTCGTGTGGGTGAAGTAGCTTATAAACTGGATTTACCCGATGAGTTAGAAGGAATTCATTCAACCTTCCATGTTTCTCATCTGAGGAAGTGTCTAGCTGATGACACGTCTCACGTGCCATTAATGGACATTGAGGTTGATGAACAATTGAACTACATCGAGCAACCGATAGAGATCGTTGATCGCAAGGAGAAGCAGCTTCGTCACAAGATTATACCCTTGGTAAAAGTGATATGGAAACACCGCAAGGGATCAGATGCTACTTGGGAAGCCGAGGATGAGATGCGCAAGTTTTACCCTAGTTTGTTTATGTAATAGTTAGGTTTCGGGGATGAAACCTCTTTAAGGAGGGGAGACTTGTAACATCCTAAAATTTTAATGATGAATAAAGGAAGTTATGTTTAGTGATTTCGCGTAATTAATTAATATCGGGTAATGAGCGGGTCTTGGACTTGGATTAATTGAGATGGGTTAAATGAGAATGGGATTTCAGGGATATAAATACCCCCAAAACCCCAAAATACCTTCATTTCCATCATTTTCCTAAAAACACTCCATAACATACACACCACCTACAACCGCCGGTGGCAGCCGAGGAGAGGGAGAGCGAGGTCCGAGAAAGAGAGAGCGGTTGGTTGTGATTAAGCAAGTAAACGAGATCCAAACAAGCCCAAAAAGGTATGGTTCTTGATCTTTGAAGTTTAAAGATCCAAGTTTTTTTAGTGTATAAACGACCGAAAATGGCCGGGGTAGCGTAGTGGGTGATATTGAACCATAGCAAGGGTGTTAAAATCGCTCGAAATGCCGATCAGAAGCTAAAACAGCGGCTGTCTGGGCAACTTCGCCTTCTTCTGGGCAACTTCGCCTTCAAAGCAACGAACTTCGCCTGCAAGCTAAGTTCGCCTGATGAACTTCGCCTGCAAGCTAAGTTCGCCTGATGGCAACTTCGCTGTAAAGTTAAGTTCGCCTGATGATAACTTCGCCTGAGGCCAAGTTCGCCTGATGACAACTTCGCCTGAAGCCAAGTTCGCCTGATGGCAACTTCGCTGTAAAGCTAAGTTCGCCTAGCTGGTAACTTCGCCTAAAGCTAAGTTCGCCTAAGGTTAACTTCGCCTAAAGTCAAGTTCGATTAGAAAATAAATTAAAAATCTAATGAAAAATGTGTTAAGACAGTTAATGGAAATAAAATTTTTCCAAGCTGACTTGGCAGCTCGACCCCAGCCAGGGGCTCTGCCCCTTGGACCCTGCTAGGGGCTGCCGCCCCTAGACCCCGCTGCCAGGGGCGCTGCCCCCGGACCCCCGTTCGTTGTGGGTCATATAAAGATAGAAATACATTATAAGTAGTGATAGTTAAATTGATATGTATACTTGTTATACAGTCAGCCGTGCACAACTGAAGAAAGGGATTACGATCAACGGAGAACGTAACCGTGTTCAGGTGAGTTTCTAGCCCCATTTATGTGTTACGTTTTCGGGGCTGTGTGCATACTCAATATGTTTGTTAATACACTTATCCTAAGAGATAAGTGTATGCCTTATGTGGATAATGTGAAATGTATGAATGATTGCTTGATAGTACGTGAACGATCTTCGGATATTGCACGTACTGTCAGGTTGTAACGCTATGTATAAGGTAAGTATGTTATGTATGTTTATGTGTATGAACATGATAGAGATAATAGAAGAAAGAAATGATAATGTATGGTTACGAAAAGGGTACCGAGCCCTACTAATACTCGAGGTATGATGTATGGTTGTATGGTAACGAAGAGGGAATCGAACCCTTCTAATATTAGAAAACTAGGGACCAGACCCTTATAATATCTGTGATGATAGGGACCAGACCCTTATAATATCTGTGATGTTAGGGAATCGAACCCTTCTAATATTCGAAAACTAGGGACCAGACCCTTATAATATCTGTGATGATAGGGACCAGACCCTTATAATATCTGTGATGTTAGGGAATCGAACCCTTCTAATATTCGAAACTAGGGACCAGACCCTTATAATATCTGTGATGTTAGGGAATCGAACCCTTATAATATCTGTGATGTTAGGGAATCGAACCCTTCTAATATTCGAAAACTAGGGACCAGACCCTTATAATATCTGTGAGGTTATAGGGCGAAAGGCTCTTTAAAACGTATGATTATGTATGTAAAGAAAGTATGAAGGTAAAAATGAAAGTAAAAGCACTTAAGTGTGTATGAAAGAAAGTTAGGAGGTTAAGTATGAAATGTAAAGAATGTATTGTATGATTATGTGATTAACTAGAACTCACTCAGCGTAGCTGACTTTTAGTATGCACGCAGGTGAGTAGGATGAGACAGCTGGCTTGAGCGGGGACACATGGCAGGAGAATAAGAGCCTGGCATCTGAAGACTTACGATGTTTTAATTTTAATGTTTTAATGTGAAAGACAAAGGATGTTTTGAGACAAGTTATGAAATATTGTAACGTTTTATGAAAGTTTTATATTCCGCATAAATGTTTTAATTAACTCTGATATTTAGAACTGTGTTTATGAGTAAATCCAACACGAAAGTAGGGTTACCGGTAACGGGGCCTTACACGTCCGATTAACTAGAACTCACTCAGCGTAGCTGACTTTTAGTATGCACGCAGGTGAGTAGAATGAGACAATTAGCTTGAGCGGGCACATGGTGGGCGAATAGGAGACTGGCATTTGAAGACTCAAGATGTTTTAATGTAATTGACGTTTATTTTGAAAGACAAGAATGTTTAATTAAGGCAAGTTTTGGATTGTTGTAACGTTTCATGAAAGTTTTTATATTCCGCGAAAGTTTTAATGAACTCTGATTTGTAAGAACTGTGTTTATGAGTAAATCCGACGCTAAAGTAAGGCTACCGGGTTCGGGGCCTTACAAATAATTTCAAATAAAAATATGTATTTGCAACAAGTCATATGCGAATAACAAAAATAACCAAATGAGCAAGTATAACTGAGATGTCGAAAAGCACAAAGCTATAACGACTGGCGTATGATCATACTAGACTGAGATTATGTTGGACCTCTCCGAATGTGGAAGCATACAAAGCAAATAAGCACATAAACAAGTAAAGTATAAGTTGTTAACACATAAGACAAAGTTGCAGTTTTAAGTATAAGTATATAATGAGATATATATTTACGCTTATGTCCCCAAAACGTGGAAAACAAGTAAAATAGGGGAATGTGGTACTCACCTCGATAGACGAACAAAGGATGATTAAGAAAATGAGAAGACGGAAAAAGTCATACGTGAACGTTAAATCCTAAAAGAACAAGAGTAACGGATACACTTGAGTAAAAATTTAAGATCGATTACAACAACTCGATAATCAATAATAAGTAAATATTATAATATTATATAAGGATTTATTGTATAAAATAATTACTTTGATTTATGAAAACATAACTTAAATATTATTTGTAGTTTTATAAAATTGGTTTACTTGTTTTATATATTTATTAAAACAATAGTTTTTAAGTAATAATATAAAAGTAAAATACATCTTCAAAATTATTATTATGTTGTAAAACAACAACCTATTAGCTCCATCGAATATACATGTAATTATAGAATAGAGAGAAATGAAAAGTAAAGAAAGGGGAAAAGTTATTATTCATTGAGATGTGTATAATACCAAATACAAGAGCCACTATTTATAGGGCTAGAACATTAATACAACATTAATAAGGATGTAAGTTATGTATGTGGAAAGTCACCACATTATGGATAATTCATAACACTCCCCCTTGACTATCCACATAATGATATACGCTTAGTGATGTTGCCTCATTAAAAACCTTTCTAGGAAAACCCAGTGGAATAAAACCATAGCTAAGGAAAAAAGAGTGCAACGTGTATAATGCTCCCCCTCATTTATACATCCTTTATGTGATGGGTTCTGATCTTCTATGAAATTTTATCTAAGACTTTGGAGTTGATAATTCACCACTTGATCTTGTAGTGTACACTTCCTTATTTTGTGGAATGATGTACTATCTTCATGTAAGACTTTCTCATCTTGTAAATAAGTAAGTTGTAATGTGTCTTCTTATAATTAAGTACCACAACATCCATAATATTACATTCCCTGCATTAATACGACTAACCAAACCTTTTGACGGGTTAGCAAAATATAAATCATATATTACAACCTTGCATGTATCAAAATTTTTGTTCAGATCATTTCGATGTCTCTTCACTTGAAACAAATTACATCTTATTAATAAATATTAATAAATAATATATCTAGTTGTGTATAACTGGCAAGAAATATTGCACCAATTGCAACAAACTATAGTACTTCTTGACCAAGAGGTTGGATATAGAATTAGAGTAATTTGTTTTATATGAGATGAACTTCATTTATATTAAAATGCTCCAACATTTTGTATATGAAGTTTGATTGATAAAAATATCATTATAGAATGCTCTTCACGCATACCATATCTTAATAAGATACAATGCAATCATCAACATGATATCATTGATTATAATATTCAACACATGGTACAAATTCATAATATTCATATCTCTGTTTTATGAGATAATCGCCGAGTCGATTATATCATTTCTAACTTGGCTTTTATAATCCACGTATAGAACTTTGTTAATTTCATATAATAAATTTCTTGAGTTTTTAGCTTAAATACTTCATGCACGTATAATTTGCCATAAACTTCCTTTTATGTTAACCAATCATGTGTACAATTTTACTCTTCAAGAGTTTGGCACATAAACTTCACCTGGTTAGCACATTCTTTTCTATGTCATATTTAAAGACGTCATGAAGAATTATTTTAATTTCATTCCATATTGTACCATTCTTGTACATAGTTTATTCAATATCACCATATGCTTATTAATACATAGGAATTACATCCTTAAGATGCTTACTTTTAACCAATAAATTGTGCTAAGAAACTCACCAGGAGTTCCATATATATTCCATTCATCAATGTATACAAGAATAATATATACTTGGATCCAAATTTATATAATACAATGATATCATTCTCGAGAACTTATTATATATGATTTTGGCAATTTAAATCCTTCAATGATAAATTTCATTATCATAATATTTATCAGATGCATATCATTTCTCTCTTGTATTACCAGATTAAATTGTGTAGCATCCACCACTAGAGAATATATCTCCTCATCGTTGTGCCATTAATTATTCCTTACCTTGCATACTTTTATTTTTCTTTTCACGCTTTTGCATAAAAGACTCTTTTATATCTAATATATATTACAACAATTAGTTGTATGGACCACTTGTCCAAAAACTAGCAGATTCGTGAGAGAATCCAGTTCTGCATCATCTGCATCTATTCATTTTGGCCAATCATTTTAATATCTCATTTATCGACAGAACTTAGTTCTTGATCCTCATATTTTTCATTATTTCAAGCGCTATATAAAATTATCAACGACGTCAATTCTGTCGATTCCACATATTTTTAGACATGATATAATCTATTGAGATCTCTTTATTAAGGTACCTTAGGTTCTTCTGGAACCATCATGTCTAATGTCTCTTCGGGAGACCCTTTTATTGTACCTCGACTTGACCATTTTCATTACATGCTCCATTTTCGAGGATTTTTATTATGGGAATCGAATAGTCTACCATGCTTCAGGCATGCCATAAACTTATCACCAATATATTATTGTCCTTCAGCGACACTAATCTTAATCGGAGCACTAGCCATTTGGTATATGCGACTTGGCTAGTCACTTTGTTTAGGTCAATAAATGCGTCTAGCAATTAATTCATATATTCTTGTAAATGAATTATCTTTTGAACTTCTGGATCACAATTGTTTTTAGCTTGAGGATCAATATGACAATGATAATTCATTGCAACTTTTTTATAGTTATTATTTTCTATTTTCCAACTGCTTCTTATCTCCCCCTCATGTTGGAAATATTATTTTGTTAAAGTAGAAATCAATAAATTGAGTCGTAAACGAATACCACTTTCTTGACTCTAAATGCATATATATATATAGTTATCAATACTTTTGTACATCCAACATATATTCTCAACTTTCCTTGAGGTCTCATCTTTGTATGTGTGGTGGATCAATTTTAATACATACCGCACACCAAAATCACATATGGAAAATCTTTGGTTTCTTACCTAAAGCCAGTTGTAACGGGGGATGAAGTATTATAATCTATTGGCCTGATGTGAGTTAATATCAAAATGTAAAAGCACATGTTCCAACGTACACATATGAACTTTTGCTCTCATGATTATTAGATTTGCAATCAATCGGAGACGTATGTTCATCGTCTTCGACAAAAGCAATTTTTTCAACAACATTCATCACATGTAGTTTAACACTTATTCCAATAATCATTAGTGATATGGGAATTAAGATCACCGCATTTATCAAAAATAGTCTATAAGAATGTGCTTGCTATCAGCCAAGTCACAAGTCACGCAAACTTCAGGTTGGTAATTTGATAACCATTTAGACGATGCATCGATTTCAAAACACTAAATGGTATCATGTCGGGATACACATATCCTTTTATCATTTCCATAGAATATTAAAATTTTACTCCCAACTTAGTTGGTCAATAATTAACTTTCCCTTAAGAGCAAATATTGTATATTTAATACCAATGAAGAATCTTCTGGTTCTTCAATATTTTCACATCATCAATGACTCGTAATGGTCTAACCGGTCAAGCCAATATATTAAACGATCATGATCCATAAATTTTTGCCTTAAGATCATATATGCTTCAGCTTCGCTCGTGTTTGTTTCATACACGACTTAAACTATGAGATAATAACGTATTATCATTTCAAACATTCATGTTAAAACATGTTTCTCATGTTTAATTTTTGTATAATTACTCCTTTAATGTGCCACTTCTTGTGACCAATTTTAATATTAACATGGTTAATCTCATTATCATCGTGAAGGTCATTTCAACTTTCTCATTTATCATGATCATGACCTTTATAACGATAATGGAATTATCATCACATGACTAACATAGTTAATCTCATTATTAACATGAGCATCACAACAATTTCTTCAATTACCATAGATTTACACCAATCATTACACCATCATATTCATTTCAAGGAATGGATTATTAACCATACAACTTTCATGCTGATATCATTAGAATCTCCTTAGTTATGTACATGATCGTCACCTACACATATCATTCTATCATCACACTCACTTCAGGGAATGGATTAGTAACACACAACTTTCATGGTGGATGTTTTTTCTATGATGGTTGTTTCAAACTTTGTATAATCTTGCTACTTTAAAAGAAGATTTAAGGTTTGATAATGGGAATTGTTATATTTAACATGTGTGAATAATCTTCTCATCTCATTACATCAATTGACAAGAAATTGCATGCTCGAGTCATATAGTACTTATTGGTCTAACATCTTACAACTTTTTATAACTATAATAATGAGATTAGGGAGTATGACATTTGAGGTGTCTTATCCAAGCTTATTTATAATCTTTCTAGATAAAGATTGTAAACCACAATTTTGGTTTAGTTAGTTATTCTATTTAATACAAATAATACAAACAAAGAGTAGCATGTAATCATATAAAGCAAATTACATAATGTCTTAAATAAAATTAAAATAACAAAATATTGCAATAAACCCATTAAATATAGATTTCCATACGTTTCATTATTCATTGAAAACTTATTAATGTAGAGCAATAATGGAGCATTTGAATCTTATTAAATGAATTACTTTTAGCTTCAAAAAATATATATCTATGTTACATTATAACAGATTTCATATTCTTACACGCTCTAAAATTAAATGACATTAACGCTCCCGCACTATTATACGTTCACCGCAGGCGACATTAACCCTTCAAAACTTCTTACATATAACTCCTTTAATTGTTGTATCGGTTGATCAATTACATATTTAACTCGTGTATCTGTTACATTTCGCACAGGCTATTAAGGCATTCTGTCAAGTCGCTCATCCCCTACGGCGCCTCCATGGCTGTTGTGTCTTCTCCCCAATTTTAATGATTCGGTATGATTCTTCTCAATCGATTTATGTTGATTATTGAGATTAGTTTATATTGGAAGCCCTAGATAAAATACGGTCATTTTAAATGATCACCTGTTGACATTAGTTAGGTTAAATTATGTATTAATTGTACATGATGTGGGCTTGCTTTCACAAACCCTATGAAATTAGTGAAGAACATGATTTCTTCTTATTTTCAGACACCTGTATCAAGAAGAGGTGTGTGGACTTATGGACCTTATCAATATATTATTTACAATGCAATTTTAATGGAACAAAGGGTAATTTGACACCCTCTATCAGATGCCACTAAATTCAATGCATCATCGGTTATCAGCAAGTCTTCGACAGATTGTCAATGATCTTCGTTGAATTTTAAGTATTGTTCGTAACCGGCATTAACAACGTCCACTACCAGCAACTTTAATCATCCCAATTTGTGGTTTCTTCAAAACCACCCGAAATCTATCTAATTTACTTAGGTCTTCGATTACAAGCTTTTCCGTTTAAATGTATCACATGTGAACAGCGAGAATTGTCTATGTTTAGTTGGCCTCGTTACATCCCAATTTTTATAATTTTGTTGAATCCCAATATTGTTAATTGATCTATGTTATTTATTATTGCTGCTATTGTTAATTTTCCTTCAAGTTAAACCATTTTCCCTAATCTTATATCTAACAATAAGATTCAACTATAACTCTCACTTTAGGTGAACATGGGTGACGATGACAATGGCATCGACAAATCAAACGAATCCGGTGAACCAGTGATAATGGTGATATGTGAAGATGAACGGTGGTGAACCACATTATCACTCGGTATTATCTATTTTGTTAACTCCTGTTTTTATTTGTTTGTTTATAGATATAAAGTTATTTTATCTTAATTTGGATTTGTGTGTAGTAAAATTGGTTTCTTACACAAAAATGTTTTTGGATATTGGGCCACTACTTCGTGCATTTAAATATTTAAGTTTGTTGTTTGAATTAACTTCAACAATTATTAAATTATACTACACTGGATTCGGAATATATTTAAGTTTTAAAGGATTTTATGGTCAAATTTAGATCTTTAGCGTGATTCGATATTAGTTTATGTATTTTAATATATGTCTTGGAACACACTCTAACTTGATATTATTTATATTATTGTTTCTAGCTGGTAAATCGGAAAATAGTGAGGTATCATGGAGGGGTGACTGAGGCCTACAAGATGGAAAAGAAGCAAATTTGGATCTCTCAAAGGGAATTCATATTGCTGGAGATCATATGAAGTTTGGATTTCCGATGGCTTACACAACATACATTTACTTGAGTATGTGGACCCGATAATAAAGCTAATCTATTGGAATGTGCTAAAGACTCACTTAAATGGATCACAAATTTCTTAATTAATGATCATCCTGAACATAATGTGCTCTAAATTCAGGTAAACTAATCTTCAATTCCATATAACTTAACGTTTTTTGTTTACTAGAGGTGTTAATTTTGACTCCCTTACTTTATAAATGGTCTATTTGGTATGCTTTATAGTTTATACTTAACGACACAAAAAGGTAGTTAAAAGTTCCTAACTTGTATTACTGGAAAAGTATATTGTTAACATACTAATTTTTTACATACTAATTTCTTCAGCAAAAAACATCTTACTTTTTTGAAACGAAATTTCTGGGTTAATTTTTACATACTAATTTTTTTTTGTAATCATATTTCACATACTAATTTATTTTACAAAAACATCTTACTTTTTTGAAAAGAAACCGCTGGGTTAATCTTTATTTTACAAAAACATCTAACTCTTTTGCCATGACATGAACATTGCAAGAAAGTTAATATGTTAGGGTCGGGTTTAAAGGGGTCAACTCACACAGCCCGTATATCAAATGGGTTGGGCAGTGGTTAAACAGCCACATAACCCGTATATTAAATGGGCCGTGTTTGGTTTGTGTTGGTTTATGCTTAAACGGGACAATCGACAATCCGACATAACCCGTATATTAGACGGTTGTGTTTGATTTGGTTGGGTTAACTGCATTCACGTAAAACATAATCTATGAAATCAAGGGTATCTCTGTCGCATTATTCAAATGCAACAAGCTGGAAAATGATTGTTAAAAATTATTATGGTAGATGCTTGAAAGATGTATTTCTCCACCTCTTCCAGCCTGAACTTGATTTGGAGATAAAGCAGTTAATTTGGAATTAAATTATACATGAGATATCAAATTATGTCTGTATCATAGGCACTTCAAGTAAGCCTCACAATTAAACATCTACACATCACTTACTTCGTGTTAGTTTTATTTACACCAAAGAAACGTAAAACATGTTTTATTTATACTCAGAATATGTTCTCTTCTGGTCTACTAAAGAGAAATACAAGTGTAAAAACCAGAAAGTACATTCAAACATAGATATAATCTTAAGGCTGAACATTTAAAAATCAATAGACAGACTTAGATAATAATATCCACCTTTGAAGTACGAAAATTTATACTAGGTAAAAGAGTTTGTGATTCAAATGGTAATAAACAAATGAACTTGTACTGTAAACTGCAATCTAGAAAATGTCTTAAGAAGCGCTTTTTTTCTCTCCGTACAAAAGACCGTTCAACTCTCTGTACAGACAATTCCCTCTGGCCATTCCGGCCATCTTCTCCGGCAGAAGGCTTCAGGCTCTACTACGGCTAGAGCTTGCTTCGGCCAGAAGCTTCACAGGGCAAAAGGTTGGTGGGATCTTGTTTGTGCAGGTCTCTCAGCTCAGGCGATCTTGAGACCATCTCCAGACCAGAAAGATAGTTCCGGTGAGGCATCTCGGTTGTACGAACAAGCTAGATCCAGACGACCAAGTTTTTCAGGCGACTTTTCAACCGGCAATGTCGTCATAAAAGGAGAACAGTTCGGTGTTTTTTTGGTCACCGTCTCCACCGGTTCTTCTTTTTCCGGCCAACGAAACCCACAAGATCGGACGTTCCATCAAGTTTCCTAATTGTGCTCTTTATTAGTACTATTATTATTATATTATTATTACTAATATTATTAGTATTATATTATTATTATTATAATTAGTATTATATTATTATTACTACCCATTATTATTATTATTACCATTTTGATCGGGTGTTCTATTACTTGCGTTTTGTGTGATTAGTTGCAATCATAGAGCGTAGGAATCATGACTATTACTTGAGACCATGTCCTGAAACAAGGGGTGTAAGAAAGGGTAAAGATAGGGAGTATATTTTGCGTTTGGCTTCTTGGAATGTAGGAACTCTAAATAGTAAGTTGTTAGAATTGGTAGATGTACTTAAAAGACGTAGGGTTCAGATAGCATGCCTCCAAGAGACTAAATGGAAAGGGCATAGAGGGGCTGAGTGTAATGGGTATAAGTTGTGGTACTCGGGATCTGATGGAACTAGGAATGGAGTGGGGTTTCTAGTGGCTAAGGAACTACACACTAGTGTGGTGGAGGTGATTAGGCATAATGACAGGATTATGGTGTTGAGATTAGTACTAGGAGAGGAAGTAGTGGTAGTAGTTTGCGCCTACGCGCCTCATGTAGGCTTAGGGGACCAAGAAAAGAGAGAATTTTGGGATTGCCTAGACGCAGTGGTAGGAGGCATGCCTAGGGGTGAAAGGGTTTGTATAGGAGGTGATTTTAATGGACACATTGGTAAGGCTAATGATGGTTTTCAAGGCGTACATGGGGGTTTCGGTTATGGTGATAGGAATGAGACCGGAACAGATCTCCTAGAGTTTGCGGTGGCCCATGACCTAGGTATTATAAATTCTTATTTTAGAAAAATAGATTCTCACTTGATCACTTTTAGCAGTGGCGGACGCGACACGCAAATTGACTACCTTTTGATGAGGCAAGGAGACCGACGTTGGTGGAAGGACTGCAAAGTCATACCTGGGGAGACAGTTGTGGCTCAACATCGACTGCTGGTGGCAGATATAGGATTCAGAAATAAGCTGACTGTTCGAGAGAAGAAAGGTACACCAAGAATTCGATGGGGAAATTTGAAGGACGAAAATCTCCTACTGTTTAAGGATAAACTAATACTGCATACGCGGGCTAGACTAAATGGGGACTCAACTCATATATGGGAAGATATGGCGACAAAGATCATTCAAATAGCAAAGGAGACTCTCGGGATCACAACAGGAAAGACAGGTGGGCATAAGGAGTCTTGGTGGTGGAATGATGCCGTACAAGACAAGATAAGGGACAAACAAGGATGCTTTAGGGAGCTTATGAGGTGCACGAATAAGGAGGAGCGAGTGGAATTGAGGGAGATCTACAAAACGGCCAAGAGAGAGGCAAAGAAGGCAGTGGCGGAAGCAAAGAATGCAGCTTATAAACGGATGTATGAGCATTTAGAAACAAAAGAAGGGGAACATGCTATGTTTAAGATTACCAAAGCCAGGGAGCGTAGAAGGCACGATCTAGGGCCTGTGAAGTTCATAAAGGATACAGATGGGCATGTATTGGTCAAGGAGCAAGACATCAAGCTAAGATGGCAAACCTACTTCCAGAATCTTTTTAACAATGGGAGAGCTTACCAAGAAGAACATGACAACACAATCGTCCTACGACAACAACCGAATAACTGCTACTGCCGACGGATCACACGAGAAGAGGTGCAGACTGCACTTAGGAGGATGGGAAGGGCTAAGACGGTTGGCCCAGACAACATATCCATCGAGGTGTGGAAATGTCTGGGTGAGGAAGGAGTCATGTGGTTAACTACTCTGTTCAACATTATCCTCAAATCTGGTAAGATGCCAGACCAATGGAGGAGCAGCGTTGTTGTTCCTATCTATAAGAACAAAGGAGACGCCCAATGTTGTGGTAACTACCGAGGAATCAAACTTCTAAGCCATACTATGAAGCTATAGGAAAGAGTGATTGAGGTTAGACTTAGACGGGAAACTCAGGTTACGGTGAACCAATTTGGCTTCATGCCGGGGCGTTCCACCACAGAGGCAATACACCTTTTAAGAAGATCAATGGAAAAGTTTAGGGAGAAGAAGCGTGACCTGCATATGGTGTTTATTGACCTAGAAAAGGCCTATGACAGTGTGCCACGACAGGTGCTTTGGGAGTGCTTGGAGGGTAGAGGAGTACCAAGGAAATACATAGAGATAATTATGGATATGTATACAAGGAGTGCAACAAGTGTCCGTGCGCCAGTAGGGGATACTGATTTCTTCCCAGTAGAGGTAGGTCTTCACCAGGGGTCAGCGCTGGGGTCAGCGCTGAGTCCGTTTCTTTTTGCAGTAGTCTTGGATGAGTTGTCAAAGTCGATTCAGGGGACGCTTCCGTGGTGCATGATGTTCGCAGACGATATTGTGTTACTTGCTGAGAGAAAACAAGATCTAAACATGAGGCTTGAGGAGTGGCGAACAACCTTAGAGACAAAAGGTTTAAGGATTAGTCGCTCTAAGACGGGGTACCTCCATTGTGATTTCGGCGGGGGGAATGACAACGAGGATGTACAGATCACCATTGAAGGGCAGGTGGTTCCGCAGGTAACGAAGTTCAAGTATCTAGGATCATTTGTTCAGAGCGATGGGGAATTAGACAGTGATGTGACTCATCGAGTTCAGGTAGGATGGTGTAAATAGAAAGCAACTACAGGTATATTGTGCGACAAGAGTTTCCCATCTAAACTAAAGGAAAATTTTATAGGGTTGCGGTTAGACCTGCAATGTTATATGGATCGGATTGCTGGGCTATCAAGAAGGCACACGTGCGGAAGATGGAGGTAGCAGAAATGAGAATGCTACGTTGGATGTGTGGGCACACAAGGTTAGACCGAATAAAAAACGTTGTGTTTTGAGAGAGATTAGGGGTGGCGAACATAGCAGAAAAGATAAGAGAGGGGAGATTGAGATGGTTTGGACATGTGAAGAGAAGACAGCCGACGAATCCTGTTAGAACCGTAGAAAACATTACTATAGAAGGGAGGAGGGGTAGAGGACGACCTAAACTGACGTGGGATGAGAGGATTAAGCATGATTTGATAGACTTAAACCTTTCTGAGGACATGGTTGAGGATAGGAATTCATGGAGAAGTAGAATTAAAGTTAAGGATTTTTAGTGAGAAAAGAATTCCTTAGGGCTTCTATTTACCTTATTTTGGTCACATTTATAGTATTAGTATTAGTATTACTATTAGTATTATTCTTCCCATATACATAGTATTAGTATATTCTTTTCATATATATTATTATTAGTATTATGATTATTATTATTATTATTACTATTATTATTATCATTAATATTATTATTATTATTGTTAAACTTTGATTTCCTTTGTATTGCTTCATACATATGGACTTTAGAGCTGAGGGTCTCTCTGGAAGCCACCTCTATATCCCTTTGGATAGAGGTACGGTGTGCCTACATCCCACCCTCCCCAGACCCTACCTATAGCTTTGCTGTTGGTGGGACTTCACTGGGTATGATTGATTGATTGACTTATCGTTATAACATGACTCTTTACTAATATATAGGTGAAGAGAATATACCAATTTTTGTTCAACAAGAAAACTTGTGCAAGCAACTAAGTTTTTCATCTCAAGACCAATTTTACCAGCTTCCCCATCAAAGACATATTTTTCCAATGATTTAGTTGTTCCAGCACATAGAAATGTTCCCTCGCTAGCATCATCAAGGACACCGAATAATTCTTGGGAAGAAAGCCCGAAAGATCTACCTTGAATAATATTCTGGAAGTAAGTGGTATGCTTTATAGTTTATACTTAACGAGACAAAAAGGTAGTTAAAAGTTCCTGACATGTATTACTGGAAAAGTGTATTGTTAACATACTAATTTTTTATACATGCTAATAATTTCAACAAAAACATCATACTGTTTTGAAACAATATTTCTGGGTTAATTTTTACATACTAATTTTTTTGTAATCATATTTCACATACTATTTTTTTTACAAAAAACATCTTACTTTTTTGAAAAGAAACCGTTGGGTTAATTTTTATTTTACAAAAACATTCAACTCTTTTGCCATGACATGAACCTTGCAAGAATGTTAATGTGTTAGGGTTGGGTTTAAACGGGTCAACTCACATAACCCGTATGTTAAATGGGTTGGGCAGTGGTTAAACAGGTTTGAATCGTAATCGGGTCAACCCACCTACTTGTATTTTTAATGGGTCATGTTTGCTTGGGTTAGTTGGGCTGTGGTTAAATGAGTTTGAATAGTAAACATGTCAACTCATATAACCCGTATATTAAATGGGTTGTTTGTGGTTCAGTTTGGCTTGGTTTGTGATTAAACGGGTCAACCAACATAACCCGTATATTAAATGGGTCGTGTTTCGTTTGGGTTGGTTTATGATTAAAATCTGACATAACCCGTATATTAAACGTTCACCTTTTTAAGACGTTCACCTTCTTTGACTCAACTTGTCTCATTTTGCCCAGTTTTAAATTTATTTTATTTCAGATGTTTTTGATCTAGATTTTGATCACAAGTGTAGGGATAGACAAAAAGGCCTCTAATACAAATAAGCGAATCGCCCCTCGGAACAGAAGTGGCAGTAGAAACCGTAGCATCAATGGCATCTGCATCATTAGTGTTTAAATCAACCGACTTAACATATTCAAGCACACTTTTAAAACTTGTGAAAAAATTATTTACATTCACTTATGAACATAAAGACACAGTGACATTGTTGACACAAGATTTACCATGGACATTAACAAACTTTATCCATTTTTATGGTGGAGCTTATAACCATGATTATCATCATTAGGTTGGAGGACAACGCGAAAGTATTTGCATCTATGTTCACTTATTGCGACTACATATATGGAACATACAAGGTATTGGTATTACTATAATCTTTGTTCATTTTATTTTGTTTGTTCTACAATTTACTAATCTTGTGTTTATTCATCTCATCAGGGTTAGCGTTACCAGAAGAAAGTCTTGCGATAGCTAAATACGCGGTATAATTCTTTGTTTCATTTTAAGAGATAAATTTGTTTATTTTACATTAATAACAATTATAATCATAACAATAACTTTTTGGTTTGATGCACTTAAGAGGGCTTCAAAAGTGATGGAAAACATAATGATGGATCACATTCTTCTGCAGAAAGTTCAAGTCCCAGTAGTACCAATGTAAGATACTAAACTAATGGCTACTATGAGTGTATAATCGCGGGAATCATGGGGAATTTGCAAAGCACTTATTTGTTCATGTGGTTGCAAATTCATCGGTAAATGGTGCAAGCTTCCGCCAATTTTTGCGTTTGGTGTTAGAGATCTTCTTGAGGTGCATAAGTTCTATTTTGGTTTTAAGAAAGAAAAATTTATTCACTTGGTAATTTTATCTACTTTTATTGTTTGTAATACTCTACATTATTCTATATATATTGTTTTATGTGATTAAAAACATATCGAACAAAATGTCCATTCCTTCCTGTTTCCACAAAATCATATTCCAAGACAAATATAGTTCTTGATGGAAATGAACTTGACCTCTAGCATGTCAAAGCAGTGATATCCATTCAATTGTTTTGTTGTCTAAGATGGTATAATAAAATAAATGGTTTAGCTTCAATATATGCACAAGGTATTAAATTAAAATCTTAGTTAAGAAATTCGTTCTACCTACCCATTTGGACATGAGAAATTTTAAACATGTAGTATAGTTTTACAATTATTAAATGTTTTAACTTTGGTGACTATATGGTGTAGGGAATCTGTAACTAGGTGACAACCCATTTAACTTGCCACACCTAATCCAACTAAACCAATTTAAACTAACATCCGTTGCCACACCTAATCCAACTAACCCGCTTTATAACATTATATAGTTATGCCTTGTTCATAGTCAACTACTTACATCCAATTCTAATCACAACAGCTTTGTTTCTTAGTCAACTATATAAAGCATTTGCTCAGTTACACCGGTCATGCCTTCACCACATTGCCCTAAACAATTACTGACTGAATTCTCTTTTCATCACCAACGCACCGCAAATCGACCTCATACCGAACACATCCTCATTGCCTCCCCGCTGCAACGCGCGGATACACCTACTAGTAGCTTCCATATAAACTTCATACTATTACTTGAGGAAAACCTTCAAGTGTGCCGTTTATTTTATCATTGCGTCATAGGAATAAAATATTCTACTTGCATTAAATATTGTAAAATATAATTATTCGATCCAAGAATTGCTCACAGTAACATCAATAAAATAAAAAGATATATTTGAAACAATATACTTGGTTAAATCCTTCAAAAAATATAGTGAATCGTGGAAACACAAAAAGACGTTAGAATAAAGAGAATTTGATTTTCTATTTTTGTCATCGAGTAAAATAAAAATAATGAAATTATTTTTCTTTGTAAAATGTTAATCACCAATGCAATCATCATCAATGTTAATTGATAACAAAATTGAATGTGTAATATTTTTTAATAACCAAGTCAAATTGCATAATAATTGAAAACCTTTTCATACAAGAAACCGCCGATATAAAAATCACTAATAATCGCTTAAAATTACGTGAAACCCTAAGAGACTCTTTGATGGAAGTTAAGTAATACAAGACATTTATTATTACACACAAAATATCATATATCTTTTTTATTTATTTTTTAAATTATTGGAGAAGATGTACAATCAAATCTTGATAACAATTAAACTGTGACATTCGTGACAAAACGAGGTATACTATATTCACTACGTAACAAGTAAACGGTAAATCGGTTAATTCGTAGTGCTTAAACGAGTAACCGATCGAAACTAATTATGACCTGTATATATACTGAGAGGTCATATACGAGTTGTAGATATATTGTAGATGTTAACATATTGATATTTAGGCCCCAGTACGTTTAAAACTCTTTAAACGAAAAAGGTTTCGTTTATTGATACGCTATAAGTTTAAACGCAATCGTTAACATCAAAACGAGCATTGTAGCATCCGTTAAGCCGAAAAAGATTTATAAAACACTTATATGACATGTTCTAGGCAATCCGTGAAAATATTTTGGATTTTTACAACGAGTCAGTACGTTTTTCTTATTTTACAAAAAGAAGCTGAAAAACACTCGTTTTCGCGCTGTTTGTCGTACCCGAACGATTTTTCGCATCAAAAACCGAACCCGAACTAAATTTGGACTCGATATTTCACCTTGGCACGCAAAATGAGGCAGCTAGTTGCCAAATGAGGGGCCAATTGGGACCTCCCCATATGACGGCTAAAATAAAAATCAACCATTCTTTTGGTATATCTTGAATTCTAGATATTTACTTAACCCATTTCGCACCTAAACATCACACACACTTCTGGCCATCTTTGTTCTTCATTTTCCAGCCAAGAACTTCAAGGTAAACATCTATTTTCATGTGATTACAAGCTTGATTAACATGGTTTAAACTTAGAAATTAAGGTCTTGATTAGTTTTAAACATGTTTAACCATCCAAAAATCATAAAAATCAAGTAAAATTATGTTTTGATGTTAAACATGTTTACAAACCAGGAACATATACTTTTTTAATCAAAAACGCGGATTAGAACATGAATACAACGTTTTTCCGGTTTGAAAGTTCGGTTTGAACCCAAAAGCGAAACCCTAATTATCAAGGCTGTTACATGGATGATTTATGCTTGGTTTTATGTTATATGATATGTAGATACACTGAGTTTGCAACCCAAGACCCGGAAAGTCGTTTAAGATAGCAAAACTCATCGAAAACCGACAAGGTAAACCCGTAACACTCGTTTAGGGGCTGTTTAGTATTAGGTTGTGACGTTCTTGTTTTTAGCTTGTGAAAATTTTCAGGAACATTAGGGATCATTTAAATGAGTCCCTTTTCAAATTTGGTAATTTTTCGATAAACGAATAATATTTGGCGAATTTATTACCGTTTATTGGCGTTTATTTGGGAAAAATAGTTAAACTTCATGAAAAATTATGAAATTTTTTTTGGAACCCATAAATGATATATTAATATCACTGGTAAAGTTTGAGAACATTTGGAGATTTCTAAGTATTAATTGTGCAATTGTGTTTTAACCGAGTTTTAATAGCCGAAAAACACGCAAAAAGGCATTTTTGCCACAGAGTTAGATTCTGGAGATTTTTCAGGGGCTATTTAATGATATTGAGATCATTTGGAAAAATTATCGGATTTTTCGGATATCGTTTGGTATAAACGGGCTATTTATTACTCAATTATAGCACATTAAATGAATTTTTATTAATAGATAATTAATCATAAAATTTCTGAAAATATTTTTATAAAATTCTCCATATTTTAATTTATTTTTACAAAAATTTCCATAATTTATATATGAGTACATAATTAGTTATGATTAATCAAAGATTTAAACTATAATTGTTTTAACGAAACCGGCAGTTTTGTGTTTAACGGACTGACTGGTATGTCAAAATGTCAAAAGTGGTCAAATATTGTATTTTTGAATGAAATTGATAAAAACGAACTTTTTACGAGAATTCCGGACAATTCGGGTGGATTGTACGCGTTTTGTATAATCAAACCCGTGTGAAAACGGAAACGAACCCTGCGATCAATCCAGATACCGAAACCTCATGATTCTTTCATAAATCAAATCATTTTAACAATCAACATGTTTACTTAGGTTGTTGTGATCTTACCTATTCCCTAAACGCGTAAACGATCAACTTGGCTAGGCTCGGAAAACGGTGAAACTGAGCCAAATCCAGTTTTAAACATTTCATAGTATACAACGTCACAATCTAAGACTATGGTCATGTTTTGGGCCTAACAGCTATAACCAGACTAGTTATACAGCCCAATTTGGTTTAAACACTGTACTAGTATTAACAGTACGATACCGATTATAGGATACGAGTTATAATCGAGGCATAACACTTATTGACGTATATTACCTGCTCAAACTATGATAAGGTGAGTTTCACGACTCCCTTTCTAAACTGTTTTACGAACTTTTGGGGTGGAAAGCATGTTTACATATACTTATATACTTGAAAACGTGTGGTGATGTGAATTATCTAAGTACTAACACTTGAAAGTCCCCACAAACACAAGTGATTAACTTCGTGCCAGTGACGTGTGGATAGTATTATCGGTTTGACAAACCCAACTGAAGGCGCCGGTGGGGTATGCCGGATATACTTGTTTACGCAGTTGCATATTGTCATTTATACTTATTACATTCTGCTATGTGGTGTTAGACATAGTACATACTTGGGGCAAAGTGGTTGTTAAATGCCAACGAGAGTACATGGGCAAGGGTGGCCATGCAGTGCGAGCTGTCTTGGGTTCACTTGTGGCTTAGTATAATACATCATACACATACTTATATACATACGTATTGTGAACTTTATGAACTCGTGTACTGATTTTGTTCGTACTCGTGAAACTTGAAACTCACCAACTAGACGTAGTTGACCCGTTTTAACATGCTTTTCAGGTAAGCCGAATTTGGAATGATTTGCTTATGTGCTTGGTGTTAGAAGGAAAGTTGAATAGCTGTGAATAGATGCAAATACGTACTAATGAATAAGGAACCGAGAACTGGTTATGTGTTTTTAATCTAGTTTGTGAACATAATACCTACCAATGTAATATGATGTAAATTAGTTGTTAAATTTCTTTATAAACAATGTGGTTGATACCAGTGTTATTTGTTACATTCCCGTATTACGCTTCCGCAACTACCTAGTCGAGGTGTGACATAAACACTAAACATCATTGTTACAACTATTATAAAATGAAAACATGTATGTATTCTATAACTCTTTATTTTATCACTAGCAAAATATAGCACATCAAACAATCTCATAAAATTAGATAGCACTCAACAATAAAACAAAATAATGTTACCATCAAATCACACGTAATAAGTTTATTAGTATTTAGATTGTTGTGGTTGGCGTTCAAACTTCATTATAGCATGGCAAAACAAAAATTAGTCCAAATAAGTAAAGATGATAACAAGTGTGTTAAAATAAATGATGTACAAAGAATTTCCAGGTGAAGCAGATATGTGTGCGATGGAATTAGTTCCTAATTAATTTGCAAATAAAATATGCTTTATTTATCTTAGTATCAACCGTTAATGCTACTATTCATAATGTATATAAAAAAATTGAACATAATAACAAACATTCAATATTGAGAACTCTAACAAGATCAATGTATCACAATTCACGGAAAAACACAATGCACATTAAACCAATTAAAAGAACTTACCTTATGACGGTTCGATCTAACTCCAAAAGCAATTTAAAAAAAAATATTAAACTAAAATAACTTAACAAATTGCACATATATGTTTTAGTCGGTTTCTACAACATATTTTCCAAACCTTATTTCTAATAATCAAACTAATTTAAAAAAATATTTATATTGTTTCATTGAATTTTTATCATTATGTTCACTTGTTATCCAAAGTTTCAAACCGATATCAAGATCCATTCTCCAATAACCACTTCAACATTAAGGTTGATTCTTTTATCATCATGTATGTATTTTCTTTTTTGAACATCAATGTATTCAATTTGCATTAAAGAGTTTTTGATTAATATCAATACAACAATAAAAAAAAATTCATATGCAATCATATTGGATACTTTCAAAAACTATGATATCCTCAAAAAGAAAATTTAACTATCAAGATATTAGTAAAAATAAGTAATACAAGATAAATAAATAAATAAGAAATCGATGAATCAGAATAAAACTTACCTAAAGGATAATATGATCCATCTTATTCTAATATAAGACCCAACTGAAAGCAATTCGTGCTGATAACGTGTTGTAAAATAACAACCTATTAGCTCCATCGAATATACATGTAATTATAGAATAGAGAGAAATGAGAAGTAAAGAAAGGAGAAAAGTTATTATTCATTGAGATGTGTATAATACCAAATACAAGAGCCACTATTTATAGGGCTAAAACATTAATACAACATTAATAAGGATGTAAGTTTTGTATATGGAAAGTCATCACATTGTGGATAATTCATAACACTTTAGTTTTATAAACATATTATAGGTATATAAACATTACATATACGTATATACACGAATGAAAACGTGAGAAAACAAATATTTATAAAGTCGGTTTCTATTAAAATAGTTTTTAATTAGTTCTTATTAATATTAATGTAATTATTAATGGTTTTAAAAAGAATAATAACATCTATACCAACACTTGCGTCAAAAACCCGAACCCAACCATTATAAACAGAAATAGACACCAACAAAAAGGAACATAAACCCTAACGAATCAATTTGATCAATCCCGTCATACTTAATCAAATTAGCATTGGGCTTTTGCTCGGAATCAAAACGCGATCTAAAACATATAATCAATTACCTCTGAAAGTGATCGGACCTGGGTTAAGTCGAAGCTACAGTGGATGGCGATGGTGATATGAAGAACGAGTAATAAACAGGTTTGATAACCTAATTAAATATAGGGTTTAAGTCGGCCACTAATTAAGGATTGTATACACACAATTAATTGAAATAATATCAACGATTTCGTGTACAATGGTTAAACGATTTGTCGGTTTGCATAAAAATGGAAAACAGATCAATATTGGTACTATTTACTTGTATAGCATGAAGGTTAAGGTCGAGATTGGAAATAACAGATGATTTATGAGATCAAATTCATAAATTACACCAAGATTATTGTCCAAGTCAAAGATCCTTGATTCGGGTTCAAGAAAGCAAAAGTGGATACTGTAAGGCCCCGTTAACGGTAACCCTACTTTGATGTTGGATTTACTCATAAACACGGTTCTAAATATCAGAGTTAATTAAAATCTTCCGCGGAATAATAAAACATCAACCATTCGTTACAAACATCCATAATTTGTCTTTTAAAAACATAACATAACATAAATTATAACATTCGGAACATCATGACAATCTTCAGATGCCAGCCTCTTCAATCCTGCCATGTGTCTATCTCAAACCAGCTCTATCAATCTGTTAACCTGCGTGCATACTAAAAGTCAGCTACGCTGAGTGAGTTCTAGTTAATCACATAACTTACTTTGCATACACATATACGTGCCCGGAGGTACGCATTACATACTTAACCTGTCCATCAGCCCTTTATATACATTCATAACTAACCTTACATTATAAAAAGCATTCGCCCTACATACCTCGGATATTATTAGGGTCCGGTACCCTCCATCATCGGATATAATTAGGGTCCGGTCACCCTTCATCCTCGGGTATTATTAGGGTCCGGTACCCTCCATCCTCGGATATTATTAGGGTCCGGTCACCCTCCATCCTCGGTTTTATTAGGGTCCGGTACCCTTTCTTCCATACCTCCATATCATACTTTCTATTTTCATAATCGTAAAGTTTCGTACGTACATACATCATTCATTCTTCATCTTACAACATACATATAACATCAAACCATTTCCTGGCAGTACATGCAATTCCGAAGATCGTTCATGTACCGACAAGAAATCATTCATACATTTCACATAATACATATATGGCATACACTTATCACTTAGGATAAGTGTATTAACTAACCACATCGAGTATGCACACAGCCCCGAAAACATAACAAGGAATGGGGCTAGAAACTCACCTGAAGTCGGTTACGTTCACCGTTAATGGTTATTCCTTTCTTCAGTTGGGCACGGCTAACTGTATAATAATTACATGCATCAATTTACTATCACTACTCATCTCTCGCGTTTCTAGTCTAATTATAACCCTCAACGAACAAGAGTCCGGGGGCAGCGCCCCTGGCAGCAGGGTCTAGGAGCGGCAGCCCCTAGCAGGGTCCAAGGGGCAGGGTCCAAGGGGCAGAGCCCCTGGCTGGGGTCGAGCTGCCAGGTCAGCTTGAAAAAATTTTATTTTCATTAACTGTCTCAACACATTTTCCATTATTTTGAATCATAATTAATTTTCTAACTTAAAAGTTCAAGGGCTTCTTTGTAATTAAATCATTCTTTTATAGGCCAGGGACTGTTTTGTCATTCTTCCAAACATCCAGTTCGTTATTCAGTTCTTAACGAATGGGGATTTTTAACAAATGAGCCCCCACAACGAACTGACCATTGTAGCGAATTAACTCACATAGCGAACTGATCTGCATAACGAATTGACCTTTAAGACGAACTGATCTGGTCAACGAATGAACCCTATAACGAATGGGGTTCATTCGTCCCTCTCTTAACGAATGGCCTTAACGAATGAGCTAGTTCGTCCTTATTTCCTTAACGAATTACATACTAGTTCGTCCTTATTTCCTTAACGAATTAGGGTTAGGTCAGAGAATGTCAGAAACATTCTCTGACACTTTAACCTCGTACATATCTTTTCGGGCGTCTGACATTCTCTGACACTTTAACCTCGTACATATCTTTTCCGGCGCCGTCTTTCCGGCGCTGCCATTGCCGGAAAACCGCAAATCTTGCCGAAAAAACATATTTTCACCGTTTTACACCGTTTTTCATCGTTTTTCGTCCCGTTCGATCCAGATCTGAGCTAGGTTGACCCTAAGCTCATCTTAGGTTCGGTTTATACCCGATTCCACCCGAATCTCGTGACTTTAACGATGTAACGGTGTCGGGTCGTTGTTTCGTAACTAAATATAGCGGGTTTGGGTCCATACAATATCCTACTAACATACCTCGGGTTGATACTCGGGTTTCTTGGTGATTTCGGCTAGAGTTAGGAAGAACTAGAGAGAATGCTTAAGTGTGTGTTTTGGTGGTGTATGGAATATGTGAATGAGGATTAAATGGTGATTATGGTTTATATATTTATGGATCATGGGCTTTAGCCCATGGTCTTTCCTTCTTTCTTTCATAACCCAAGTCCATAACCCATATCCATTTACCCAACACTAGCCTAACTCATATTCTATTTATCTAAACCGATAACGACCCACTATAAAATATACGAAATTTATTTTATTATTATAACCAAAACTAGGATGTTACAGATACGGGTTTGGGTATTAGGATATCCATTTAGAGAAATGGATTTTAACAATTTTTACATTTTAAACCCTGATGTTTTAAGATGACACAAAGAAGTTGAAACTATATATTTTGGGCTGAAAGTGTAAAATCAATAAATATTAATAACAAATTTAACATTAATAAAATAATTAAACTAGTTCGATAACGAAATATTTAATAAAAATAACCCGAATAATTAACCGAGTCGGGTAAAAGTGTAAGTTTGAAAACCCGAGTTGTTACTGTCTTCATACCATGTCACAACAGGTCCAAATTGAGTACTTTAACACATGTGACCTGAAATCCAATAATACACGTATGAAGTATCGAAAGTTATAGGATAAACGATTAAAACTAAATAATAAACGAACTAAAACATATACAAATTAACCGACCATCATCGAGTGAAAACAAATTTCTCTATTATAGATAAATCAAGAAATTAGGTTTTTGAGTTTTAAAAAATACTTAACTAAATAATAAATATTAACTAAATTGTAATCGCTTTGTAGTAGCCACTTTATTGTAAGCGCTTTAGAGTAGCTGATATTTATTATATACAATAATAATAAATATTAACTAAATTTTTGGAAATATGTAATAATATGATGTATTGTTGACTACCTTACAAATAAGTTTTGAAATGTCGGATGTAATTTAACTTGAAATGTGTTGTTCCCTTTTTGGGGGAATGTGGTGCTTTAAGTCTTTTCACTATCAGTAAATGATGAAAGCTAGTGAATATTACAATGTGAATGAATTGACATCAATGGTGATGTACAAAGGGATCAAAAAAAGTTTTTAAATAATAACAGTAAGGGGGAAGGGGTGGAGCTAGATAGACAACCATCATGCTATATATATCCATCAACACCGCCGCCAGTGCCCCCATCACGTGTGATGATCAGGCCAGGTTTTTGGGTCGTGCGGCCCGTGCAATGGCACGAGGCCCAAATTTTTAGGGGGGCCAATGGTTTTAAATTTTATGATAACCTATTTAATATGTTAAGCCCAATAAAAACCAACGTTAATACTAAGCAGACGAACTAAATGAACGATAATTATATCATATACTAGAGATTAGGCAACGGGAAAGCAAGAATCGAATCAAAGGTATGAATCGTATGTTACTATGATTTATTGATTTTTATTACGTTCTGTTAATTGATTCCTAATTTATGTTTGCAAATATGAATTTGCAATTTAGATTTTAGGTTTATCGAAACTAACTGGAAGGAGGAAGGTATAATATTATTAATTTCTAATATTCTAGATTTCTATCATGCTTGCAAAATCAATTTTTGTATTATATGTGACACAAAATTGGCTTTTTGCTGATGATTGCCTGACACTTTGTTAATCACTTTGGAAGTTTTTATTTTACGTCTTCAGAGAAAGTATTTTGTGTTTGTGATTTATCTGACATGAGTCTTCTTTTAGTCTCATGAGCAGATTAGTTGTTTTGTTATTTTTTTTTTATTTTTTTTGCTAGTAATACTAAATGGTGAATATATATTTTTTGTCTAGAAATCATGCCTCCCGTTCCCAAATATAAATACCTCTCCGGTGCCGAAAAACGTAAAAATCAATTTTTGTAAAACAGTTTTATTCGTATTATGGTTTTTTGATATTTAATTGATGAGTTTATATTATAAGAAGGATGCCCAAAATTTGTCTCGCACGAGGTCTAAATATTTTTTAGCATTCTCGGAGACGGGCCTGTGGGGGATCCAGCGTGATAGCCATCACGCTAGATATATGACCGAATCACAATTACCTATATATATATGTATATTAAAACCCATCACACTCACACAAAAATTATGATTGGTTAAAATGACTTCTCGCACTAAGAAACACTTCTGAAATGAACCCAATCATATATATATATAAAGGATAGAATACGAAAATCCTTTATCGTACAATAGGTACGTGACATTCTGGAACGCCCATCTTCAATAACCATCCTAATCCTAAAATCACAATTACGTGAGCCAGCCTCCGTCAACCTCTTCTCCCGTCGATTCCGTCCACCTTCACCATCGCCGTTCAACGATTCCGTCCACCATCCACCTTCACCATCACCTTTACGCTTGTTGTTGTTGTAGGAAGGCTTAGTCTCCGCTTCAACATCAGAAGAGGAGTCGGTCTTAGTCTTGTCGGGAGTAGGCTTGGAATCTTTGCGAGACAAGATTCCATCCTAACATGACTATCGGTGAGAGAGCCAGCTAGGTCCATCGCCTCACCAATGGTTAACGGGTCACGACTCATAATGGCACCACGTAAAAGGATCGGAAGACCGCGAATGTACTTCTGAATACCGCGAGTCTCGGGGGTTACCAAATGGGGCACAATACAGCTAAGCTCGCGGAACAGGTTAAAGTAGGCGGAGTTATCCCCACCAATTTGCTTAAGTTCCCAGAATTCGGCTTCGAGTCTCTGCATCTCATGTTCCGAGCAAAACTCTTTCTTTATTGCTTCTTTAAGTTCCTCCCAAGGCCCAACAACCAAGTCAGACCCTTGGTCATTCCTCACGGCATTCCACCAGATGACAGCTCGACCCTCGAACTTGCTCGAGGCGAACTTAGTCCATTTGGCGTCCGAACATTCACAGTGGATGAAAATATTTTCCATCTCTTCAAACCATTGCAACAATTTGGTGGCGTTTTCCTCACAAACAAAGGATGGGAGTTTAGTGCTCTGGAAGTTACGGGAATTAGAATTGTTTGGTGCGGCCGTAGTAGCAGATCCATTGGAGTTGAGGCTTTGGATTTGAGTGATGATTGTGGGCATTGCAGCAGCAAATTCCTCTGTGATTCTAGCAGCCAAGCGGCCATCGCATGAACCGGATAAACGTTGGTGATGACGGTGGTTTCCTAGAGATGACAAACAAGAGGGATAAAAAACGAGGAGTTATAAGATGAAGAATAAATTGAGGAAATCATAAGAATTGTAAAATGTTTAATTATGTTGAAATAATAATGTTGTGTTAAGAAGTAAGGGGGATTTGCACCACAAAGATTGAATGTAAAAGATTATAAGATGAGAGGTGTACATTGCGTAAATAATTGTTAAATGATGTAGTCAAAAAGTTTAATGTGTGGTGACTACATGAGGAGTTAAGTCAGTTTAAAATTTAGATTATTAAGTTTACAATAAACTAACGAAATATAACTTGTGGATGTTGGCCTCCCGTAAGCTTTCCATAGAAATTTGAATAGCCCAACGAACTAACGAATAAAAACTGAGTTGGACAGCCCATGAGCGTTAAATGCCAATTTGTTTGTCCCAACTAATTAACGAATTATCAATGCAATATAGTTTGTCGGCCCGATGAGCGTCTTTAACCGACCAAGCTAAATAACGAACTATCGAAATAAAATATGGGTAGTCGGAGTATCTTGTGAACCACCACGTTGATGACTCCGACAAAAATACGAAACAAGTTAAGAAATGGATAGTCGGGATTCCCGTCTAACCCATTTGAAATAACGTAAAAACCATAATCGGAAGGTTACCGAATTTAAGCCACGAACCATCGTTAATTCGGTTTAATAATATTATACGGGTGCAACCACTAATGTGGTCGCGGTTGACAGCTTAGGGTGTCAGTCATTTAGCATTTTTAGGTCTCGCTCGGCTCCATAGGGTTGAGTACTGTGGTCAGGTTATCACCCAGGTAAGGATTAGCGTCTTGCCTTTGATTCTTGGAACCGTTTTGCCAATGCCCAACTCACAATTTCTCTTACCCTTTCATCTATCACAGGGACATGCCACATAACCTAGCCCTAAGGTGTATGAGCGAAAACAACATGTGGAAATTCTTAAGGAATTTCCCGAAAATAAAAGCAATCTAATTTTCGAAAAGTTTTCTTTAAATGTTGAGGCATGGCCTTGGAGTTTGTGTGTGTGTGTGTGTGTGTGTGTGCATAACAATACATTAATAAATAATTATCTAAGAAACTGTAAACAATTTAATTTGAACACATAAAGGTAAACAGATAGGCACGTATGGGGCTCATAAACATGTGTCTAAGGCAATTTCTAACGACCTATCTTAAACCTCTGACTCTGATACCAATCTGTCACACACCAACCTACGGCGGAAATGTCGGGGGGCTAACTGATTGTCACAGCTCTCAAGGTTACTGTCATGCATATTATAAGTTTCAATATCTAGTTAATAATTTCATATACAACAAATATCCATACAAAAATCCAAATAAACGAAGGTACATATATCAATCAATAACAATAAGTCTGATTAAGTTTTCTTCTAGCATAAATCCTTAAACAATCTTCTAAGTCCAAATACTTCACATCATATAGTGACCTGCATATACGTTTAAAATAATATAGTTTGTCAACACGAGGTTGAGTGAGCAACACACCAGTTCAAAGTATAAATAAAAATATGTATTTGCAACAAGTCATACGCAAATAACAAAATAACCAAATGAGCAAGTATAACTGAGATGTCGAGAAGCACAAAGCTATAACGACTGGCGTATGATCATACTAGACTGAGATTATGTTGGACCTCTCTGAATGCGGAAGCATACAAAGCAAATAAGCACATAGACAAGTAAAGTATAAGTTGTTAACACATAGACAAAGTTGCAGTTTTAAGTATAAGTATATAATGAGAAATATATTTACGCATATGTCCCCAAAATGTGAAAAACAAGTAAAATAGGGGAATGTGGTACTCACCTCGATAGACGAACAAAAGATAGCGAGAAGACGGAAAAGGTCACACGCGAACGTTAAAACCTAATGAGTAACGAGAGCAAACGAATACGCTAAGTAAAGGGTAAGATCGATTACGACAACTCGATAACCATTAATAAGAAAATATTATAATAATATAATATTATATATCCAAGTTTTGATTGTATAAAACAAATATTTAACATAACTTAATAAAATGTTATTTGTAGTTTTATAAATAAGATCACTTGATTTATATATATTTATTAAAACATTAGTTTTTAAATTATCATGTCCTTTATATATATATATATATATATATATATATATATATATATATATAAACGAAAACGTGAATTAAACGAGTATTACAAAGTCGGTTTTTTTCATTAGAAATATTATTTATTAGTTATTAATATTATTAATTTATTAAATCCGTTTAAAAGTGTATTAGAATATTTTATTATAAAAAAATATTATTTAACTAAAATAAATCTTTAAAACAATTTATTAGTTCGTTAAAACATTTAATATTGTATAACCAAAACATTAGTTTACGTGATATTATATATACGTGCATATACATATATGTGTATCCGAATATACGTATACATGCCTACACGGACAAAAGACGTGAGAAAACAAGTATTTACATAGTCGGTTTTTAATAAAATAACTTTATTTGATTATTAATATTACAAATATACCAAATAAAGGTTTTAAAAAAAAATAAATGAAAAATCGGGGTGGCAAGGTCTCGAACCCGCGACCTGTCCCCCAAAACCTTTAAGAACCAACCGGCTGTGCTTCACCAGCACATGCAACAATAACTCGGTTCGCTTAAATAAGAACAGAAACAGGTTTTGCCCATATTTGGCCAGAACCCTAGAATTTGTAATCAAACTATCCGCGTTCAATTGATCAAAAGCAGTATAGGGCTTTTGATCTATGTATAAACGCGATCAAAACATATGTATCGATTACCTTAAAATGAAATCAGAAGAGGGAGAATGAAGATGGAACAGGGCCGGCTACAAAACACGACGAACGAGTATCCAAACGTCCAGGTTCGTTCAATTATATATAGGGGTTTTGTCGGTGATCAAACAAGGAATGAAACCATGTAATTAATTGCATTATAATCAACGTTTACGCGGTCAATTGCTGTCAATTAGTGTCGGCTAGGTTTAAAAAGGGAAAAAACGAGTCAACAGGGTGTAATTAACTTGATTACACCGTTGGTGAGGCCGCGAAATGACTATTTCAACGATTTCCTAATGTAAAACTTGATTACAAACGATTATTGACAGCTAACTAATTGATTTCATGATTCGGGTACAAGGAAACGTAAATGTGGGTCGGTTTTGGTAATGGATACCCACTTTATGAAATGGATTATAACAATATTTACATTTTAAACCTTGATGTTTAAAGATGGACATAAAGAAGTTGAAACTTTATATTTTGGGCTGAAAGTGTAAAATCAATAAAGATTAGTAATAAACAATTTAATATTAATAAACTAATCAAACTAATTCGATTACGAAATATTTTAATAAATATAACCCGAACATTTGAAGCGAGTCGGGTATTTAATAAAAATATAAATTTAAAAACCCGAGTTGTTACAACCACCATATTCTTCCGACACAACCATCAATCGTTGCTCATATGTCAGTTGATTATATTTTCCAATTGAAACTGAAATTGTTGAACTAATTAATCAATTAAACTTTAATCATCAATTTGAAGTTTCAATTAATTAATTTTGAGTTTTGCATAAACCCAGCTGCAGACGCTCCATATTTTGTTCATATGATCGAATCAATGATCAAATTAATGGTCGATTGACGATTGTTTGATGATTATATGATTATATGAAGTGATTTCAGTGTTTAATTTCATGTTTACATGTTTTAATTTTTTTTGTTAGTTTTATAAGTTTGAACACCCAGAACTTCTTAGAACTTCTAAACTTTATCATAACTTCTAAACTTTTTTGAACACCCATAAATTCTTAGAACTTTTAAACTTTATCAGAACTTCTAAACTTTATAAAAAACATGAACTTCTTAGAACGTATTAGAATGTTTAAAGATGTTCATTTTTTTAACACCCAGATCTTCTTTGAATGTATTAGAACGTTTAAAGATGTTCTTTTTTTGTCAGAACGTTTAAAGATATTCAGTTTTGTTTCAGAACGTTTAAACATAATATTTTGAACCCTAATCAGAGCTTGATTGAGTGCGTTATTTATGCAATCCCATAATCGATTAATGATTCTAAAGCCTCTTACACATCAATTCGATTGATTAAATCATCAATTTTTGACCAATTTGAAGATTTTTAATGCTCAGCGACGTTCTATTTCAATTTTTGGTTTTGACTTTTGAGATTTCATACTGTAAGTTGTGATTAGAGTTTAGAAATTGGATAAGATAGATTAAGGAGTTCTGAATTTGGATCGGAATCGATTTTAAATCGATGAATTTAATCGCGAACTACTGTTTGGGTTATTTACCAAACTGCCACCGCGTGAAATTGAAATCGATGATCAGGAGTGTCGCATACGTAATGTACGATAAGTCATTATTGTACAATAACTCACCCCTATATATATATATAGGGGATGGTTCATGCGAGAAGCGCGAGAAGTGAATCTCAACCATTTATCACATAAATCAATGGTTTAAGATACATGATGGCATTTTTGTAAATAGTTTAAACATTTGCACTGATGTTTTATGATTAAAGGGTTAAAATCGTCAGTATTGTATAGGCTTAGAATAAGTAACGTAAAGAATCCCTGGTTTCACTCCCAAAACCGCTCGACGTTACTGACTCTAAATCCATCTCAGCGTATGAAATTGATATACAAAATCGGCGAGTTTAAAGTAGATTGATTATGTTGGGTGTGTAGAAGAAGCAATCGTTCGTCTTTGTTCTTTATCAGTGTGTTTTAAGGTTTAATTGGGGGTTTTTCATATGCTACAGTGATCGAACCCTACACAAGAAATTGAAGGTATTTAGGGTGTTTTTTTAATCAAAGTATCATATAAATTAAATAATGAATGCACACAAATTTAATTTATATGTATCTCATAATAGTGCCCTACATCTAAATTGTGTGTGTTGTTAGTAATATATAAATAATTGGGTGGATGCTTAAGGTTGTAGCTATTGTATCCGAGGGATGTCAAGATTAGTTCCTTTCCAAAGTTTATGCATTTGGACCATTTGGCTGCTTTGTGTATTTGATAATAATTGATGATTATGTGTAAAAATAGGTTTATATTGTGTAGCTAATAATAACTGAGAATTAGGCAGAAGTGTATGTTTGTTAAACCGTATAATAATTAATGATAAAGACGCACCTACGTGTGTGCGTCATGTGAATATGTCCCTACGTGTCTACGTACCCACGTGTGTACGCCCCTACATACGTTCAGACACACATACGTACCTACATGCGTTTAGACATACACACGTACCTACATACGAACAATTATCTGTGCACGCGTACCTACATGTGAACATCATACGTGCGTACCGACATACGTACCTACATGTGAACAGTCATGCGTAGACATACGTACCACATACATACATTTCATGAAGTGTACGACGAACGTATGTAGGTACAACCGTACTGGCTATTTTGCTTCCACGGTTAGCATTATGTTATATAATGTGTCTTTATTGTTATCTGGTGCGGGATAATCTTAACATGTTCAATATTCATATGCGTAGACTCGGAGCTTGCAATTTCATATGGTGCAAGTAGCTGCAAAGTAAACATCATTAACAATAAGTAGTTTTTTCATCTGTTATCTTGCTATATGTTTGTAAGTTAACCCCTGCCTTGTTTCACAAATAAGTTCTGGAGTCGGGTCATACCAAAATGCTCTTTAGGTACACACAAGATCCAAGTTTTAACATAGTACAGATTCAATAACAACAGTTAGAGTTGAGTATCACTCTTTTATTATGTTATTCATATACATATTAATTATAAGTTTGCATATTATGTTATGCATATTACGTTTATAGATGACAGTTGGTTGTATATTACAGTTGCCTATGTAGGTGTTGTAGATGTAGATTACAGTTTGTTGTGTAGTTGTTTGGGTGGTATAATAATTTGTTGGCTATGTATGATACTATGATGCACTGTGTAGGTTCATGATGCTATGTGTAGTTTGTTGTGTAGTTGTTTGGGTGGTATAATAATTTGTTGGCTATGTATGATACTATGATGCACTGTGTAGGTTCATGATGTTATGTGTAGGTGTTGTATGCTTTATTTGTAGATTTCTAATAGTTCTGATTAGTGTGGTTATCTAAAGATGTAGTTTAGTTTGGATTATAGTTGAGGTGGAACAATTTTTGCTTTAGTGGTATATCGATATAGTTTATGGTGCGTTTTTTAAAAATACTTTTAAAGCGATAAATGAAGTTGTGTATCATTGGTGTCGTTTGTGTAGGATATTTTATCAGTTGTTATTGTGTCAATGATGTAATCGATGAAATTGAAGGTGTAAATGATGTTTCTAATTCAACAATAATCGGCAAATAACATCAATGATGTAAATATATAGCACAAACTTGACGATAGAAAATGTAATAAACTACACAATTACAGTTGATAGGTATCTCACTTAAATCAACATGAAATTGAAGTTGTGAAAATATGGAACTGGGTAATAATAACATGATATTGAATTTGTGACTATATATTACTCCAATGTCGTTACATGTTTATCAATGGTATTAAATGATGCAGAGACAAATTGGAGTAGTTCGTCACCATGTTGTTAGTTTCTTGGAATCATCATGCTGGTAAGTTGGGTGCTTGTACCTAAGTTAAATGATGTTAAATAAAGATGTGTAGGGTAGTAAGCAAAAATTGTATCTACTGTTAAAATAAGTCTATTAGAGGCTATGTTTCTAATTCAACATTAAATATGGATGTGCTAGGTAGTAAGTATAGCATTTACATGTAAGTCATTAGGTTGTATGGTTAGGTGGTTTTTTTAAACATTTTTATTTTTATTTTTTGGGGTGGTGGCGGTGGTGGGTGGGGGAGGGGGGGGGGGCAGAGACTAGTGTTGGAGGGTTTTGGATGTGTTTCAAGTTGTATTTTTGTCGGTTCAATATTGAGTAACAATGTTACTGGATAAACAAAAGTAGCAACACTGAATGCGTAAGAAGCTACACTAGATACATAAGTAGCTGCATATGTGTGTATAAACACATACGTAAGCACCTACTCTACGTAAGTACATATTGTGTAGGTGTCTAGCATACACACACTTCTGGTGTGTGTAGTGTTATTGTTAAGGTGTAAAGGAAAATCAAGATTTGTATAGTGATATTAATCCAATTATGGTTGCATTTTTGTTAAGCAAATTTGAACTTTTATTAAGAAAAAGTAAATGACATATTCAGATACTTAAAGCAATGAGAATTCAATAAAATAAACCCTAAACATAATAGAATACACATAAATATCTAGTAATTGATAATCTTGTATAAAAATCCACATTAAGTATTGCACAAATATCCAATTTGTTATACTCAAAGCTAAACGTAGAAACTAAAAATGGAGCATATATTCATATGAATATTATCCTATTAGTTCATAAGAATGTTTAAAATTGAAGGTGATATGAAAGAATTGAATGAAACCTGATTTGCTAATATCGATTCGATGTATCGTCTTGTTGTGAGAATCGCCACATACTGAATTCATCAAAATCGAAATCTAAATCGATTTAGGGTATAATAAAAGTAGGACGCATAGTCGGTTGGTGAATATTATAATTTAATTAGATATTTTCGATTCAAAAAAAGTCTGCAATGGATATTGAACTAGCGATTGTGTTGATAGAAATCTGGGATTGTGAGGGTCGATGTTTTTGATGTTGGTGATAAATAGATAATATTTTCATATAAAATAATTTTGAAACAATCTTGCAATTAAAAGTTACCAAATATAAGATTAGGATAAATTACCAATATACCCTTATATATATTTTTAAGAGAAAATAAAAAGAAAAAATATGATTGGTTGTAATTACTTCTCGCACTTCTCGCATTAAGAATACTTCTGAAATGAACCTAATCCTATATATATAGTAAAGTTAAAATATAAAGGACAACAAAAATGAGAAGAGTGAGAAGAAATCTAGTCCATTTGATCTTAGATTTGAATGACTGAGATTAATTTAATAAATAAAAATTGATGGAAATGGCATAAAGGTAATAACCCACCTTTGTTGACTTTCTCTCTCCACATGGAAGGCACATGTCAATTCCCCTATCATTTTAAAATATCCATAACTTTTTCATACGATATTATTTTTTAAAAAAACATTCACCATAATAATAATCAACTTTTTATCTTTAATGTGAGTATCATATTATTATATAAAAATAAAAAAAAATTAATGGGTTTTTTTAATTGTGTTTTTTTTGTTGTTCATTGTGTCTTTTAGTTAAGTTTTCATATGAATTGTATTATAGATTTTGATCATTATATTTTTCAATTGGTACTCATATTAAAGACAAAAATTAAAACAAAGATTACGTCATTGTGTCGTTTTGTTCGTCATTAACTTTTAGTCATTGTGTAATGCATTCATTGTCTTTTATTCTGATTGACATATGACAAATTCATTTAATTTGAGAAAAATTATATTGCGTTTGTAGGTTCCCAGCCGGATCTACACGGAATATCTCGTTCTACGTAGGTGCGGAATCCCTAAGTAAGACGATACGAGCGTAGAAGACGATACACGTAACACGATCAAACACACGTTACAATAAACAAAGACACGTTGTATTGCAACTGGAAACACGTGATTCACTGATCACCGATTACACAACTCGTAAACTCGTTACTTCTAATTCTATGAAAAACACAGCCGTAACCTAGCAGTTTATATAACACGACAACTTCGCCTAGCATGTTTAGACGAAGTTGTCCCTAACTTCGCTTGTTCCACAAGTTCGCCTATATCAGTGAACTTGTGAGAACTTCGCTTACATCCAAAACACAAATCCAACTAACTCGATTACAGACACTAGACACTGAACTACTGACATCATGTACCAACAGACTCCCCCTTGGCAGTAGCTTCATATCTCTATCTTCAAGCACGTGTCTTGTAATCTTCAACAATCTTGTATCTTTCATCTTCAAGCATGAACTCCTTCTCGTACACAAACCAAAACAACTTTTTGATATTTCTTCGCTTCTTCTTTCCAAGCAGGAATATAAAATATTTTCTTCTCGTTCAGCACCTGCAGATCAGCTTGAGACAAATTCACCAAGTGCATTGGATCATACACTCTCAGCAGCTCTTGTTCATCTTCATCCTCCATTACTGCTTCAGCTGTTTCACAATCAACATACCACCACTTCAAATCTTTGAGCACATCCTTGGGCATTTGTTTCATCGGCACTTCTTTTATACACCGGATCGGCTTATACTTCATGATCATCCAAGGCTTGCCATCTGCTCTCATTCCTCTATCTTTGTCTTCAACAAGCTTTCCTTTCTGTGGTTTCAACAGCTCGAACTTCTTCTCCTTTATACTTTCCTTCCATACTATCTTCCCAATGACTCTAGCCATGTTATCATCACTTCTGTTTATCAACCCCAATCTGGCTAAGTCCTTCACTTCACATTGGCAATGTATTCAACAATCTCAACAGCCTTTTGAAGTACTGAACCCCATCATACCTTTTAATCACAAAGAGCCTCAACTGCTCATCATATAACCAGCATATAATCCCCTTTTTCAATTAAGCATAACCCCTGATGTTGTAACTTTTCTTGAACATAGTAGGGACCGCCGGTTTCTTCGTTTTTACGAACCACTGAGCATAGCCTTCTTTCAATCTTGGCTGCTCCTCCCATTCCGTCTCATCACTTCCCATATCTTGACCTATATCTGACTTATGAACTTCCGGAATCTCGTGCTCAACATTCTCCTCTACAATCTCTCCCTCTTCAATCTCACCATCTATAACAATCTCTGCCCCAATCTTCTCTATCTCATCAACCGGTAACACAACGTCATCACCTATAATGTCATCATCCATCATCTCAGCATCCACGACCACCACATCATCACCCCCTGAACCGCCAGCTGCACTTGTTGACTCTCCCTGAGATGTGGAAGTCCCAAGAGCTTGTTCAGTTCTTGGCAACTCTCCACCTGCACCTTTCGATGCATTGGGATCATCGTCTCGATCATTTCGCTTATTAGTCCTCAGCTCATCACCTTTACAGCTCGTCTCCCCCTGAGATGCCAAGAACTGTCTCAAAGCATCAATTATTTTTCCATGTTCGATCAGCATGGACGACTGTATCTGATTCTCTGCAACGAGGCGCTGAATAGCATGGGTCTGGATAAGATTTACCCTTGATTGTTCTGCCACGACCCTTTCAAGCGCTGCTATTCGTTCCGAGTCGGATAAGGTTGCATCGAAATCAAACCTCAGATGTGATATATTTTGAGTGTACTGAGGAGGGATTTCCAATGTAACCGGGACCTCAGAAGTAGGTGTAAACGTAACCGCATGTGGTATCGTAACTGACAACCCTGCAGTAGCTACAACTGTCGACTCAATAAATCTTGCCACGACCTCCGTTGGAGTAAGAGTTGGAGGTGGCAAAGATACAATCTCCGGAGTCGAGAGTTGGAATGTAGTGGATGGTAGGCCGAATGAGGATGAGGTAGCCACCACGGGAACGTCCGTGGCGCTTGGCCTTGTAACTGGTAATGATGTCGGAACCATGGTCATACCGGACAGTGCGGGTGGAGTGAAACGTACCACCCTTGAGCTTTCACCAGCTCCCGAACCTGCACCTGTCCTCTCCCTTCTTGATCTACGGACCAACTGATGTACTTCTTCCTCAAAATCTGACTCACTGTCATCATCGGCTCTCTTCCTCTTCCCATGAATCCGTTCTTGTGTTACCAAAATTCGTCTCGCTTCAGCCACATCATCATCTGACGAATCTGAATCAGCCACCGTCGTAGCTGCCCTAGTAACATTCACACTAGAAACCTGTGCAACTGAGACTTGCACATTTTCCTCTGGATCAACACGTTCCATATCAAAGAAGCCTTGACCACCAAACGCTGCATCAAGGTCTACACTTTCCTCCGGTGACACAACAGGAGCAGCAGGTATAGCTTGTTGTACCTCAGGTGGTTGAGGTGCTCCAGCCTGTTGTGGATGAGGATCCCGAAACTCGTCCCCACGAGCTGGAACATACTCTGGGTTGATCAAGTACCCAAATAGTGGAGTATGTCGAGGACGGAGCTCAGGCTTGCTTCTTGCACTCGATGATCTACACTGAGCGAAGATCCTTTTACTTACACTTTCCACGTATCTAATTGGGCGGCGCTGAGGTAACGTGGGAGCAACATGATTCAAGATCATTTGTAGGAATCTTGGATACATAAGAAATCTCTCACGCGCCACCGCTCTTCTCTGACGATCTATCTCGTAAACTACCATCTGACTAAAGCTGTAACGCTTATTGTAAGTCAGTGCAGTCATCGCCGACTGCATGGTCGCACCCATCCCGTATGTACCAGCCTTTCTCCCCGATATACACACGATCATCACGTGCATGAGAAAGCGCCACTGGTCTAGCAAGAACCCCTTGCATCTCTGAGTATCCCCCAAAGGACCAGAATATCCCATCCTCAGAAACGCACCATCTCGGAATGGAGCCACAAAGTCGGTAGGATCGTCTCTTGTTTCATCCCCAAACTGTAACGCCACCCTGATCTGTTTAGACGAGAACTGTACTATCTGATTATTGACCGTTGCACGCATAACCGGGGGCTCGACTCGACAGTCATATTCCACTGTCTGCCAGAAATCTTCTATGTTTGGCAAAGATATCGGCAGCGTTGTGGTAATGGCGTGAAAGATACGCGAGCGTAGTAGAAACGTGATGATCTCGCGGAAATCATCAACACCGCTCGCATCCTGGTCTAATGTAATGTACATGTTATGCCCCGGGAAAAACTGTCGATGGTTATCTCCTCCTTCGTCACCACCTGCACCACCTGCTCCAGCTACAGCTGCCATTTCTGCAACACAAACAGTCTAAGTTAGAGATACGTCAAGGCAAATCACAAGTTCGCCTGTTACCATGAGCGAAGTTATGATTTATTCTGTATAGGCGAAGTTAGAAGTGGGGCGAAGTTGGGAACAACTTCGCCTCAACTTGAACTTCGTGTAATAAATATTAAATAAAAGGGCAAGGCGAAGTTAATGATAACTTCGCCTAACCACAACTTCGCCTCATATACTGTTACATAATTAAATATCAGGCGAAGTTAAACCTCAGGCGAAGTTAAGAATAACTTCGCCTAAAGTGTAAGTTCGCCTGAATATGAATCGGCAACAGTTAGACTTTCGAACGAGGTGAATTGGGTCAATTTGGAGATTGCGGATCTCGTAAAACATGTTTTTAAGACGATCTAGACGATCAATATGATTACGACCACGTGAAAATAAGTTTGAAAATCGGGTGTTGGATGTTTGAAAGAACGAGGTCACTAAACGGACCAAAACGACCTCGATAAACACCATTGTCAGTGATTATACGATATGATGACACTACACACCTTTAAATCTGATTAGAAACTGAGAAAAAAACAACAAGATGCGATTCGAGATATAACTTCGCCTAGGTTACTGGAAGATAAGTTCGCTGGTTTTAGAAAATAATAATGATTTTGACCAAAAATTTCCTTTATATAGGGTCAAAGTTATACAGGCGAAGTTATGGATAACTTCGCCTATTGCAGGCGAAGTTATGGATAACTTCGCTGATATGAAAATTTACACAACAAACCCCTATAATTTGAACAATTTGCAATTAAGTTTTAAAACATCATTTAAAGCATTAAATGATACGATCAAGACCAAGTAACCAGGTATTGAATCATACAACTACATAAGTAGAAAAAATTTTAAAATAAAGTACATGGGATCAAATTTCAGTCTCGACAGGGACTACCATGTTTTAGAAAAGATCCGAACAGGAATCATACTAATTAAGTGACTGTCACACAGATCCATGTTCAGCTGTATTATGACATAAAGAAACAGGTCGTAAGCAGGTAAATAACTTAGAATGGTTTTCATTGCTTCTGTGATACGGGTTAGGTTCAATTAAGCTCAAAACTTAAATGGGCAACACCTCAGAGATTGTGATGTCTCCTATCTATTCTCAAAGCGTATTTGGCTTTCCCCAAGTCACCCCGAGTTGACCTCGACCCGTAGTGTCTGATTAAATAGTAAGTAGTCTTCGATCTTTAGACTCTTCTTCCCGTTCTCTTTCTCACATCTTGATTGAGAAGTATTAACCTTATAAGCTCTAGAATGTCTCAGTAACACTTTTTTTTTTAAGTATTTACTCAGTTTCAGAGTCGTAAACAACTGCAAGTCCCGAATCTGGATCACTGCAGTTTCTTGACACGCTATCTTCACGGGAATCAGAACACTCACGGGCTCGTGTATGACTGGGTAATCGCTTTTCTGCCTATCATTCGGAAAGATATATATGGAGACATGCTCACTTCTAAAGGAGTTTCCACGTAAAATCGAGTATATTTAGTTAGTATCACTTCTACTTTTACGCACCATGTAAAGTTACCATGACATACAATGACTGTTCTAAAGTCTTTTAGGCCTAATAACTTCACTAGTTAAGCACACAGAATCAGCATATCTATCACTTTCCAAGGTTGGATCAATATTCTGTTAAACATAGTAAAGGAACTTCTTACGAAGTAGTAGACTTGAAAAATAATTTCTATCGCCCCGATCAAGTCGAAGTCTTCAGGTAAACGGCTATCCTGAAGATCCAATGGATCAGCTGGACCGACCACATAAAAGTATGTGTCCTTCTAACTAAGTATGAACGACTAATTTTCAGCGAAAGAATAAAAACACATCATAAACCGCCCCGGTCACTTTCAGTCATCTGGTTAATGGCTATCCTCATATTCTACAAGTAGAAATGAGGACCAAACATATCCGAAGATATGTCCTTCAAACTGAGGCAACCGACATAATTCTAAGCGATAGTGAGGTTTTTTTTTTTTAAAACAAAGACAAAAAAACACGGTTACTCGGGATTGATCATCCCATTCAGCTCTGATACCACTTGTAAGTCCCCCCGGGGCGTCGCTGATCGATACGAGATCCGCACGAGGTCTAGGAGTGCAGAATCCTCCTAGACTCGTTTATGGTGTAGAAGACGAAGAACACGATTACACACAAACAAACACACGAACAAACACACGAATGGGATAAACACATCTGCAGATCATTTATATAATAACCGAAACACATTACATACCAAACATGAAAACAAATGACAGCCGACTCGAGGTGAGCTCTACCTCGGGCCGTCCCGCACGACTCTCCCTCGGTTTCTCTCTAGCTACTTGAACTGGACACACAATACTCTAATTTTCTGGATACTCAAACCTAAACAAGACACACACACACACATATATATATATATATATATCGAAAAAACTTCGCGGGCTTGGGCTTGGGCCAGTAGGCGAAGTTGTTATAACTTCGCCTATGGCGTAGTTGTTCTAACTTCGCCTATGGCAGAAGTTGTTACAACTTCGCCTATGGCGAAGTTGTTATAACTTCGCCTATGGTGAAGTTGTTCTAACTTCGTACTTCGTTTCCGCTGATCAGAATTGCATAGCGACGGTCACAAAATGCACCAACAGACTCCCCTTTGACCGTTGCTCTCAATTCTAACAAACACAAAAGATCATCTGTTACAAAACATGCACCAACAGACTCCCTCTTAACTGATGATCTTCTGTTTGCTCTTCAACCAGCCGTGTCTGAAACTGTCTTGTAGCTTCACAAATCTACCAATCACCCAGCGTCTTCCATATCAGATCTCCCCTTCAGTGTAAGCTTCTCCGACTATATAGATTGAGGTCTTTGAAATGCATGCATCCCCGTGCCTAATTGATCATCTCAACCAATCACGTGAGTCCTTCTGACTTCACCAACACGTGAAGTTCTTCTAACTTCACCAACACGTGAAGCTGGGCTCCCTCCACAACTTCACCAACACGTCGGCATACGATAAGGTTTAATCTTCAACTACTCAACATCAAGTGATCAATTTCATAACAAAACCACCTTGACAGAATCTAACACACATGACCATTAATTAATCCGAAGCATCTTCAATCACCAGGGATAACGATCAAGAACATAAACACTTTAATTCCCGATTAAATCCAACTTGTTCCAGAATTTTCACTTTAATAAATAAGCATCACGTTTCAGGATCCAATTCTCGAACTCCTTGAAAATAACATAAATAATATGCTCTGACCGCAATCCAGTAATGACAAAAACCTTCAGTTCAATTTGACTTTCTTCAGTTGGTCAACCTCGAACAACAACTATTTCATTGCCCACAAACACCCAAATATGTGTCAATATCCAGTTTCAATCAATATCCCATTCACAACCTCAACTCCATATCCAGAGTTGACACGTATTTGTTCACACGTAAGACCAAGAGATAACAAGTTTCACTCGTTGACGGAACAACGTCTTAGGTCTCACAATAATCGTGTACACCTGGCCATACAGACGAAAACTCCAAACAAATTTTTTTTTTTTCAACTTCGCCTAAAAGTCAACTTCGCCTAAAAGTCAAATTCGCTTGTCCATAACTTCGCCTGTCCATAACTTCGCTTGACTGATAACTTCGCCTAAACCCTAAAATTTAAGCGACAACTTCGCCTGAACCCCATAACTTCGCCTGCGGCGGCTGTTCGGCCAAAAACGCATCAGAAACGTGCCAGAAACACCAAAACGCAGATCTCGAACCATAGCATAAGAGCCTAAGGCTCTGATACCACTTGTAAGTTCCCAGCCGGATCTACACGGAATATCTCGTTCTACGTAGGTGCGGAATCCCTACGTAAGACGATACGAGCGTAGAAGACGATACACGTAACACGATCAAACACACGTTACAATAAACAAAGACACGTTGTATTGCAACTGGAAACACGTGATTCACTGATCACCGATTACACAACTCGTAAACTCGTTACCTCTAATTCTATGAAAAACACAGCCGTAACCTAGCAGTTTATATAACACGGCAACTTCGCCTAGCATGTTTAGGCGAAGTTGTCCCTAACTTCGCTTGTTCCACAAGTTCGCCTATATCAGCGAACTTGTGAGAACTTCGCTTACATCCAAAACACAAATCCAACTAACTCAATTACAGACACTAGACACTGAACTACTGACATCATGTACCAACAGCGTTCATTGTATATTACGTTCAAATCATTGTGTAATATATTGTTTCCATTGTGTTTTACGTTTCAAGTCATTATGTTACATATATTCACCATTGTGTCTTACGTTTTAGGTCATTGTGTTATACGTATTCACCATTGTCTCTTACGTTTTAGGTCATTGTGTTATACGTATTCACCATTGTGTCTTACGTTATTGTGTAACATGTATTAATCATTGTGTTTTATCTATTAGATAATTTGTTGTTATTTTATCATTATTTTTACATATATTATTATTACACAACGATGTTATTAGTATTTAAAAAAAACATAACGATGAGTTGAAAGACACAATGACGAAAAAGACACAATGATAAGCGAAAAGACACAATGGTGTGCGAAAAGACACAATGACGAAAAAAGACACAATGATAAGCGAAAAGACACAGTGACGAAAAAAGACACAATGATAAGCGAAATGACACAATGGTGTGCGAAAAGACACAATGAAGAAAAAAGACACAATGATAAGTGAAGAGACACAATGGTGTGCGAAAAGACACAATGACAAAAAAAGACACAATGATAAGCGAAAAGACACAATGGTATGCGAAAAGACACAATGACGTGATTTTTGTTTTAAATTTTATATAACAAAATCATACTCATATTAAAGATAAAAAACGCTTGTTATTATGATGATTTTTTTTAAATATCATACGAAAAAGCTATAAACGTTATAAAATTTATTTATTTAATCTATTCCATGACCGGAACAGGGGAGGCTACACGTTACATGTAAGGCCCCGTTGCCGGTAACCCTACTTTCGTGTTGGATTTACTCATAAACACAGTTCTAAATATCAGAGTTAATTAAAACATTTACGCGGAATATTAAACTTTCATAAAACTTTACATAATTCATAACTTGTCTCAAAACATTTATTGTCTTTCACATTAAAGCATTAAAATTAACACATCATATGTCTTCAGATGCCAGATTCTTGTTCAGTGCCATGTGTCTCCTCAAGCGAGCTGCCTCATCCTACTCACCTGCGTGCATACTAAAAGTCAGCTACGCTGAGTGAGTTCTAGATAATCACATAATCATACCATTCACATAACATTATATTCTTTCATTCATACTTTTATACTTTCATACTTTCATACTTTCTTACATCCATACTTTCATACTTTCTTATCTTACGTTATAAAGAGCATTACGCCCTACATTCCTCGAGTATTATTAGGGCTCGGTACCCTCTTTCCTCGAGTATTATTAGGGCTCGGTACCCTCTTTCCTCGAGTATTATTAGGGCTCGGTACCCTCTTTCCTCGAGTATTATTAGGGCTCGGTACCCTCTTTCCTCGAGTATTATTAGGGCTCGGTACCCTTCTTCCTCGAATATTAGTAGGGTTCGGTTCCCTAGTTCTCGAATATTAGTAGGGTTCGATTCCCTCTTCGTTACCATACAACCATACATCATACCTCGAGTGTTATTAGGGCTCGGTACCCTCTTCGTAACCATACAACCATACATTATCATTTCTTTCTTCTATTATCTCTATCATGTTCATACACATAAACATACATAACATACTTACCTTATACATAGCGTTACAACCTGACAGTACGTGCAATATCCGAAGATCGTTCACGTACCATCAAGCAATCATTCATACATATCACATCATTCACATAAGGCATACACTTATCTCTTAGGATAAGCGTATTAACAAACATATCGAGTATGCACACAGCCCCGAAAACATAACACATAAATGGGGCTAGAAACTCACCTGAACACGGTTACGTTCTCCGTTGATCGTAATCCCTTTCTTCAGTTGTGCACGGCTGACTGTATAACAAGTATACATATCAATTTAACTATCACTACTTATAACATCTTTCTAGTCTTAATTACTACTCACAACGAACGGGGGTCCGGGGGCAGCGCCCCTGGCAGCGGGGTCTAGGGGCGGCAGCCCCTAGCAGGGTCCAAGGGGCAGAGCCCCTGGCTGGGGTCGAGCTGCCAGGTCAGCTTGGAAAAAATTTTATTTCCAATAACTGTCTTAACACATTTTCCATTAGGTTTTTAATTTATTTTCTAAACGAACTTCACTTTAGGCGAAGTTAAACCTCGGGCGAACTTGGCTTCAGGCGAAGTTAAACCTTAGGCGAACTTGGCTTCAGGCGAAGTTAAACCTTAGGCGAACTTGGCTTCAGGCGAAGTTATCCTTAGGCGAACTTGGCCGTAGGCGAAGTTATCCTTAGGCGAAGTTACGCTTGAAGGCGAAGTTACGCTTGAAGGCGAAGTTCATCAGGCGAACTTAATCTTGCAGGCGAAGTTATCGCGCTGCAGATCTGTTTGCCCATAAATCCTTCGTTTCTTAGCCAAATAACTCGATTTTGGTACCCACGGAATCGTATGATCGGCGCCTACAAATCCCAACCATCAAATCGGCCTAAAATCGACGTTTTAGGGGTCCGATTTGGGCAGTTTGGGTTTCGGGTCCGGTTAACCCATCCAATCCTAACCATTTTCAGTAATATTAGCTTTGTTGGATTTGTTCTTACCTTACCAACTCAGATCTGTCAACAAAATCTCGGGTCTCGGCTTCGAATCTTGATCGGTTAGAATGTGTGTGTTTTGAGTGTGTGAAGAAATAGATGTAAATGAAGATATTTTTGGGATTTTGGGGGTATTTATATCCCTGAAATCCCATTCTTATTTAACCCATCTCAATTAATCCACGTCCAAGACCCGCTCCCTACCCGATACTAATTAATTACGCGAAATCACTAAACATAACTTCCTTTATTCATCATTAAAATTTTTAGGATGTTAAATTACACCACGATTTTGAATCAGAAGAGAGATTTCAAGAAATGGCAGATTTATTCACTCTATCAATAACCGAGCCGGATCTGGTGTATCATAAGAGATTTGCCTTTTCTATTGATTCCTATGGATTGGATCCAAAACAATTCTTGAATGGGGTATTCAACTCCAGGTATGAATGGAAAACGACATCTTTATTGGTTTTATTGGTTCTATTTCCTATTTTTTATGAAGAGAATGAATCTTTTTATCGAAGGATCAGAAAAAAAAGGGTCTGGATCTCGTGATGGGGGTATTAACATGTGTCTTACATGTGGAGAGAGAAAATGTGTACAATTACCTCTATACCTTTTTTCTTTTGGTCCCCACTTGACACATGTCAATTATTTATGGCTTCTCACACTTCTCATTTTTGTTACCTTTTGTAGAATAACTTGACCATATATATATATATAGGGAGGGGTTATCCTAAAAAGATGAGAGTGTCTAAAAAATGTATGAAGAAATATGGATAGTTGGATCTTGTCAATCAATGGTTAAGATGGAAATGTGAGATAATTGGAGGAGTGTTTTATTTGAAAGGCCTATAAGGGTGTGTTAAAGGGTATTTCCGTCATAGTAGTTATGGAAACATGCAAGATGTCAACTGGGTATCTTTGGAAACTCCTAAATTAATGTAATCATTCTCTATTTACTTCAACTATGTTTAAGATTTTCTCATCTGTTGAACCATAATATACAATATTCAAATAGGTTTAGCCAATTTTGTTAAAAACACATAAACATAACACACTACATTCAAAATATACACACATAAAACACACTACTGTAACCGTAATGAAGCTGATTTTTTTAAAACACATAATTGTATCCAAATAATAAAACACACTACTGTAAAATAATGAAGTTGGCGTGGAGCGGTGTGTTATTGCAATTTGATTTGTACAGGGGGAAATTAAACCATTTGTAATGAACTATTGCCTTACAATAACACACCATGATTTACATAAACACACTTATGCACATATGAAACAAGAAGATGAACATCGGTCAAGACACACTTGTTTTACAGAAACACACTTATCTCTACATAAAACGAGAAGATAAACTAACGTTCATATAAAACGAAAAAGATGAACACCAGTCAAAAGTACATTGAATTTCATAAAATCGATAACAAACATTTTTTAAGAAAATAAAAACATGTTGAATGTTGTTTCTTGGTTGTTTGAATATTAGAAGAAAATGAGGGATCACATTAACAATTCAGATTTAAATTCCATAATTAAAAGATTTGGTTGATTACCATCATGCCCATGTGTGTTATATTGCATCTAACGGTCCAGATTCTTTCTTACACTTTTTAGGAAAATATGGTTTTTTATTTTAACCTTGCTCTCTATATATATATGGTAAGGATTCTAAGAAAACCCTTTGAAAATTGAGAACTTTGAGAACCATTTTGGACCACTAAAAATATCTTTAAAAAAATCATAAAACAAAAAATAATAAAAATTTTAATAAAGTAAAAAAACCAAAATTCTTATATTTCATTTCGGTTTCGTTAAAAAATAAAAAAAATAAAAAAAAACATCGTATTATACACATATGTATAATTTTATATAATCTTTAGTTACGTAATATACACATATGTACAGTATCATTTATCTTAAATTATACACATGTGTACAAAAAAAACTTGTAAATGTACATATATGTATTATTAAAGTTTAAATTGTGAAACCAAACTGGAACCAGACCGTTAGTAACGATTCGATTTCAACTTTTAATGGTTGAGTTTGGTTTTGGACGACAAAAAATCAGTATTAACGGTTGGACTCACAAGTTTAACTTAAAAACCATCAAAACCGACACTGAACACTAGGGCTGTGCAACGGTTCAAAACCGAACCGAACCGGACCGAAATAGAACCGAACCGGAACCATTAAATGTTAAATATAACCAGACCGTATTTTAACGGTTCCGGTCTGGTTCAGAACCAAGTTAAACGGTTATTGTGTAAACGGTTCTTGACGGAACCGGTTTTCAGTTAGACATCTATATATCAACTATTAGAATGTGCATGAAACAACCTGCAATCCGGAAAATAAAACATTATCGTATAAACATATTATATTTTAAAGGAGAGGATTCAGAATAGATTAGAATGACTCAAAATATTACAAAAAACAACTATATCTTAAAACAAATTTAGGGCAATGGAAGATGATTATCGTTAAGGGATTGTATAAAACCGAGAAAGTGAGAAAGCATATGGCCGCTAGTACATGGAAGTTGGAAAGCCTACTAGATATATATGATTTTAAATATAATCTTCAAAGTTTAAACCTAACCCAGTTCTAGCGGTTCTAACCGGAACCGAACCGGGAACCGTTTTCGCCTAAATTTAAGAACCGAAACCGGACCCGAAATACAATAATATGGTTCGGATCTTACGGTTCTGTTCCGGTTTCACAGTTCTAGCGGTTCGGAACCGCAAATTGCTCACCCCTAATGAACACCCCTACGTAACATATTAATTTATTTAAAATGAAAAAAAATACAACAATATCATATCCAAATTAAAGAAAATAAAATGCTCATTTTTATGGTGCAAATTGTTTATAAAAATATTAACGTATGAAAAGGCTATAGTCGTTTAAAAATCATGCGTGAGAAGTTAGTTTACAAGTTAAATTAAAAATATAATATGGTTAAAGATGAGGGACCAAACTTGTAAGTTGAATGGATTGTGTTTAAAAGACATGTTTACCCTTACTAACATATGTACATCATGCTTTAAGTGTTATAAATTACTTAAAAATTGGTGTCTTAATTTGCCATTATTTGATGTACTATATATAGTATAGATGTATGTATATTAAAACCCATCACACTACCACAACCCCCACTAAATTCCATCATTAGTGATGGAATATGGTGGGGGTGAGGTGACACACCACCATTGGGTGTGGTGGATGATGGAAATGGAACCACCCCCTCCCTCTAATGTCAAGTTGCTATAACCTCAAAATATCCCACCGATGAATTAGCAAGTTAAACTAAGCTAGTTTTAAGAAGAATAATTTATGTTCATACTAGTTTATCTAAAGTATTTGAAGTACAATCGAATGTCATTAAAAAAATATTATGCAAGTTTTAGTTCAAGCGGGTCATATGGAATGAATAAAGAACTTAAGGATCCATATCTCATAACAAGTATACGTTTATTCTCAAATTATAACTTTTCTCTCTTAAATGAGTGTAATATAAAATGGATTAAACATAAGTTGCGCCATTAAATTTATAAAAGCACATTAATGACATAATGAGTTTTAAGAGATCAGCTAATTACGAAACAAATCAGAAATCTAAAAGACAACGAGGAGTCCAATAATCTTTGAATTTAGAAAGCATATGTCCTTATTAATTATGTCTTTTGTATATATTAATGTGTCATTTGTGAAAATGACTGAATGTTAAGGAAGTAAGGTGCCTTAAAATGAGACCTTGAGTCTCAAAGGATTGTTAAGTGCTAATTTAATGTCGTGAACCTCAAATGAGTATAAAGCATTAGATGATATTTGAATATGAAATGAATGATCGGCACAACTTTAGATCATGAATCTCAAATAGTGTTAGGTGCCAATTAAAGAAATTTGAAAGGAATGCTGTGTATTAAACTGAGATTAGTGAACTTAAAAATAAATATGTGTATATCTTGTTTTAATGCAAGTTGAAAATGATATTGTGTGATATTCATTTATGTAAATGTTATTTCTTAGACATAGTATAAATTACAGAATAAAAAATGTATGGAATGAAAGTACGGATGGGACCATCGAAAAACACAAGTTGTGAAGTCTAAATGCATACATTATATTTATGCATTTAGTGTACGTCGCCTAGAAATAGGATACCCCAAGCTTCTATGGAATCTATGCCATACGTTGAGCATACGCCTTTTTTTACTCATAGAGTTGGCATAGGCATACGTGAGTGACTTGAATTGTGGTAATTCTTATAAATTATATTTATCAAGTACTGATCTCAATTAACAATGCTAGTATGATTTACAACATATACTTTCATGTAACTTTAACATATACTTTCATGTAACTTACCTCGAAATGGATGAACAAATCTTAGGTCCTTGGTAACATATAATCATTATGTTTTTATTCAGAAACTAATTTACGTTTAAGTTATATACATATTCGATATACACTATATAATAGAAATACAAATTATTGTTAGTATTATTAATATAATAATGTAAATTAAAAAAAGCACAAGGAAAACTCAAAAGAGGAAAATATGACATGATTTCGATATGGGGTGTGTCGTGTCCGATTAACCTTAATAGGGCATGTGATTAACTATAGCGAATAGTCGAATCTCACAGGGTTGATAGAATAGCTCTGGAATGACTAAAATAAAAATCATGCATAGGTTATCTATACATATTATTAAAGCAATGAGCAATTCATGTCACCATTTTAGGGTGTCCACATAGGATGTCACCTCATTGTCATGTCACTCATTACCTTTCTTAAGCATGCCAACTCAACAACTAACCTATATCTAACCTATTAACCCATTTAAGCTTATTTTCTCGCGGGTCTTGGATATCCATTTAACCCATTAACAAATTCCTTTCATACTAATGCCAACTCATCCTCTAACCTATATTTAAACAATAACATTTCTTAATTTTTACCCTAATCATGTTTTTCTTTCTTTCTCTAATAGTCGGATCTTCTTTCATCCTCTCCCATATTCCGGCCAATCCAAATCTATATCTTTATTAATTATTTTCCAGTAGGTTTCTTATATATTAAATTCCGATTGTTGATATATGTATTTCCGGCAATATTATATTTCTTCCGGTTATTGTTTCCTCTAATCTTTTTATGTTTCTTTTAATTGTTAACTAATTTTATTAAAATCAGTTTAGGTTTTTAATAAAGAACGGCGATGTCTACAATTTTTGGACATATTTACGTTTTTTCGGTAAGTATTGACGGTAATTTTTTCTGGTTATGTGTTATACTTATAACAATGATTGTTTTATATATATGAGTATTTTTTAATTTTTCGTGTTCTTTTGTTTGACATGCTGTTAATCTATGTTCTAGATCAAAATTATGTTCATCCATCGACGGTATCAAAATCGGAGATTCAATGGTTAAAAACCATATTTCTTATTTTCCGGTAAGACATTCAATTTTTCCGGTTACAAATTAAAAATCAAATATTCCACAATATCAACATTAATATTCTACTTTCTAATTTCAGATCAATGCCAAGACTAATAGATGTTCATTTCTATGGAAATTCTACAAAAAAATCCGACATACCATGGTCATAGTCACAATATCGTTTTTCCGGTTATATTTTTTAAATTTTCCGGTTATTAATTTCCGATATTATTTCAGGTTATTTTCCGACTCATATAATATGATTTCACGATTAATCAAGACTTTATAAGATGTATTTTTATTATATTATTATGTATAGATTTTCTTTTTTGAATATTCATGTATTTCAATATTTCAATTTCATAAATTTTAGTTAAAGCTAAATATTAATCTATACCTTGATTCATATTTTGTTTTCCGGAGACTTAATAAATAACACAATTAACTATTCCATCAATTCGAATTATTTAGTTTGACTTTCCTAATTATGGTCATAACAGAATTCACATTTTATATGCATTGACTTTCTCAATTAACTATTTCCTAATTTTGTTGTTTAATACAATTTGTTTCATTCACATTTCATACACAATTTCTTTCCTTAATTTTTAAAGAAAACTGATTTTACAAATTAACTTCATTTTTTTTCTCATTTACTATTTGACCATATCAATGATAATTATAAAATAACATTTACACATACATAAAACTTTGTAACTACCATTTATAATATAATTATTGTATTCCCTTTTATATAAAAATTTAAATCTTAACGAAATACAAATTAATTTACAATCATTTCACCCAACTCAAAGCTGTTAATATGAGTTTACCGTAATTGTATATAGTTTTTGTATATCATAAAAACTTAATTTTAAATTAATTATCCATAATTTACATAACAATAATTTATCTAACATTAAATGTCCATAATCTATAAATAATAATACATAATAACAAGTTCACTAATTTACATAAATAAGTAAATCAAGATATCGAATTTACTTATGGTATCTCTCTACATTTTTGGTATATGATTTAAATTTGAATTTAAATTTCTAATTAATGTCCATACTAATTGTTTAACTAACATTTACACGAAATATTAACATGTTTCCTATTTAATAGGTTTCCTTTAAATGTTTGACTAACATTTGAATTTCTAATTAATGTTTATTCATTCCTTCATTTTTGTATATCTAACTTTCCTTAATTGTTTAAATAACCAAATTAACATCAATATTGTAATTTATATACTTTAATACTTTAATTATCCCCTAATTCATATACTTTAATTATACATGATTTACATAATAATAAGTTCCCATAAATTTGAAATTCTAATTAATGTTAATAATAATGGTTTGACCAACATTTACATGAAATATATACCAACATTCAGATTATGTTTAAGGTAACATATTAAAATTATACTTTACAAGTATGTTATTATTTTTATTTTTGTTAAAAGATTACAAGTTACCATTCATACTATTACAAATTCAAAATTCGTTCTAAATGTTAAAACAACTCATAACTTCAATTCTTTATTTTTGTTTACCGTAATTGTATATAGTTTTGGTATATCATAAAAAATTAATTTGAAATTAATTATCCATAATTTACATAATAATAAGTTCTCTAAAATTAATGCTCCATAATCGGTAGATAATAATAAGTTTACTAATTTACATAAATAATTAAATGAAGGTCTCGATTTTCTCTGTAGTATTTTCTCTACATTTTCTGTATATGATTTAAATTTGAATTCCTATTTAATGTCCATAATAAGTGTTTGTCAAACATAATTGTTTCTATATATGTTTTCCATTATTATATTTACTATAACAGTATCTTAATAATTACCAAAAATTATAATTCAGATTATGTTAAATTATTAATATTATACTTTTCAAGTATGTTATTACTTTTACTATTTTTTGTTCTAAATATTTTAAAAAGTACTACCTTAGAAAGTTACCATTCAGATTATTATTTTTATTTTTGTTATAAAATTACAAGTTACCGTTCATATTATTACAAATTCAAATTTGTAATCAATGTTAAAACAACTCAGGACTTCAATTCTTTATTTTTGTTTACCTTAATTGTATATAATTTTTTATTTTTTTTCATTTTTATAAACTCATTCCTTAATATGGTTTGACCGAAAAAATAACATAATTATCTCATTATTACAATATATATGGTTTGACTTTCTTTATTTGTTAAAAAAACCGAATGAAAAAGTTATAAATTAAATAAATTTCCGACCGATTTAAGTATTTGACCATTCACATTAAATCATTTTTGACCATTCATATTAAATCGTTTCAAATTTTAAATAACATTTACATAGTAAATATAACTTTCTTGAAATATATCAACATGATTTAAGTACTTTTAAATTTAAGATTTGCACTCATAAATTATGTCCATATAAAACTTAACATACATTTATTTTGACTATTGTAACATTTTTAATTAAATATTCTCTTAAAATCCATTATTATGTTATTAAGAGTTACTAATAATGTTGAAAATAGTAACCGTAAATTTTTAATGTTCTTTAAGTGAAGCATAATTTATGCATGTTTATACATATAATTGTGTATTTATCAATAATAATAATTTGGAATTTAATTATGTTTTGACCGAAATCAAATAATTAATTTGTATTAAGTTTGCTTCAAACAATAGAAAAAACAGTGGACACATTTTGGATTTTAAAAAATGCATATATATTATGTTGACATTTTAAAGTCAAAATATGACATTTTATAATTCAAAGTTAGACCTTTTAATTCAAACATGGTTTGTTAATTTTTTTTCAAGATGGTAGGTTACTAACTATAATTTTTTCAAGATGGTAATATTTAATTCAAACATGGTTTACAATAAATGTTTTAAATTGATGTGCAAATAAACGCGTGTACTATCTTAGAGTAATAAATATTATAGTTATTGATGTGTAATAAATGTCTTAAATAAAGTTCATCTTTTAAATCAACATTGAGATAAAAGTTTTGTTGAATCGACATTGTAGAATTGTTTTATTGATTTGGAGAGTAATTTCCTTTGTTTGCTTATAATTGTACTAATGATATAAGTTGTAAAATATTTTAACTTTCATTTATCTTTGTTAGTCTTTGTAGATTTTTGTATTTGATTTAAGGAAAATTGGTTTTAAATAATCCCAACTATGGCCTATTGGTAAATATCCATCCCAACTTTACACTTGCCTGCTGGCAGTACCAACTACCTGTGCATTTGTTTTTAACGGGCCGTGACTAACGAATGTTAACTCCGTTAGTCTTTGTCTGACGTGGCCATCCCAGTTGGCAAAAACTTGATTACGTGGAACGCGACGTGGCGGCTGACTGTGTATTCTTCTTCTTCTTCTTCTTCTTCTTCTTCTTGGTCCAGTACCCCACCACCACCCCTCGTTTCCCGGCGAGACACCACCACCACCCCTCGTTTCCCGGCGAGCCACCACCACCACCCCTCGCCGGAACACACGACCACCACCATGTCAATCCCCTACAACCAACACCGGAACCCATTACCACCACCATGTCCATCCCTACAACCACCACCGGACCCCATGACCCCACCATTACCTTACTCGTCGGCCACCGGCGGTGGAGATCTAAACAGAAACTGTCGGAGACCACCATCACAATCGGCCACCACCACCCATACCCAGTTTCCGAGCACCCTAATTCAACCTTCACGGAGCCATAATCAGATTTCAAAGACCGAAGTTCAACCTTCACGAAGCCTTAGTCGGATTTTGAAGACCCAATTCAATGTTCATAAGCCCCAATCTGATTTTGAAGCTCCAAATCATAAACACCCAAATCTCCATGTTTTGGTCACCAAACCCTAACCGGACGATTTTGAAGCTCTAAATCATAAACAACCATAATCGGACGATTTTGAAGCTCTAAATCATAAGCAACCAAACCCTTGCTGCAGGGTTGGATTTTCCCGACGATTTCTCTACCAGAGATGGGGATTGGTGGTATACAAGTTGAGTTTTTGTGGTACAACTCTTATGGTGCGATAAGAGAGGTTGATGGTGGCAGGTGGTGCGATGGCGATGGTGCGATGGCGGTGGTCCGGTGGCAAATGGTGGTGACAGGTGGGGCGGATGATGGTGGATGAAGATGAAGAGAGATAGAGAGGGGGGAGAGAGTAAATCTCTCTATATATACATATATTTTAAATACACAGTCAGCCGCCACGTAGACGTCCATGTAATCTGATTTTTGACAGCTGGGATCGCCACGTCAGACAAAGACTAACGGAGTTAACATCCGTTAGTCGCGGCCCGTTAAAAACAAATGCATAAGTAGTTGGTACTGCCAGCAGGCAAGTGTAAAGTTGGGATGGATATTTACCAATAGGTCATAGTTTGGATTATTTAAAACCAATTTTCCTTGATTTAAATAAGTTATGATTTCTTATAATTCATGTAAAAGTATCATATATTTATAAGTAAAACATTTGCATTTCATTAAATTTATATGATGTTGCATATATATCATGTTTTTAAATATGTTGCACCGTGTGTAACACGGGTACTATCCTAAATCGATATTGGAATCCAATGATCTGTTTCTTTTAAGAGATTTGGATCACTTAAAGCTTGCTAATGTTAAAAAGAAATGACACATTTGAATTTGGAAAATGAAGTTAGTGATAAATGTTTTTCAAGATGGTAATATTTAATTCAAACATGGTTTGTAATAAATGATTTAAATTGATGTGCAAATAAACACGGGTACTATCTTAGAGTAATAAATATTACAGTTATTAATGCGTAATAAATGTCTTAGATAAAGTTCTCTTTTGAATCAACATTGAGATAACAGTTTTGTTTAATCGATATTGTAGAATTGTTTTATTGTTTTGGAAACTAATTTCCTTTGTTTGCTTATTATTGTACTAATGATAAAAGTTATAAAATATTTTAACTTTTCGTTTATCTTTGTTAGTCTTAGTATGTTTTGTATTTGATTCAAATAAGTTATGATGTTTTATAATTCATGTAAAAGTATCATTTTTTATAATTACAACATTTGCATTTCATTAAATTTATATGATGTTACATATATATCATGTTTTTAAATATGTTCCACCGTGTGTAACACGAGTACTATCATAAATCAATATTTAATTCCAATGATTTGTTTTCTTTTAAGAGATTTGGATCACTTAAAACTTACTAATGTTATGAAAGAAATGACACATTTGAATTTGAAAAATAAAGTTAGTGATAAATGTGTTTCAAGATGGTAATATTTAATTCAAACATGGTTTGTAATAAATGATTTAAATTGATGTGCAAATAAACACGCGTACTATCTTAGAGTAATACATATTACAATTATTGATGCGTAATACATGTCTTAGCAGATATAGTTCATTGGATTTATAGAATTTTATGATTGTCTATATTGATTTTGTTATTTATCTATTTTCAACCCGTGTGTAACACGGGTACTATCCTAGTTGTATTTTAATATTTTATTATCAATCACGTGATTGTAATCTAATAATTCATCTACATCTTTTATATTTCAATCATTATCGACCACCAAAAAATAGAAGATCGATTTTAGAAATATATAAGAACACACCATGTGTTTTAAAACAATGCGTTATTTTTTAATAGAACAAATTTTATGTATTATTTGAGGTCACAGAATCTGTTATTTTTGTTATTATGTGTATTATGTTGGATATAGTTTAAAAGCATTTTAATTAGTTAACTTTGTTTATTCCACTTCTAACATATGGTCTGTGTTCATGCATCAACAAGCATTCATATTAGCTCATTAAAAGCTTAAATCGAGTCAAACTTACATCACACAAGCTTCTAGTAGTAACTAAGGGGTAAGTTACATAAGGTAAACGACTTGTAAGTTATTTAATATCAGCTTAGTAAAGGCTCAATCGAATCAAACTTACACGAGCTCGAAAACCGAGCCTATATTGGAGAACATTTACTAAACGAGTTTAAGCTCAATCTTCATATATCGAGTTTAACTAGGTTGTTAGGCCTATTATTTATATACATATATAATACTATATATGTATTCGTGTATGTAAATTGAAGTGTGGAGGATGTGCATAACATTTTATTACTAGTGTAGTGCTCTTGCATATCCTATGTGGATTGATACGATAACTATGAAGGATGTGCCTCCAACAGTCCAACATATTATGAATAGGGGAATGCATGCTTCTATAGCATAACTTTTTTAAATAACAATGTTCCCTTAAAATCATGTTCACTCAAATATCATAAATTAATAATTAAAAAAATATATCAAGTAAGGGAACGGATTTTTAAAATTGTCAAACTAGTCAAATAATAAGCAAGTCGATTGGCTTGGCTAGCTTGAAAAGTCAAAAGACTCAAAACAATTCTGTTTACAAGTGAGTCGGGTTCAACGGTTCGATTCAAGTTTGAATAACTACTAAATATCCAATCTCAAACTTAAGTATAAAACTCCAATTGAGTGGAGCTCACACTACTAGAAAACATGGACATCGCTGACAAATTCATCATATATTCGTTGGTGAAAGGCATCATTAACAAGAATTCTCCAGGAATGCTTTGTTGATATATTGATCGTGGGTGATACTTTTCTCCTATGGAACAACGTATTTTGTCAATGATCACCGATTAAAATTTTGCCACGAAATAGTGGCGCTAGAGTTTGGCTCTTAATTAATGGCTAGCCGGTTAAATCATTAATAATCCGATGGTTATTATATTAATTAGGAAAATCAAATTTCACTTTTATTTAAAAAAATATGACGAAATAAAAATACAAATTAATATGCAAATTACATTTCCTGGGATATGATTACAAATTGTGAGAATGAAAACAAAATCTGATAAAAGTTTATTTAGGGTGTTAAATAGAAGGTCAGGTGTTCAAACCCCACAATGTGCAAACAATTATTTAGTCGTTTAAAAAAAAGAAGACAAAACCTGAAAACTTAACACCACACGTAAATTTGAATTAACTACAAATTATAGGCTAACTTTTATACATTATTTATTTATTTATTAGTGAAGGGTATTTTAGTCATTTCAAACTAACTTAATGATAATAACTAACAAAGTTAATACTTTGTTAAACTAAGGTTGTTATTAGTAATAAAACTTAAAGTTGGGACGATCACTTATCAGATTATTATTTGAAATTATTATTGACCAATGTTTACTAATTTAAATTATTAAAATCCATTCTCTTCTCTCTCTTTTTTTTAATGTTAAAATGATAAATTACATTACATTTGCATTATAAAACTTCATGTCATTAATCAGCCTGCTAGTCATGATAAGTTGATAAGTATGATAACTACCTCCCCAACCAGTCACCATGATCGCTCATTATATCCAAACACTTTGACTTCAGCCTATTTCAATATCGTATGGTACAACTTGCAGCATTTGTTTATTAAACGCCCAGAAATATTTTAATTTCATTTTTAACGTAGTTAAATGGCTTCATAGTTTTCTATTTGGATTATAAAACAGGAATACATTAGTTTTAGAGTCGAGCACATGTAAAAGGATACGTGACACATACCTCTCAATGTCTCTAGCACACTACACAAACACACCCGATTTTCAGCAATTTTGACATGTCCATTTTGGTGTAATATATCACACTCGATGCTATTACACCTTAATTTAGTTCAAATAAGATCGAGTTGCTAAGAGGAAATTGGTCTCAACTTTTTTCCCCGCTATAAGGACAATGAAATTAATCGACCTTCAAATTTGTTTAACCCTTTGAAACACATCGACATAAGGTTGTCATTTCGATTATACAAACACCATTTACAAACATATATCATATTTGAAACATCTATATATATGTTCTCTGTTCTCAAATTTATTTACTTAATGTCATGAGAGACCGTCTTCTATTGACTATATCTGATTTCCGAGACCTTTAACACGAGCTTTACTATCGCGGAGCCTTCAACAACTAAAAAACTTGTACATTGCACACAGAGCATATAAATGCTTAAAAGTTTAGGACTTCGTGTTATCATTTACAAAGGACTTTCTTGCATCCGACTCATGACCTGAGCCCCAATCCTTAATGAAAGCTTTATATAGACAATGTTAATACTTCACTTGTCTTACTCAAAAACTTATATAGATTCGTTTCAAGATCTTCAACTCCAACTTCACTAAACGAAAGCTCTCATGGATCAATGATCATACATAATAAGTATTAGTATAATCATACAAACATTATAGATTAAATTAAAGTTTAGATTTGAAACAAATCACACAAAAAGATGAGCCGGTGTGGCCTATGCTAGCCAGCGTATAAGCGACGTACGAGGAGACATACAACATAAATTTGGTAGCAGATCTCAGCGTAGCATACAACAAGACCTAAACCTGCTCTATAACTGGTGTATGCTATGCCGATCTCAGCGTAGCATACAACAAGACCTACACATATTTTGATATCTACTTTTTTACCCCTCTTAGAGTCCTTACTATGTTTGCTTACCTTTACTTGCTCCATCACAACTGAACAAGTTATGATGAAGTTATGATGTATTGATCTTTATAAAACTTCCATAGCCTCACTCCATCTTCATAATCCTAAGACTTGATTCCCCAAACAAAAATCGAATCTTGTACATGATATTCAAATTCCCTTTCTTAAATATAAGATTTCTCAACTAATTTATCAATGCTTCGAATTATCAAGACCTACAAATTGAATGAATAAACATATTCATTTTTGCATAACCTTCAGATAGAAGCTTACCTTCATACACTTCAATTTCACTCATAGATCCAAGTATCCAACCTATACATAATTGTAAACCTCATAATAGACTAAACTTGTTTTCATCGTGTGTCTTTAACATGCTCAACGCTTATACCAAATTCTTGTATTATTTACACTAAAATCTTAAATATATATAATACAACAACATACTTACTAATACATGATAAATGCAATTACACTTGTAACTAGTCGAAATATCAGCTACACTTTTAACAACGTTATAATTCTTATAATTTCAACACAATATTTATATTACTTATGAATATTATTTATATTAACAAAAATGGTTTCAATGCAGGTAACATGTTCATATAGTTGGGGAATATTACTAAATACCATATTCATCCTAAGCCCGTGAATTTTTAAAAATAAATCTCGTACATGATCATGTATCAAATACCCACCATGAATATTTCTTACTTTCCCCATGAGGTCATGTATCTTTACCATCTCTAACTATAACTTACTTTGAACAGTATTTTTCTCACCCGTAGTAAACTTAATGACTAAAACCATCGACAATGGAACAACCCAAGAATGTTGCCCACGTTGGAAAACTCCATGTCTCCTCTTTATGTTCTCGTATGTGAACATCCCTATTCACGTGCACCCGCAACAAAACCTTTCAAAGTCCGTAAAAATTTAAAAAAGCACCGACAAAAACCAAAAACCCGTTTGACATCTCACAAACGTAGCTTAAGTCGTGTATAAACTAGGGCTATTCACGAGTCTAGCCCAAGTCAAGGCAGGGTGGGTTCGAGCTCAATCTTGAAATTAAACGAGGCAGCTCAGCTAGGCTCGATGTCGATCTTGAAGCTAAACGAGCCTAAAGTCGAGTCGAGTCGAGCCGAGCCAAGCCATGAACCGAGCCGAGCTTGGATCGGTTGCAAAAATGAGCCAGCTCGGTATAACCTAATCTTGATTAAGTAAGACATGATTAATTAAAATAGTAAAGGAAACAGTAAATTGAAAGTGAAGCTAATTAGTTTTTTGGTTTTATAATGGATATAAAAATGGTATGATACTACTACTAATAATATTATAATTATCCATGAATGAAAGAGAAATGAACGATATCGTAGCATCTGGGACGATGACTTATTAACAACATCCTTTGACTTACAAATAATAATAAACCTCCTCAAAAATCCCATCCCACCACCAAATAGTAATAAGTCTATACTTATTACTCCAAATTCATTCAACAAATCACAAATCAATCAGATTGATATATATTACTTCCTTCAATCAAAGGTATACATACGATCTATCCTTTTGCGACAGTTACGGATCTAGGTTTTGTTCAATCGATACGTTACTGCTTCGATTTCTTCAATTCCGCTTGCATTAAGCTATTAACTAATTAGGTTTTCAGTTTTCTGGTTACTTGTTGTATGATTTGACCTGTTTATTATTATTATTAGGTTTTAGTATTGTAGATTATGTTTATGTTAATTAGGGGAAATTGAGCTTGATTTAAACTAGTTGTTGAAGTTATGTGATTTAATTAGTTTCTGCTGTGGTTATTGTTTGCCCTAATTTGTTATATGTTATTGATGTCTGATGGATTTGACCTAAATCTATACTGAGAATCTGCAATTTTAGGCAAACTGGTCGAAAACATAGAAAATGGCGTGAAATCATCCTTAAACAAGACTAAAACATGTCTATAGCCCAAAAAATCGTATGCTTATGCTATGCGCTTCAAGCGCTTGCTTATCTATAGAGAAATTAAGCTTGATTTGAAGTAGGTGTTGAAGTTATGTAATTTAATTAGTTTCTGTTCTGCTTATTCTCTGCCCTAATTTGTCATAATCACATATGTCATTAGTATCTGATGGATTTGGCCTGAATTTATACTAAGAATGTGCAAGTTATGTTGTCGAAAGTCCTCTGGCGAGGGGCAGGATAAGCGTCTTGCTGCCTTCCAGGCGATCAGCAGATTTTGGTCAGATTCCGGTGAGATTTCGGCCGAATCCTGAAAAATCTGGCAAAATTCTGCATATTCCAGGAAAACTGGTCTAAAACATCCAAAATGGCATGGAACCATCTTAAACTATACTTAAACATGTCTATAACCTAATAAGTCGTATGCTTATGTTATGTGCCTTGCTTATCTATGGCCTTCGGTTATTAAGGGCCTTGCGTCTGGGCCCAAGGCTAACCCTTTGTGCCTTGAGTGTGCTTTGTATCTTTGACAACTATGTGTGCAAGTATGATGAAGTTAAAAGACATTGTTGAATCTACAAGATGCAAATTGTGTGATGCTTGAAGACATATAGTTTAATTTAATCTTTTTCAACTGTACCTTTTCACTTAGATAGTTTCTGACTTTTTGTTTAGATGAATGTTAATTTGCAATTGAATTGTTTTTCTTATGAAGGTTACAAGCTGATTGATGATCTCTGAAGTTCTTCGTCAAATTTATGCAGTAAGAATTTAGTATAATATGGGTATCTACAGCAGAGTCGTACTACTTTGATCTTAAAGGTTCAAGATTTGACTTCGAGAGAGGTCAAAACAGATAGTTTCTACAATGGACCACTCAAAATCTGACAACCATATTCAATACAATCCAATTCAACCTGAGAATCTCGACTCTTTACCTTCATCTCAAAGCTTCCAAAATGCAAACCCTAGATCTGCTTCAGTCAAACCAGTGTTGAATTATTCCATTGGAACCGGTGAAGAATTTGCCCTAGAATTCATGCGGGACCGGGTCAACCCTAGGATGCCGTTTGTCCCATATCCTGCAGGCGATCCTAGCCGTACACCTGGCTACTTGGAATTAAAGGGCATTGGTGTTAGTCATGCTGGATCTGAAAGTGTGATTAATATTGTAGAAAGAGGTTCTTCTAATCATCTTGAAACTATTCACCAAACTTCATCAGAGTTTAATGGTTCACGTGGATCAGATAGTTCATCAAAGATTAAAATTTTATGTAGTTTTGGCGGGAAAATATTACCACACCCCGGTGATGGAAAGCTTAGATATGTTGGAGGAAATACGCGGATTATTCGCATAAGAAAAGATATATCTTGGCAAGAATTACGCCAAAAAGCATTAGAAATATATATTGAAACTTATGCAATTAAATATCAGCTTCCTGGTGAGGATCTTGATGCTTTAGTTTCTGTTTCTTGTGATGAAGATTTACTGAATATGATGGAGGAATGTAATGTGTTAGGTATAGGAGAAGGGTCACAAAAACTTAGATTGTTTCTATTTTCTTTAAGTGATTTTGATGAAACTAGTTTCAATCATGTTAGTTCTGGTGGTGATAATGAGTTTCAGTTTTTGATTGCTGTAAATGGGATGGATATGGGTTCAAGACGTGAATCATCAGGCGCGCACAGTTTGATGACATCATCAGCTAATAATTTAAGTGATCTCGGTAGCCAAAATGTTGAGAGGAACATATCACCTTTGACCTTTGTTGACCCTAATGTTTTTTCGTCAAATGCAGAAACTTCTGTTAAGCAAGAAGTTAAACAAGCTAATGTTAGATCACCAAGAGATGATGTGGCATCGCCTTCTGTCCTACCTAGCGAAGGAAAGCTTCCTCCAAAACCTAAAATGAATGAGGACAGGATTCAAGACCAGATCCACGCAAAAGCTGCTACACCTATTGAAAATGATTCTGGTACATCTGGCAATGCTGTGGGTCCCGATAACTCGGGGTCTAATCTGATTGATTTGAGTTACCTTGAAACGCCTTCACGGGTTTATCATTCTGAGAGAATTCCACGTGGGCACTCTGAGAAAAATAGGTTGACCAAGTCAGACGATTCACTCGGGACTCAGTTGCTTGCGGCTCATTTACAATCTGATGTTGACCCGATTCCAGAATCAGTTGGAAGTTTACATACTGAAGATCTGCAGCCTCAAATTACCCATGGTAGACTAGTCAACCATGAAAAGTCAAATGATGCACCAACGGTAAACAATGATTTGGTTTCAGATACCGGTAACGTATCAGAAGCAAGTCAAACTTTGGTCAATGAGAAGAAAGTTAAGCTTGATAAACCATCAGAAACTGGCTCACAGGAACGTGTAGACAGTTTGATCGATATCAATGACCAATTTTCTAGCAGTTTCCTTTCTGATGCATTCTCACGAGCAATATCTGAAGATTCACATGGAATCGGTGTTCTACCGCAAGATGGTGTCGGGTTGAGTATGAACATTACAAATCATGAACCTCAACATTGGTCATATTTTCAGAAACTAGCACAAGGCGAGCTTCAAAACAAGGATGTTTCTCTTATTGATCAAGTCCATCTTGCGTATCTATCTAAATTTCAGAATGCTCAAGAAGTCTCGGTGGGATATAATGTTTCACAGTTTCCTGATGAAGTGGATTCGCGTAACGCTTTTATCGAAGATGAAGAAAAAGAAATTCATGGTTCAGAATCTATATCTTTGCAACCACATTACAATCCATCACAGGTGGAAAACAGTGAGGGCGTGCAGCTTGATGACCTGTCAGAGAACATGATAATGCCATACTCAGAGTATGAGGTACTTTTTTTTTATCATTGATATATTGTTTATTGAGAAAATTGCAAAAATGGTCATGGTCTCTATGGTTTGAGTCGTTTGATCAAATTGCAAGTTTGGTCCCCAGATTTTAGAAATTGCAAACTTAGTTTAAACAGAGGATTGCATGTTTAGTCCCTGTCGTTTATCCCAGTTAGTTTTTTAACAGAAAAATGATCTCGGTGCCATTCAAGTGAGGGTAATTGTGTGATTTGTGTCTCTTCAAGTTTAAACCTTAATCAAATAGTGTATGAAAAGATACAATTACCCTCAAATGAACGGCACGTGACATCAACTTTTTTGTTAAAAACTAACTGGGATCAACTGTGGGGTCTAAATTTGGAATTTTTAAAATCTGAAGACCAAACTTGCAAAATGGTCAAACACAGAGATCATTTGTGCAATTTTCTTATATCTGTTTGACCCAACTCAACCCATACGTAATTACTGAACTAACATGGTGTTTATGCTCAATTTAAAATCATGTAGACTGAAACAAGGAATGATGGGCTACCTTCTATTGATCTTGCTCTAGGTGATCTTGATACCAGTTCTTTACAGGTATAACTTACATCAAAGTAATTAAAATTAAAATGACATCATTTGTAATATCAATATGTTAGGGCTATGAAATATTAATGTGCTTGTTGATGCAGATTATAAGAAATGAAGATCTTGAAGAATTAAGGGAGCTCGGTTCTGGTACTTTTGGTACTGTGTACCATGGAAAATGGAGGGGAACTGATGTTGCAATTAAGCGCATTAAAAAAAGCTGCTTTGCTGGCAGATCATCGGAGCAAGAAAGATTAGTAAGCTTTGTTTACATCTTGTAATAAGTATAGCAAAACCTCACTATGTAATGGCACTATTAATAACTAATAAGTCTTTTTACAAAACATTTCTAGACATTTGAGTTTTGGCGGGAAGCTGTAATTCTCTCAAAGCTTCATCATCCAAATGTTATGGCATTTTATGGTGTGGTACGAGATGGGCCAGATGGAACATTAGCTACAGTTACAGAGTTCATGGTTGATGGCTCACTTAGGCATGTTTTAGTTCGTAAAGATAGGTAATGTTCACCAATACAATAATTTTATAATTGCATTTCTTTAGTTTTGTAACTTTGATCAGTTTTCATTTAACGGGTATATAACTTTTAGGCATCTTGATCACCGCAAGAGGCTTATAATTGCTATGGATACAGCTTTTGGAATGGAGTATTTACACTCCAAGAACATTGTGCACTTTGATTTAAAATGTGACAATCTTCTTGTGAACATGAAGGATTCTTCACGCCCTATATGCAAGGTTATCATGTGAAATGACATTTTATTTGAAAATTTTAAATGGCATGTTATTTAATTCTATGTGTATGCAGGTAGGTGATTTTGGGCTGTCAAAAATCAAGAGGAACACTTTGGTTTCAGGCGGTGTTAGGGGAACACTTCCATGGATGGCTCCAGAGCTGCTCAATGGTGGCAGCAATAAAGTTTCTGAAAAGGTAAAAATACCCCTCTACGGTATCATTTTATATTTTATATAAATACTTAATTCTTGTTTTTTAATGTTGTCTGTTTGGTTTATTTTATAATGTAACAGGTTGATGTTTTTTCATTTGGGATCGTGATGTGGGAGATTCTTACTCGTGAGGAGCCGTATGCTAACATGCACTATGGTGCAATCATAGGTGCGCATTGTGTGATTTAATTTATATATATATATACATACATACGTGTGTGTGTGTAATCTGTTTTAATTACAGGTGGCATTGTGAATAACACACTGAGACCGACGATTCCAAGTGACTGTGATCCTGAATGGAGAAGACTGATGGAGCAGTGCTGGGCCCCTGATCCTGCGGTTAGACCATCCTTCACTGAAATAACGAACCAGTTACGTGTAATGTCCGCAGCCTACCAAAATAAACCACATGCTCATAAACCATCTTAGGCTGCTTCTTTAACTGTTAATTATACAAACATTGTATGCTATACTTTCTCATGTTTAAACTCAAATTATTATTATTATTATTATTATTATTATTATTATTATTATTATTATTTGTTTTCATTTGTAACAATTATTAGAGTGTTTGAAAACTAATTATAGATAAAAGGTTTAAGATACATATACTGTAACTTATTGGATTAGAGATTCTCCTTATATGTGTTTAGTAATTAATAATCTTTAGTACATAAAAAATGTGTCCATTTTAAGAAAAAGGAAATGACGTTGCACGGGTACTAGGAGGCGACGGGCGTGGTACTTGGTTGCCACGTGGCGGCAAGCATTATCGGCCTCCCTTTCCAACCAAGCAAAGTATACCCTTTCTGATCACTCCCAACTGTATACCCATCACCATACCTTAAACTATTCATCATAGTTGCTTGACGGTTCATCATTCCGGTCACCACCTGAAACCCCGCCCTCCCTAGCTGTCGCCGCCACTGATCAGCCCTTTCATGCCGCTCCACCCGATCGGTTCCCTCATATGCTACTATGTTCTTTATCTCCTCTGCAAAGTGGTTCTTCTCTATCTTCATTCTTTCAATACTCTCTCTTCCCATACTAGCCTCCAGTGAATCAAATATAGCCGAGTAATAGTGCAACGATTCTAGAAACCGCCCCAAAAAGAACGGTCCGTTATGGTTTGCGTCCTGTTCCACCACCGTTAACAACGTGGGCCCCAACTTCTTGATCGATTGAAGTATCGTTTTCAATGATCCTCTGCTTTCCTTAACATATGTATGCAGGTGAAGTATGCTGTTTACAAACAATGATTCACCTTCTTTTAACCGTAAATTCTCCCTTGTTAACATCTCTGGTGTGGCTGGTCCGGAGATCAGGTGGAACCCTAATTCAATCCCGAGAGAATTCGCTTCCGCCACCAATGCTTCCATGCTGGTTTCCAACTCAAGCATGTCAACCTGATCTCCTAATACACCAGTGATCCGGATCACTTTTGGTGAGATTTCTAGGGTTCTTATCAGTGACCGCCATTGCAACACGTGATCCATTCCAAGATCAATAATATGCAAACTGTCCTTCCCCTCGGATGCTTGAATTATGGTCTCGTTTGCAGCTGTGAACCCGAACTCGATGTATGGTGTGGTTTGATGAAGTAAGTGAAAAGCTTCAACCCGTTCTTCCCGGGTGACCTCGGGAGGAAGTGCCACTCCCCCGTAAACGGTCCCGTTTGGATTCATATTGGTTTGCAAAAGTGATAATCTTGATTTCAAACTCGTGGCAAAATAATACGATACGCGTTGTAACGAGTCGCCGAAAGGGTTAGCCGAACACCAAATTTGGGAGAGAATCGAATTGGCTAAATGGGTGTCTCTGCAACCAACCGCCTCTGAACATGCCAGTAACAAGTGCACCAGTTGCAGCCCGTCATCTACATTGACCGTCACTTGATCTTGGTCATGACCTTGATCATGATCATGATCTGACCCTTGGATCATCATAGGAACATTCGTGCTGTCATCAGGCATCAAGAAAGTGTTTTGGTCAAGACCAAGGTCAAAGTCAAAGTTAACATCATGGTAATGGTCGATGTTAAAGAATGTATCTGTAAATTGACACTCTATGGGATCTGCAGAAGCGGTAATCTCAGAAGGATAAACCTGATCATCAAAATGATGATGCAGCATCTCCCATGATGAATGATCATCTGAAAGGACCGGTTGTTGTTCAACACGGGCCGCCTGTGAAAACTTGCGAATCGGTAAATGTTGATGATTGTTGTTGTAAGAGAACCCAAAATGGTTAATTGGGTCCATAAAGATTTGTTCTTTTTTGAGTTTGGTTTAACTAAATGCTTGAATTCAAGACTTTTAAGTGTAGTTTGAGGTTTAAATAATAAGATTTGAAAACTTTTGCAATGGAACAAGAAAATGAGACAGAGGGATATAAATTGATCAAAATCTGCAGGCAGGTATCTGGTATATCTAATCTTGATTATGTCAAACCTGGGCCCCACATGTGAGGTAAGCTAGAATGATAATTAAGGCACTAAAAGTTTAATCTTTATGTTCAAAAAGATTACCTTAATCTAAATTTTGTTTGTTAATTAGTTGAAACTCTTATAAGGCCCTTTGTTATTTTATTTTTTGGGTTATTTTTCATCGACTTTTGGACCCGCAAATCGAGAGCGATAGATGTTTTAAACAAAAATGTATAAATTTATCAGGTGAATATACGAAATGTTTGAGGTGGGCTGAAATCGATAAGAACCCGAAGATCGTAAGGAGGAAAAAAATGCATAAGACCCTAACACGTGGGAATATGATGACACACATTTTTGTATACGTCTAAAAGACACACAATCACACATGTTAGAGTTACAGTGAGTTTTAGTGAAAAAAGATCCTTCAAAGTATATTGATTTGTTACTCTTCTTGTTAAAACTAACAATTAAACGAAGTTAAACCCTTAATCACCTATTGAAATCCAGTTTGTAAGACGTAAAAAATGACATAGATAAATGGCAAAGTTATATTATCTCAACACTTTATAATATGTTGAAAGGACCAAAACTTGTAAACCCATATCCAGATAATCGAAAAATGATGTGAATAGTCGAAAAATGTGCACGGTTTTAGTATATAATCAAGAAAACTGGGACCCATAAATATGGGCTCTCTAAGCATCAAACTTTTAGTTTGTACAGTCGAGCCGCCCTAATCATCACTCGTAAGCTAATGTGGGTAAATTGTCGTCAGCAATACAAAGTTATTATTGATAGAGTTTCTGTTAAGGCTTTTCCACTAAAACATTGTGATGGTTTCTCTCTTATATAAGGATAGCCTTTGCTCTAATTTCGTGACAGTTTTATAACATATTATACACGATTTATCAATTGCTATATAAATTTCGTACTAGTTATCTGTCTCGCAAAAAATTCGCATCCAAAGATGTAGAAGATGGTGTAAATGTTGTGTATTTGAAATAGACGTTTGGTGTTGGTAATAAAGTCGTATCGTTGGGTGAGTCGGCCAACAATCAATGAGACAATATGAGTTGGCCTATGTGTACTATATAATAAACAATATATATGTATATAAATAATAATATTATATTAAACCTTTTGTGCTTGTAGGGTTGATGTGCCCTGGGTTCCAGGCCCAGCACCATCAGCTGGCTGGCAACACCAACATTTAACTGTCTTGTGTTTATCGACAATGGTTTTACTCATTTTTTTTAAGTATATATATCTTTTTCTAAATATTAATACCTTGCATCTTTAACTATTATGCATAAGTATGTAACCTTATTTTTGTTAGTTATTTATATTCTCTACATGTTTCATTTTTTCTTAAATAGTTGTAAATAAATATTAAAAAAACAAATCTAATAAGATAAGAAAAGAATATAGGTGAACATGCTGCAGAAGGTTTTACAATTTTACAAAAATAAACAAAATTTCACGGGTCAAACCCCCCACACAACTGGACTAGATTCAAGTAAGTTTCGGGCATGGGTTCTAAACATTTGCAATATACGTGCTGGTTATAGCCCGTCATTGACATTTAAAATATGGAGAACCGAATAGCTTTTAAAATTAAACAGAAACATAGTTGTTAGTCGTTTATTGCATTCCAAACTTCATCGATCCGATTTATTTTGGGTTGCTAGATATCATCTCTGTTTCTTCATCTTCAACCGATAATCAAAGTTCAACGAGTAGCTCATCTAGCATGACTGACTGAATGTGAAGTTATATAGAAATAGACGTGCACAAAAAAACCGGTTCCGGAACCTAACTGGTGGAACCGAACCGGACCCGGTTCCAGTTCCAACCGGTTGGTACAATACCCGGTTTGGGTATTTTTGTACCCGAAAATCGTACCCGGTTCTCATATTTGTATGTTAGTATCAGTTCCAACCCGGTTTCTACCCGGTTTTTAATTGTAACCGGTTCGGTTCGTACCCGGAAAAACCGGTTCCGGCGGGTTTTTTTTTGAAGAGTCAAACAAAAGTCAAAGTAGCTGTTGGAACCGGTTCCAACGGTAATATAGCCGTTGGAACCGGTTTTTTAGCCACCAATTAGCCGTTGGAACCGGTTCCAACGGTAACGGTTTTTGAGAGACAATAGATCCGTTGGAACCGATTCCAACGGTAATATAGCCGTTGGAACCGGTTTTTGATGCCCAAACCTATATATAACTTGTTTTCCACCACTAATTTCACCACCAAACTCAAAAACAAACTAAAATACTACTCCTTTAGCAAACCCGTTCCGTTACCCGACCATCCAACTAAATATTATTATGGCACCCATCAAAAAAACTAACAAGAAGGCTAAGAAGAGTGTTTTTGTTGCCCCCGTTCCTGTTACGGAGGACCCAAGGGTTGTTACGGTAGTCAACCATAACTGCAACCAAGACATATGGAAGAATTGGGATTTGATTGTGGATGACGAAGGTTATCAAAAGGCTCGTTGCAAACTATGTGGTTCAATATTAAAGCACGATTCCAACTCTACTTTGAGAAAGCACATCGAGAAGCCATATTGCAAGGCGTTGAAAGGGATTGGCGCGACCGATCAAATTGACTTGGGTAAAGATGGTACACTATTTCGTTACAACACGACTCAAGTTCAAGATAGAATGGCAAAGTTCGCTATTCAACGAGGTTTGCCGTTTAACCACTTTGATGACCCGGAGTTGACGTCGTTGATTCGCGAAACTCTACAACCGAGATACACACATGTAAGTCGTACTACCTTAAGACGTCATTGTATCAGGTTGTGGGAGTGTGCTAAAAAAGAGTTAATCGAGTCTTTTCATTCTTTAGAAGCCATGGTTAGTTTAACTACCGATGTTTGGTCGGCACCCAACGGGTTGCCCGAATCATACATATGTGTCACCGCTCATTGGGTTGATCCGGTGACATGGCAATTGATGAAACGCACCATCGCTTTTGAAAACTTCGCGTTCCCACATACCGCCGAACAATTGTTTGAATTACTTGATAAAGTTATAACGACTTACAACTTGAGAAATAAAATATTTTCGATTTCGTTTGACAACGCTTCAAACAATACTAAGGCGGCTGAAAAATTTATCATTAAATATTCACCACCTTGTTTCGGGGATTTTTTTCATGTCCGATGTGTTGCACATATCATCAACTTGGTTGTTCAAATAGGTCTTGACAATGAAAACATTTGTGATGATTTAAAATACTTTAGACTTATGTTACAAGATGTCTTCAAAAGTGGTAAAAGAAGACATCTTGAATATAAGAACTATTGCAAGTCGGTTGAAAGAAAGTATTTGGGGCCGAATTGGGACGTTCCAACCCGTTGGAACTCAACTTGTCATATGTTAAAGTGTGCTTTTGCCTAACGCCAAACTTTACAAGCTTTTCATAACAATCTTGTTGAAGAACGCGAGGCCGATATGTTTCCGGAAAGTGTTTGGGTCCAAGTCGGTTATTTGTTGGAGTATCTTGACGTGTTCAAAAAGTCAACAACAAAATTATCGGGAGTCTATTACCCTACTAGTTGTTGGGTTTTGCAAGAATTGTACTATATGTCTTGTGTTTTAATAGCTTTGCGGAGAAGAACAAACTCTTCGAAAATATTGTTGCGGTGATGAAAGAAAAGTTCATAAAATATATTGAAAACATACCGCCGGTCTTTACTTGTGCCGCCGCGTTAAACCCCTATTGGAATGTTAATGGGGTTGAAACAACGATTGAGGAAATATTCGACAACTTAGGTATGCACGAGATTGACCCGAAGTTGTCGACGGAAGCGAAGGACAAGTTCAACAAAAACCTTCAAGACCTTTATGACCATTATTTTCAAATGTATGGTCCAAGCACGAGATCGTCTTTTGTGAAAAAAACAACTAGTAGGCCGTGCAATGACCCACTTATAAACTTGATGAATGGGATTCGTGAATCGGCATCTAAGAGGCAAAAAGGAAACACACCAAGTAGCGAACTTGGTCGATATAGTGGAGCAAACTATGTTGAGGGCGCAACGGTCGACGAAATTCGCAATATTGATTTGTTGGCTTGGTGGAAAGGTAAACAAAACGAATTTCCCATTCTATCCGCCATGGCTCGTGATTTGCTTGCCGTACAAGCCTCAACGGTTGCTTCCGAATCGGTTTTTTCTCATAGTGGGAGGGTGTTATCTATGCAAAGAACAAAACTAACTCCCGAGTCTCTAGAGGTTTGCATTTGCCTAAAGGACCATTTGAATGCGGTGGATCGTGTACAACACAAGGCGAACTTTGAAGACGAAATACCAATAGAGCGTCATATTCATGATGAGGAGGCGGAGGACGGGGTTTCTTCCGATAACGAAAACGAGGGTGAAGACGAGAATGAAGACGAAGAAGAGTTGTAATTATTTGTTTTGGTAAAATTATTTGTAACTTGTTCAACTAATATTTAGTTTTGATTTGTTTTATTATAATTACTTTTGTTACTCATGATTAATTTTTGTTACTTTTTTAATAACGACGAATATTTTATTTATTTAAAAAATAACTATTACAAACATTATTAAAACATAAACGATACTAAACATAACAACTAAAACATAAAAAATAAAGTCCGTCGTTTTAATCCGGGAATACTTATTTTTGGGTTGTAGAGCCGGACGACTCTCCCACTTCCGTTTTTTTAGCATCCAAACTTCTTTTCTCTCGACAATACTTATTCGTATGTTTTCGTAATGTCGAGTTGGACCCTGCTTTAAGAAACTTCGAGCAATATTTGCAACGTGCCAACTCATGTGAGTCGGTCATGAGACACAAATCATAATGAACCCAAACATCGGGGCATCTTGTTGTTTCGATCACCATAACAACGTCATCATTAGTTGCCATTTGTTGTCGGTTTAAGGTTAATTGTTGTTTGGAGTGTGTTTTATAGTTTTGGAAGTGGTTTAACAAGTACACAAACAAACCTTGCTATTTATAGTAAAAAAATAACCTATTTATAGTTAAAAAACCGGTTCCAACAGTCAAAAACGGCTATATAGCCGTTGGAACCGGTTCCTAACGGCTATAATATTTAAATTACGTAAAAACCGGTTCCGACTCATACCCTACCCAGTTCTTAAAAGTTAGCATATCTGGGCATCGGTTCGGGTCGGGAACCGAACCGGTTCTTGATTGGAACCGGTGCCATTTTACAACCCGGTGTGAAAAAACCGGTTTCGAACCGGTTCGGGTTTTCCAGTTGAACCCGATTTGTGCACCTCTATATAGAAACATGTATGTAAACCTAACTTATTTTGCAATATTCTTGAATGCTGGTGTTGTACATAGAATCTGATGTGCCCTTCGGATTATTTTTCATCTTATCTGTGATCAATGTTTAACTTTTCATCCGCTAAAGTAAACAGTCAAATGCAACCCCCTTGCTAAACCGAACTGTCAAACCCGAATAAAGGCCAGTCCAGTTCGGGTTTAAACCAACCAGGCCAGTCCAGTTCCTAGCAGGTCAGTTCGGGTTTAAACCAACACGCCCCTACTTTAGTATGAAAAATGGTGACTATGTTACATTAAAAATCTAAAAAATACATAATACACATCTACAAAAAACATAAAATATAGAATTCATACATAGTCAGAAATAGTTATCTATCATAGCATATTATAACTAACTAAAAAATTGACAATAACCATGAACTTAACAATCTACCCACACAGTTGTTGCAGCAACCATACCAAATGTTTAAAAAAAATTGTACCTAAACTTAATACATTTGGTACAACCAACCAACCTGACTACAGAATTTGCAACTCATTTCCAAAAGTTAAAAACTTTATGCAAAAACAACAAAAGAAAAAACATAATTTGAATCATTGTTCGGTGTGCACACACAAACCAGAATAAACTGCTTTTCTGAACAGAGGATGAACGCGTTCGGTTACTACCTCCTCCTCTAACTTGTCCATGTGCGGCCATATCTGTTCAACACAACAAATATTTAGTTTTTGGTTAATAATTATATACTCAATTGGGTTTAAAACATCATTTAAGTTCACCCCAAATTACAAGTTGTGACCTTTAGCTAAAATAATTACAAAGTACGTCTTTTATTCAAAAAGTTGCAGCACATTACATCATTGTCACTAACTGGCGTTGGCTTTATTTGTTTATGTGCAACACGCATGAGGGTTTTTTGGTCATTTTACCCTTTTTTATATTGCAATCGTTTAACGTAAGTTATACTTGTCGTCCTTTAGGTTTACCCCTAATTGCAGGTTGCATCCTTTAACTGATATAATTACAAAGAGCGTCCTTTGTTTGAAAAGTTGCAACACATGTCTGTTAGACTGTTATACCCAATGAGGATATTTTGGTCATTTTACCTCAGAAGCATATTGCCTTGAAAAAGCCTTGACATAACCAAGGGTTGACAAGCACCATTGTTCCTTTTCCCCAATGCTATAACCGGCATTTCTAAATTTTACAAAAATAATGCAATTATTAACAAAATGTTGACACGTGGTTATAAGCAAGTGAAAATAATGAAAGAAATACCTTTTAGCATTCCCATTTTCCTTATCAGTCTCCATTGCAGAAGTGTCTTCTTCATCAACCGCCATTGCTTCTGAATCACCACCCGGTTGGTCCAATGTTTTCTCTCCAAATGTTTCATGGAGGCGGTCCATCAAAACATTGGAGAATTTTTTGTACAAAGACAGAAACAAGGCCTACAAAATAACTCATACTGTATGTAAAATAAATCTTTACAAACATAAAAACCATAAAAATATCAAAACAATATTGTAAGTGATACCTCGTTCTCTTCAAGGGCTCGTGCAAAAAGAGCCTCTTTTGACTCTAAAGATTGACGAGTAGACAGCTCATCTTCTTTTGTCCTTTCAGCATTTGATTTCAAACATTTCATCTTAGCTGGATTCTCACCAACAACCGGCTCACCATCCACAAGCATAAGCTTACTTTCAGCTCCATCCAGCTCAGCTTTAGCCATGGCTGGCTGCAAGTTTCTCAGCCTTTGCAACACTCTTTTTCAAATTATTAATCTCTTTCCTTAAATCAGAAATACGATTATACGTCTTATTCAACGCATTTCTGAGTATCTGTTTAAACCATAAACAAACACAACAGTAAGCAACAAAAATATATATATATAATCTACACAAAAATAACACAATTAATAATGTTATCAGCATACCTCCCACAAACGATCAGTGGTGTGAAACAGATCAACATTAGACGGAGAAAAAACCCATTTCACAATAGCTAAATTTGAAATTAAACGATAACCCATCATTCGGTCAATGGTGATAGCGGTTGTTTGAGCACTATTTTTCCAAAACGAACCAACTTCAGATATTAACATGAGTTGTGTTTCTTCATTTGAACAAATTTTGGCAATTACTTGTCCGTATCTCTCTAACACAGTAATCAAATGAGTAAAGCTTTTTGATCCAATATCCAAAAGGGTTTGAACAACTACTCTTAAGCAAACATCTAGTCCATTGACTGGAATTATGGTTTCTTCAAGCCAAATAATGATTTCGCGGGCGGTTTTTCTTCCTTTGACCATACTGTTAAGTTCTTTTGAAAGTGTATATTCTGTTTTATCACCATCGTCTGACCTGTATCTGAAGTTGGGACCACCTTTTGGAGGAAGTAACTCCTCTAAAGCTGGAGTGCTTTCAATGCTCTGCATAAAAATTATAAATAAAAACTCAACATGAAATAAGATCTTGCAACTTTGATATTTACCAAATCTAGAAAAAGATCAAATCTTTTTGACCATTGGCTAAAAAATACAATATAAGGTATAGAAAAAACTATCAGAGAAAACTTTTTACCTGCTTCACTTTATCCCAGTATGATAAACGGACTTCTCTATCAAGAACCTCCTGGACAAATACACGTTGTGGGGCCCATTTTGGAAGCTCCAAGACGTAAGCCCATTCATCCCATGGCCAGATGAATTGAAAGTTTGATCTGCAACATCATTATGCAAGTATAAATTACCAAAAAAAAGGTATTATATAAGAAATATACTTTTAAGTAAATAAGTGAACTTACAAATGGTGTGAAAACCAAAGAATGAGGCGAAACCTACACTCCATATCTAACTCACTTATCCTATCAAATAGTGCACGCACAGCCCCAGCTACAACTGCAGGAAAGGCACCTGGAAGAGACTACCAAAAAAAAAGATTTCTTTTAATAAAAATTTATCAATATCCTCAAATAAAGGTATCAAGTAAAAGATAGCTATTATACCTTACACAGGTCTATAATGACAAGTGTGTAATATATTGGCCTAAAAGGTGGTTGGGGCAACAAAAGAAGCTGACAAAAAAAACATCCAGTGTTATTTATGAACAAAAAAAAGGTAACATTTTGATGCATCAAAACTATTTAAACCACAAGTTTTACCTGAGAAAAAATGGTTTTGGCCATGAGATACTCATATCTGAAAGGGACAGGTAGACCAACCATGCATGCAGCACATTCCTTTCGACTAGCTTTGCACAAACAAACATGTATAAGAATAAGCCAAAGCAAAAAATAAATCTTGTTAAACATTATAACTAAGTTACAAACCATCCGTTTAGATAAAATAGCACATCCAACAAATACTCTTCTACAACAACACGGTCAATAGGTTGTATATCCTGCCACCAAAAAGTTTATGAAAAGAATCAGCACCACTATCTGTAACTAACTTAGATTTTATAAAGTGTACAATTCTTATATTTGTTTTAGTACCTCAGTTTTGCTAGAAGAAAATATATTCAGCCTTCGTATTCTCTGAGGATATTTCAATTCTGCTTCATGTTTTTGCCTACCAAAATTGATTCTAGAAAGTTGCACAGGGGTATCTAATTGCTCCTGACATATGATTGGTTCAAAATCATGAGATTTCCCAGCTACTAGTTGTGCTTCATATAAAAGATGTGGCCTGGGAACTGAAAACCAATTACAACAAATTTTAGAAAAACAATAAAATGTCAAATATACTAGAAATAAAAAAAAACAGCAAGCTTAATGAGTATATGGAAAGTACCACTCTCAAGTTTCCAGCTGTTCTTGGAGAGATCTTGAATTCGACTCCATAAGTCTTCCACGAAATCCTATAGAACACAAAAGTGTGAGTAGATACTAAACTAAGTTATTACAAAACAACAGTGTGATTAATAATAGTCATAAGAATTTAATACTATACTTGTTCAACATGAAGTTTGTTGGATTTGTTAATATCTTCAAACACAGATAGACCAACATCAGAAACATGTCTTCTGATACTTAAATAAGCCTGTATCCCAGCCATAACTCTTTCAATTTCTTCAGGAATTTGCTGCATAGATTAAGTATTCAGCCAACAAACAGAGTGACCAAAACTATTTGTATTTGATCCAACTATAAACAAAAGTGTGGAAAATGTACCTCAACGAGTTCAGCTCCACCCCAAGGAAGACAAGAATGGATACAAGTTATATAGAAATCAGCACGCGCTTGCCATGAAGGGTTCCCTTTTTCATCATCCACTATGGTTGCAGCAGTAGATAATAATGTCTCAAAAATCACCACTAACGAGCTTGGTTGAATCACTTTGCTACACATCTACAAAACACAAGTCCAAAAAAAAAACACAAATTACATGTCACCAAACACGAAAGATGTGATATTAAGGTCACATTGTACCTGTTGCACCACTGATATGAAAATATATATGCATACAGTGATGTAAACCAAATTGCATTTTCAATTCACCAAATAGATACAGTGATACAAACCAAATTAGACCACTAAGATGTATAACTTTTTAAAGATACATATCTTAGGGGCTTTTCTTTACCGTGTTTTGTTTCGTGTCACTCAGATTATTTCTTTTCATATCCTCATACATCTCCAAGTTTTCCTATTATTCATTTTGTATTATTTAATTCAACTTAATTTAATGTGTTTACGTATTTATCTATCTATTTTTAAGCACTAAATGATATACTACTGTAATATTTTATTTTTAGATTATTATCTTATATTTTAGTATTTGTCACTATTATCACTACTTTTATTCATCTATTTAGTTTTTTTAGAACGGCAACTTTCTTGTATTTAGGCTACCGCACTCTCCAAATTGGGAGAGCCCCGATGCCTCACTCTGGCCAGACTTTGTTGTCTTAACCGGGCCCATGTTGGCTTCAGAGTTTGGCTTGGAAGTTCCCCCGGGAAACCATACCACTGACTGCCACTTGGCAGTCGGTGTGCCACCACAAGAGCAGAACTCTATGGCGTAACACGCGGTGGGACGAAAACCCGAGTAGAAGGAGGGGGGGGTGAGCTTTGGGTTTGAACTGACAACCTTCGCACAAGGCCTAGCTCAAATCCTTCATTGTCAATATCCACCCAAAAAGTGACACAAGTGGGCTTCGAACTTGGGTCTCCACTGGAGAACCCAAGCCTCCTACCACTATTTAGTATTACGACAACTGTTATTATTATTATTATTATTATTACATATTTATTTATTTATTGTTTTTTTTCTCTATTGTCTAGAGGTCTAGTGTTGAACTTTTGTGTTTCTTTTATACAATTTCATAAATATAGTTTTTGGATTCGGGGGTCTCTCTAGAAGCAACCTCTCTATTCTTTGGGATAGAGGTATGGTTTGCCTACATCCCACATTCCCACCCTTCCCAAACCTTGCTAATAGTTTTGCTATTGGTGGGATTTTTACTAGGTATGATTGTTGTGTTTTCAATTCAGCTAATAACATGGTTAAAACAACATACTGATACAAGAATAACCTACCAAAACAGTTAGAAACCGTAGCGATACACGAATCTTGTTGCAATCTCCAAAGTCTAGTGCATCCTGCAAACTCTTTTGAGTACTCTCCAATAGCTTTTTAACAAAATTCTCATTTTCTAGATTCAATAGCCCAATCTGGACAAAAAAAGTAAGACATCAAGGGTTTGTAATACAGAAGATAGGGTGCAAATGAGTCAAGCCGAGCTTCGGCTCAGCTTATGAGTAGTTTTTCAAGCTCGAGTTCGGCTCATTTTAAGCTTTATTTTTAAAGCTCGAGCTCGGCTCATTGTAAGCTTTATTTATAAAAGTCGAGCACTGCTCATTTTAAGCTTCATTTTTAAAGCTAGAGCCCGGCTCATTTAAAGCTTCTTTTTTAAGCTCGAGCTCGGAACGTTTATTATTTATCAAATATATTACTAATACTTATACCTATTTTTTGGTAAATATTTTAATTATAACTTTTTATGTAGTAGTATACATATTGTTTACTTATTTACATCATAACTTTATACATAAAAAACTACTATAAAAATATATATTTAATATGTTAAACAAAAACTAGATAATAATAGGCTTGTTTAGGCTCTCAAGCTTGGCTCAATTCGAGTTCTTAATGAGCCAGTCTCAAGTAAATCACGAGCAGCTTGACTCATTTAAACCCCTACAAGAAAGTAATAACAAAAAGGTAGCATAGCCTACCAGTGTCCCATAGAGAGGAACCTTATGTGGCAGTTGCTCACAACACTGAAGAAGAAACTGCCAAAAACATATATAAACACATAATTAAACACTAACTCTACAGTCTACACACACATTCAAACCTTTGAATCATGAAATGGTGAACATTAAACATATAATTAAGTACTCGATATCTCTACGCGCACATTCAAACCTTAGAATCATGAAACCATGAAATAGTAAATATTAAGCATATAATCAAATACTCAATAACTCTACGCACGCATTCAAACCCTGGAATCATGAAATGGTGAATATTAAACATATAATCAAATACTCAATAGCCCTAAACACGCATCCAAACCCTAGAATCATGAAATGGTGAATATTAAACATACAATTAAGTACTCAATAGCCCTAGACACACATTCAACCCTAGAATCATGAAATGGTGAACATTAAGCATATAATTAAGTACTCAATAGCTCTACATAAACATTCAAACCTTAGAATCATGAAATGGTGAATATTAAACACATAATTAAGTACTCAATAGCTCTACACGCACATTCAAACCTTAGAATCATTATATCATAAAATGGTGAATATTAAACATATAATTAAGTACTCAATAGCCCTAGACACACATTCAAACCTTAGAACCATAAAATCATGAAATAGTAAATATTAAGCATATAATCAAGTACTCAATAGCTCTACCCAAACATTCAAACCCTAGAATCATGAAATCACAAAAAAGTGAATATTAAGCATATAATTAAGTACTCAATAGCTCCACACACACATTCAAACCCTAGAATCATGAAATAGTAAATATTAAGCATATAATCAAATACTCAATAACTCTACACACACATTCAAACCCTAGAATCATGAAATGGTGCATATTAAGCATATAATTAAGTACTCAATAGCTCCACACACACATTCAAACCCTAGAATCATGAAATAGTAAATATTAAGCATATAATCAAATACTCAATAACTCTACACACACATTCAAACCCTAGAATCATGAAATGGTGCATATTAAGCATATAATTAAGTACTCAATAGCTCCACACACACATTCAAACCCTAGAATCATGAAATAGTAAATATTAAGCATATAATCAAATACTCAATAACTCTACACACACATTCAAACCCTAGAATCATGAAATGGTGCATATTAAGCATATAATTAAGTACTCAATAGCTAGCTCTACACACAAATTAAAACCCTAGAATCACAAGACCACAAAATAAATATCAAACAGTGGATTACAGTTAAGATATCATCTTCGGAATGATCCAATTCCCGTCTAACAGCACCGAAACACGCGTCCTTACAATAAAACGAAATTAGGGCTGACGTCATGGTGGAAATTAGGTGAAAAATGAAGAGAAGAAGAGAGTAGTTACAATGTGGTCTTTGAAGTCGATTACGCCGGCGTATTCCGGTGACTTCTCGCCGATTCGGAGAATTAGACTCCGCCAACTGCTGCTCATGGTTTAGTTACTTATTAGGGTTTGAATACACGAACGAGTGAATGAATGGATACAGAGTGTGTGTGTGCAGGATGAGTTCAGTTGACTCGGTTATAAGCCCTACCACCGGTTTTTTACACTTCTCTTGTACTGAGGGTGTTCCGAACTCTGAACCGAAACGAAACCCGAATAATTTGGTCCGAATTCTTATTCGAATATTTAAATTGGATTCGGATAGAGATTTTAATAAAAATTCGGATAGTTCTAGTCTGGATAAGTTGAACGTGATTTAATTATTTTGAAGTTTGTTTTTATTCGTGTCTTGCATTAATTTTTAGAATTATGATGGATTAATGATTTAATTCGACTTTTGTTTGAAGTTTGACTTTTCTTTGTGTATGTTTTAATTTAACTTTCCAGTTTTATATTTTTATTTGGTTAGATACTTAGATGTTTGTTTGAATGTTTGTTATATGATTTATTTCAGGTTATTCGGATTATTTTCAGATTATCTGAATCCATTCGAAATCAATTTGGATCGGATAGAAACACCCCTAATTTGGATCGGATTTCGGATAGGATCCTAAAATTTTCAAATCCGAACCGAATACACCAAATAATTCGTTATCTAATCCGATAAACACCCCCTACTCGTAATAATTAAGGCTTTAATGGCATGGCTTTGTATGGTGTCACACTGATGTACATATTATTATACATCTTTTTAGCATCAAATAATTTTTAAAAACTGCAACTCTATCAAATAATATAGCTCAGAAGGCCACTTATCACATTAAAATGTAATTTCAGGAAAAACCAAGCATTCAACAACGAAACAAGTGAAAAGACGAAGAAAAACGAAGAAAATCAAGGAAAAGCCCCAACCACGCCCCCATGCTTCTTAACACAAGAAAAGACAAACATCTACAAGAAAAGACAAACACTGAACAAAGAAGCACTGGGCCGCGCTTAAGCCACCATGGGGTCGTGGCCACCTTTTAGAAAAGACAAAAAGAAGTAGCACATGTCACTAAAAAGCACGGGGCCGTGCGCCAGGAAGCACGGGGCCGTAGTGAGTCATCATGTACGATCAGACATCATTTAATGCAACTGGACACGTGGACACGGGGTCGTGCCTCATGGAGCATGGGGTCGTGCCTTTCACTCCATACTGCCTATAAATAGAGACTCATGTTGCACTCATTTGGTGTGCTTGAAGAAGATCTCTAAACGGGTTTCTCTTATAAAAACACTCACATTACACTCATATTGAAGATCTTGTGGAGAATTTGAAAGCTTGGAAGTTATCATCATCATCATCCATTATCATAATCATCATCCACCATCATCATTAAGAAGGAAGATTCATCCACATTTGGTTAAATTGTTACTGTTTAATCATGTGTTTTTACCATCATCCATTTTAATGTTCATAACCATGCTCATTATGAGCTAAACTCCATTTACCATCTAAAATCTATAAAGAAGCTTTGCTTTACTTGATGATTATGTTTACATGTGATTTAGTTTAGTAAAGTACATGGCTATTTTGCAATTATCTTTTGATGAGAAATGTTTCACTATCTTAATTCAACAATTCAAAGTTGGTGATTAACAATCATTCATGATCGATTCATGTTCTTGAAAGAAAAAATACTTTGATAATTTATCGAAACATGGATCCTTATATTGTATTTAGAAATGATGAGATATAAGCTATGATCTATTTCTCTAGTTTTGATAGTTCTGAAATAACATCGTTAACACAATTGCTTAGGTTATCATGCTAGTTAAATAAATCATATGTCAACGGAATGTGTAATTATAACATACCTAAATCAACCAAGGGGAGGTTGTGTGACTAAAATATAACCACCCAAAGTTGTTATAATTGGTATTTGAAAAATCGAAGTCATATCCTAATCTTTCTACTTTACTAAACTACTTGTCAACTCAAATTGACATTCTCGTGGTAGCATGACATTAGGAAAGGGTTGACTCTAAAATGCGCATGCCACTTTCTTTTATGTCATAGGGTAAGCTCACTTAGAAATGAGGGGCTATTCTATAATATATTACTACGACAAGTTTATCACATGTTTACTTAATAATCATAAGGATAAATGGAGTGAATTCTTGATCTTAGATGGTAATCGTTTTGGACAAAAATCAGCTAAGGATCAAGTATCCAAATCTGTTATGTGAGGTAAGGTGCTAATTCGATAATAAAATATGTATAAGCGTGATATCGGTGAACATAATGGTTTGATCACGAGGGAAAAAGCCCTTAATCACGATAGTCTTACTTCGGTCAAAACTTATCGAGGCAATCGTTGGTAAAATAGCTCCGGTCGAAGATTAATAGGATAATATTTGGTTGAAGTACTTTAGTCAATGATCAACAAGGTAACCTTTGGTCGATGAGTATATGGTTATCGTGGTCTCCGGCACAAAAAACCCCCGGACGGTGAACACTATCACCGTCGAGTTTATTAATGAACAAAAGGTGATTACAAATATTTGTGGAGTATATGATCGAGATTACAATGAAAGCTAGTGTATAGAGAGAATAATTGCTTCTGCTCTAGTGTGTGTGTGTAAGTACATGTGTTTATTCCTATCGATCATACTCAAATATATAAGGAAAAAGTAATTAACAAATTTAACGACTTCATCCTATAAATCCGCTAGTCTTCCATTCTTCACCAACGTGCTCTTTGACCACGTGCTGATAGCCACTCACTAGCGAATAAAGCAGTAGACCAGGTCTAGATACCGTTGTTGTTATTTAAACGTCAATCTTCTAGAGAGTTCGTCCATAATCAGCTATGTTGAATTAGGATCCTAGATCCATGTTCCAGCTACAGGATGTCCCATGAGGATAATTGATGCAAGTTCGTCTTGAAGTCGATATACCTGTCTAACACATCACTATACTAAACGCAATTATTAGTAAACAAACAATGCCGAGGATCGTCTATCCTTTATATCCTGATATATATTTCAAGGATAAACTATCCATAAGACAGTCAGGGATAAAGGATTCTCAGTATAAAAATCGTGGCCTAACAGTAATGTAAGGCCAATTTTAGTGACTTGCGATATCAAACAACGAAACCTATTATATAAGTCTTTCTATTTTATAAAAGTTTAAAAATCAACCTCAAAATGATTAAACCCTCTGATTAAAGTAAGATGAAGATTCATTAGAAATATTTGTGTCCACGGATTGATACTTGGTTCTTACCATTACTATTCTGCATATACGATAGGTACACTTGCCTTTTTTGTGTGTGTTTAGTCTTAGTAGAAATCACTTTTATAGATTTAAAACACGATCTTATGCAAAAGCTTAAATCTCCAATATCTTTACATTTTATAACACACCGCACACACGCATCACACACCCCAACCTAAGGCAAAAATGTCGGGGCGCGAACTGATTGTTCACAACTCTCAAGGCACTATCATGCAATATTAAAAAGTGAAAAATACTATTAATTTAATTAAATGTCCAAAAAATTCAAACCAACAAAATACATAATCTTGAAATAAAAAAAACAATATAAATTCAAATTCAAAGTCAAATTAAGTCTTGATAATTTTCTTCTAGCTTAAAATCTTCCCTAAACACAAGACATTATTAAGGTGACAATATTTAAACAACTCATTAATTTCATTTAATCACAAAAGTAGCACATCTCGTTCATACAAATAAACACCAAATACAAGAAATAAATATTGTTCATTATTCTAATAACCCAGGGGTATCAAATAGAATGGCGTCTTCAAAATCCAAATCAAGTAATAATAAAACCTGTAACAATGCATAAAATAATATTTGTTAAAACGTATGTTGGTGAGCAATTTCATAGTTTGAGTATATATAATATGAGGCAAAATCCACATATCGTATATGAAACTATAAATAAAAGCAACAATTGCGGTATATAAATCATAAGTAAATGAGGATCCTTTCTAATCGGTAACAACCGACATACTCGGATAATGAGACTCTATTCTACTAGCACAAGGCTAAGTTGTTAGGGGAGCGTATAATCATACTTATTGAGGCTTAACAACAACATAAAAATAAAAACTTGTGCACGTAAAGCATATAACACACAATAGAGCAAGTATTCTAGTATCATACACCCTAACGTTTGTGGTTTGAGGATCGAGTATTATAAATCATTCTTGTTTTGAATAAGTATGCATGTTACCCCCAAAGTATAAAAGTGAAAACGGGGATGAGATGTACTCACATGAAATAAGTAACTTGAAGGATAGTTTGCGATAAAACGGGAAAGGGTAAGTTCAACGGGCAAGATCTAGATTAAAAAATGTATTGAGTTAGTAGATGGTTTTAAAAGCTTTAAAGTAAAATAACACAAGTAAAATAAATAATTAAAGTTTGAGAGTTAAAGTGTAAATACATAAGAATTAAAGTAATGGTTTTAGGAAAGTAAGTTTACTCGAAATCGGGTATCGGTATTCTATTCATTAGTTTTTACTTAACCTTTGTTGAGTAAATATTTATGTATAATTGTAATATTGCAAAGTTAAATAGATACCTTAACGAGATTTTACGAGTGTTCGGATTTGTCGGTTCAAGTCTTGATAATTGGTCAAGCTCGAAGCCGATGTTCCAAAGTATTAAATAGTAAATATTTGTGTATAATTGCAATATTGCAAAGTTAAATAGATACCTTAACGAGATTTTACGAGTGTTCGGATTTGTCGATTCAAGTCTTGATAATTGGTCAAGCTCGAAGCCGATGTTCCAAAGTATTAAATGTTATGAAATAACTCAATGAAATCAAAGAAGCTTAACCAAGTGTGTAGTTGTATTAAGAAGAACTTCGACGTTCGTCAAGCGAGTGTTTGGTTTTGTCGGTCCAACCTTGTTATAAGATCATGTTGGATCCGACATACCCAGTATTTTGAGAAAACAAGTTAAAATTTGTTTATAATATAGTTTTTTGAAGAAAATGAGATTCGGTGGCTCAACACACACTTGTGTGTCTTAAGCGAGTGAACTCGGTTTAGTTCGGTCTTGGTTTGGTCCTTGACTAGGAATAAAACTGAGGATGGTTGCCACATATCCAATACCATAAAAATTTATTAAAATAATTTAGAAATGATGATACTCAAGTTTACATACAACATGTTAAAATAAAGTGTTTAAACAAGAGTTCGGTTTTGGTTCGGTCCTTGACTCGGAATAAAACCGAGGGTGGTTACTACATGTCCAATACCATAGAACTTGTAAAATACTTATAAATGATAATATTCAAGTCTTACATTCAAAATGTTAATAATAAAGCTTTTTAAATGAAAGTTCGGTTTTGGTTTGGTTGTCAACTTGGGATAAGACCGAGGAAAGTTACCACATACCCAATACCATGGAACTTATTAAACATGAATTTGAAACTAAAATATACAAAGTTAAGCAAGGTTAGTAAGCATAAACGAGTTAGATAGTTAGTCAAGGACTATATGAGTCCTCCATATAGCCTTGCCTTGTAGCTAGGGGTGAACAAATTTCTGGTGACCCGTATAAAACCCGAAACCCGAACCGAAGAGGCCCGAAACCCGAACCATATTTAAGTTTTTCGGGTGCCCATAGGTCCTAGGTTTTGAATGATTTCGGTTTCGGGTCGGTTATCGGTCTTTACCCGAGTAAACCCGACATTTCAAAGACCGACCCGAATAGCCACTTGTGTGTCTCCATCATCCATGTAACAACGTCTTTGTCCGGATTATCATCTTCATCATACTAGATATGATATGAGGATCACTCTTTTCAACTTCGCAGTTCCCTTTTCATCTTTAAAGAACTCCCTGATTCTTCTTCATAAATGTTTAGAGAGAGAAAACATAATAAATGATAGAAGAGAGCGAGTGAAGAAATTATGATAAATAATGAAAAAAAATGATTTGTGTGGGGAATAGTAAAAGCAACCCTACATTCTCCTTTTGTCAGCCTAGAAAATGGACGACTCTTAAATTCCCGTTGAAAAGTCCAACTACTTTTGAACCAAATTGAAGATATACTAGATTTTTTACCCGCGCGCTGCGGCGGGTTAGAGTACCCATGTTAGAGTAAATCATTAACCATGGACTATTACAATAGTTTTAGAATACACCAAACATAATAGCTATATCCAACTACTACAAAACACATTAGTTTTTAATTATTGATACCATTGTACCAATGGTTCAAAGTGAACCAATCAAGACACTAATACAAATACACAATGTGGCCATCGACAACAGTCAAAGCACCTAACCTCTCCATAAGCTTTGGATGCTTCCCAACATAAGTCGTATTCTCCAAGTTGTACCTAAAACAATAAACGAAACAAATTTTCTTTAAAGTTGAAAAAAATAATTTGTAATAATACCAAGTTTGTTAAAAAGTGAAGACAAAAAAAAAGTAAAAGCTACAAAACGAATCAAACCTCAATAAAAGCATAACCTCAAGCTCTCGGTTGAACTTTCACTTCAATGTGGGCCATTGGATTAAACTGAAATCAAATGGTAAGTTTAAAGTTACAAAAAAGAATGCATTTTGGATTTTTGAAGATAGACTGAGATGTGTGATAATTAGAATCCCAAAAGAAGATGGCCAAATTTAAACAATTGCTTAAACATATTCTTGGCCCTTGTTTAGTCACATATTACCATGTCTTTTTTTTCCTCATTTGGAATGATTCAAAGCCATTTTAGTATTTTCAACACTGGATGTAAAAGTTAAAATAATCCATTATTAACTTAAAATGAAGATCAGTATTTAAAAGTTCTTATCACCATTGTTGTTGCAGTAATTCAAATATGCAGTGTTTAGCAGCAGAAAAGCTAGTTGTAATTCTCTTGATGTGAAAAAAAGCACATGCTCCTTTCAATTACAAAATAAAGCTTCAGTTTGTATGCAGTTAAAGTACTAAATTATTTCTTCCAAATATGAAAAAATTCTTATAAATTTGAAAGTTAAAATAACTCCCAATAATCAAACCTATCATCACAAAACTTCTCAAAGAACTCAAAATCAATCAACTTCCAAAACCTAATTGCATATGAACACCATAACAAACCTGGATTGCGGTTGCATAAAATTCATCTACATCTGTAAACAAAACAAAAGCAAAAACTCAAATAATGAAAACTATGGAAAAGCAAAAGCTATAAACACAGAAAAAGTAATTAAAATTTTATTTTTTAGAGAAAAGTACCTTACACACAGCAGGTGAGAGCTTGAACGATTCTGAAGCGATGAACGTAAGATGTCTTCAACGGCGTGCGAAGTTGAAGAAATCACAACCATTACCACAAATCGTAAACCAAAAAACTTTTGAGATCTTAGAAAATCACAACAGATCGAGTTAGTAAGACAAATCAAAGATAAATCAGTGGTTTGGGAACCAACACAAACCTTCGGCAGCCGATTTCGGTGGAGATAAATCAGAATTTCTGATTTCTCTCAATCTAGTCGTGTTTGTATCGAGAAGAAATCGAGGGTCACCTTGGTGATTATGATGATAGTGGTAAGGGTGATGCAAGACACAACAACATGAGTTATGACAAAATATGTGTGTGGCTAGTATTGAAGCAATGATAGGTAATGTGTGGTCCATAATCAAAGTTGATGAATAGTAAAATCTGTGAGTGTTTGAAAAACTGGTTGTTAATATATATATAATAGTTTCTTTACTAGTAAATTACACACAAGCTACATTTGGTTACGTTATTTTTTTTACTTTTAGATTTGCTCTAGGTTGATAAATGTATCACTTATTTTGAGTGTGTGTCACTGGAGAAAGAAGAAAACAATACACACAACTTTTTACAGTTTTTTTACACTTTATATCTCTCTTCGTTATTACCCATTTTTATTTTTCTTCTTCTTCTTCCACCATGTAGCAGACAAGTTTTATAACCTACTTCTCATTTTTGTTCTCTTATTCTCCTTTCTAAATCATTCCCAACCATAACCATAACGGGTGCTCAACAGAGAGTTTATAATAATTAGCTGACATTATATATTAGTTTCTTAATGAATTAAATTCCTTTTTGTCGGTTTCGGTTTTTGTCAGCAAACCCGAAGAACCGAACTCCAAATACCGGATACCCGTAATTATGTGAAGGTCCAGATTTTGGTTATGTATTTTCTGTGTATTTCGATCTCGGTCGGGTCGGGTTAACTCATTTGCACACCCCTAATTGTAGCACAACACTTCAAACAACCGTGACCGGAGAAGTGAAAGCCGAAGGTGCTAATTCGATAATAACAAATGTATAAGCGTGATATCGGTGAACACAATGGTTTGATCACGAGGGAAAAAGCCCTTAATCACGATAGTCTTACTTCGGTCAAAACTTATCGAGGCAATCGTTGGTAAAATAGCTCCGGTCGAAGATTAATAGGATAATATTTGGTCGAAGTACTTTAGTCAATGATCAACAAGGTAACCTTTGGTCGATGAGTATATGGTTATCGTGGTCTCCGGCACAAAAAACCCCCGGACGGTGAAAACTATCACCGTCGAGTTTATTAATGAACAAAAGGTGATTACAAATATTTGTGGAGTATATGATCGAGATTACAATGAAAGCTAGTGTATAGAGAGAATAATTGCTTATGCTCTAGTGTGTGTGTGTAAGTACATGTGTTTATTCCTAACGATCATACTCAAATATATAAGGAAAAATTAATTAACAAACTTAACGACTTCATCCTATAAATCTGCTAGTCTTCCATTCTTCATCAACGTGCTCTTTGACCACGTGCTGATAGCCACTCACTAGCGAATAAAACGGTAGACCAGGTCTAGATACCGTTGTTGTTATTTAAACGTCAATCTTCTAGAGAGTTCGTCCATAATCAGCTATGTTGAATTAGGATCCTAGATCCATGTTCTAGCTATAGGATGTCCCATGAGGATAATTGATGCAAGTTCGTCTTGAAGTTGATATACCTGTCTAACACATCACCATACTAAACGCAATTATTAGCAAACAAACAATACCGAGGATCGTCGATCCTTTATATCCTGATATATATTTCAAGGATAAACTATCCATAAGACAGTCAAGAATAAAGGATCCTCGGTATAAAAATCATGGCCTAACAATTGCCCCCAAAATGGCGGGTGACAGCGGAGCACAGCTGTCATTTTTGAAATTCAAAATTCTGCAAAAACTGAATGATGGGACGGTTTTGCCAGAAAATTTACCATTTAGCCCCTAAGGTTAATTATAACCGTCTATATATGCCGCCCTATATCTTGGATTATATACACCTTCATCCGACGCATCAGGTATTCTTCTAACCTCTGTATCTTATTTTCTTTAATCATGTCAGCCGCTTCTTCTTCTTCTCCGGCCCCTTCTAAACCTTCTGAACATTCATCCGGCTGTTCCGAACTACTCGAAATGGAACCTCAAGGTCTGCTTTCCAACCCATCTTCTGAAATTTGTAAGCTCACGGATCCCGAGGTCGACAGTTTTCATACATTATTTCCTCCAGAAACCCTGTTCCGACCCTACGAATCTAGCATTAGATGCGATATTTACTCCAAGGTTTGGGTCTGCTTTCCGGCAACTCCCTTTCTTATCGGCTATAAATACCACTTTCCGCCTTTTACCCAAAGTTTTTTCGATTCTACCGGCATATCTTACATACAAGCCATGCCGATGATCTGGAGGGTTCTTAGCACTATCGAAAGAATCATCAAGGAGGAAAAAATCAATTTTTGCCTTCCGGAGTTGTCATATCTGTATACCCTTACTACCTTCGGTTCTGCCCGTTTTATCTTCAAATCCAAGCCCCGACAGCCCCATCCGATCTCCAAAGCCACGCTAAATGATTCCGTGTGGAGGAATCAATTTTTCTTCGTTAAACGCCACTCGATACCAGGGGGGACTGATCTTCCTTCAACGTGGGTCATGAAGAGTAGGATCCTGGATCCTTTAGGAATAGCAGGATTCTTTATGCTTCAGTTTAAGACTTATTCTTTTCTGTTGTCTGCAGTTGAGAACTTCGCTTCATTGAGTAAGCTACCTGGAACAGAAGAAAAGGCAAAACGGTTCCTAGCACTGGATACCGAAGTTAGGACCTTTCAAGCTCGGTTTGTAGAAGGTTTTTGTGACATTTCCTCAAGTTCAAACATGTCAAGTAAGTTAATCATTTTAAAGTAAATAAAATAAAATAGAATACTTATCTATTGATTTCTCTTTTACAGGCACCAAGAAATCTGGAAAATCCGCTCTCAAGTTCTCCCTTGACGACATTGACTGTATGGTTACTTCTCCTGCTGTCAAGAAGGAGGCTTCAAAGGCTGGCACAAGCTCCGAGCCCAAGACCGCCACTACCAGGGCCAAATCCGCAGCTTCCAAGAGGAAAAGATCCTCCGATCCCGAGACTCACTGTGACATTGTCTGCTCTGTAAGTATACCGTATTTTCCCCTTTAGGATCCAGTATTATCCTAGTTTTGACATGAAATTTATTGGTAGGCTGTGATTGCTATGAGGGACCATTATGAAAAGACTATCCTCCAGATGAGCGAGAAAATGTCCGGGTTAGGGAAAGTTGCGGTTGCTAAGGACAAAGCTATGATCCAACTCAAGAAACAATTGGAGGATCAGATATCCTTAGCCGAAGCCCAACGTCAAGAGGCAGTGGAGCAGGCGACTGATGAAGCCAAGGTGTGGGCTGCCAGGTCGGTATTCCAGGCGTGGATCAAGATGGCGAAGGAGGCCGGTGATCCTGTTTTTGACAAGTCAGCCTGGGATGTAGAGAAATGGAAGGCTGCTCTTGACGACCTTGGTGGCGAGGATGATGAGGAGATGGTTGAGAACACCGAGGCTAGGACCAGTGGCGTTAATGAGGCGGTTGAAGCTGGCAAGGGGGAAGATGATGCTGCAGTTGAAGATGCAGCTTAAGTGAGCGATGAAGGATATTAAAGACAAGGCCCGAGCCCATTTTTTTATTTGGTGTTGATGTTTTAATGAACAATTTCTATGGTCTGTAATAAACAATAGTATTTAGGGTAAAGGATCTATGATCCTTAAGACAATCTGTGGGGGTGACAAAGGTGGAGGGATCCTCTGTTTGTGGGGATGAAGCCTTTGTTGCCCATGTTTTTAATTTCCCTGCACTTTATGAACTATTAGTAACTTTCACATAACCCGGATAGATAGTCCATCTTTTCGTATGGTGAAGTCCGGGTTAAGGATTTTGGATAAGTCCTTGGGGCTTATTTTAATTAATATATAAATCTTTTGACTATTTACTTGTCATTTATTTTCAAAAACTTGTTAAATATAAGTTTGGCGTTGTTAATAGTTTGACAAATAATTTTGAGTAAAAGGTTTTTTTTTTAGGATAAAAGATCCTTAAAAATTGTTTAGAATAGAATATCTTTAAATCGTAAATCTTAGGATAAAACATTCTTAATAGTTGATAACATTTATAAAAGAGAATTTCCTTGCCGGGCAAGTTTTAGGATAACGTATCCTTAAAATGGCTAAAGATTTTAGTAATCAAATTACTTTAAGAGAATAGCTTCTCAAACTGAAATTCCCAAAATAATTGCAACAAATAATACACATAAGTTAACTAATAGAGAACATACCAGAAGGTCTAGATAGACCTAAGTTACTAGGAGTATCGGACTCTTAATGATCCTTACAAGAGTAGCATTAGGATCCGGGATCCTTAGTTTCTTGATCTTCAAAAAAAACTTAGAAAATCCGCTGCAAAGAATTCATATTATCAACTGGGATCGAACCCATTAAACTGGGGACAAGCCCAATAAATAAACTGGGGACAAGCCAGTGCAACTGGGGACAATCCCGTGTAATCTGGGGACAAGCCCGTGTAACTGGGGACAAGCCTATAAAATAAACTGGGGACAAGCCCAAACTGGGGACTGGCCCAAAGATTCGGATGTAAACTGGGGACTCGCCCAAACCGGGATTTAGCCCAAACGTGAGATAACGTGAAAACGTTATAAACCGGAGGTATGGTACGTCTACCATAATTCGTAGGATCCTCCATATAGCCGGAGACAACGAAACTGTCAGCCACTAAGCGTGTACTGGTCCCGCTGCCCTGAACTATGCGTCGGATAGCGTGCGCAACTGGCGATCGTGAGAAAGGTGAAAACCTTTAAACCGTAGGGGATATGACCATCGGGGGTCATATCCAATCGTGGGCTAGGCCAAGGGAATTAATATAGTACGTCAAACGTAAAGGAGAGGTGGCCAACCTCTTGAACATCAACTGAATTATTGTAATCCTGCATGGTTATTCAAAACTTGGAAAAGATATAGTGTTAAGAATACATTATCCTTAAATTAACAGTACTAATTCAAAAAGAATAACTTATCAGAAAGATGTTACCGATTTAAGGATCCTAGTTCCTTTTTTGGATAATATATACTCTCAGGATAGTGGATCCTGATCAGAAAAAATATTTCTTGAGGTGGATGGCATTCCATGCTCTCGGTACATGTTGCCTTCCATTGTGAGCAAATTATATGCCCCCTTTCCTGCCTCCGACTCAATTTGATAAGGTCCTTCCCATTTGGGCACTAGCTTCCCATCAGCCGGATTTGTTGTGTTTTGAAAGGCTTTCTTTAACACTAGATCTCCTTCTTGAAATCTTATGATTCTGATATTTTTGTTATATGTCCCAACTACCCTTTGTTGATAAGCTGCCATTCTGATTTTTGCTAGATCTCTGAGTTCTTCTATAGTATCCAAGTCTTCAAGAAGGACTTCTTTATTGACTCCAGGATCACGGATGTTGGTTCTCGCAGTAGGAACCACCATTTCTGTGGGAATTACTGCTTCTGATCCAAACACCAAAGAGAAGGGTGTCTGGCTTGTTGCATTTTTTGGTGTAGTTCTGTCTGCCCAAAGAACATAAGGAAGTTCTTCAACCATTTTCCCTTCTTGGATCCTAGCTTTTTCTTTAGATTGTTGCTGATGATCTTGTTGCTAGACTCTGCTTGGCCATTGGCTTGAGGATGAACCAGAGTTGAAGTAATCATTTTGATGCCCCAACTGTCACAAAAGTTAGTGGTTCTCTTCCGATAAACTGGGAACCATTGTCACAAATAATTTCAGCGGGAATACCAAGTCTAGTTATAATATTTCGTTTAATAAAAGATATTACTTCCCTTTCTCGGACTTGTACAAATGCTTCTGCCTCAATCCATTTGGAGAAGTAGTCAGTCATAGCAAGCATGAAGACTTTTCCACCTGGTGCTTTTGGCAGTTTGCCTACAATATCCATACCCCATTTCATGAAAGGCCATGAGGAGGATATAGGATATAGAGGCTTTGCTGGTTGATGAAGGATGTTCGCGTGTCTTTGACAAGCATCACACTTTTTTGAATGCTCCACTGCATCCTTCTTCATTGTTGGCCAGAATTATCCGGTTCTGAGTATCCTGGAAAATAACGTTCTTCCACCTGTGTGATTGCCGCAATCTCCTTCGTGAAAATCCTTAAGTACTTCTTGGATCTCAGGATCTTCGATGCATCTTAGATATGGACCTGCAAGAGATTTTCTATATACCATATTATCTAATAATATATTGGGATACCTTGAGTTTGAAGGACTTGGGATTTTCTGTGGCTGGAATTTCTCCAGTCTGAATATAGTTCTTGATAGGATGGATCCATGATCCTTTGTTATTTGAGGTTGAAGGATCCCAGAGTACGATTTCCTTATCATTTGTTATGTCTCCAACTTCCTGTTCTCCTATTGCTGGCGAGAGAATGTGGATTATTGGGATTTTCAAATCTTCAGGAATCTTCAGAGATGAGGCTAAGTTTGCTAAGGCATCCGCCCCGGCGTTTTCTTCCCTCGGTACCTGATCCTCATGCTTTTGGCTAATTGCAAACCTGCGATTAAAGCCTCGTACTCTGCTTCATTGTTTGTTGCCTGGAACTCACAAGCTATGGATTGGGGTAATATGCCCCCTTGTGGCGATTTCAGTAGGATCCCCAATCCTGTTCCTCTCACGTTGGACGCTCCATCTGTGAAGAGTATCTAAGGATCCTTGGTCTTTTCCAGTTGTTGGACTTCCAAGTCAGCTTCTCTTTGTAGATACTAGTGAAATCAGCCACAAAGTCCGCTAGTGCTTGAGACTTGATTGTTGTTCTCGGCTCGTATTGGATATCATATGCACTTAACTTTATAGCCCACTTAGCCATTCTACCTGATAACTCTGGTTTTCTAAGAACATTCTTTACAGGATAGTTAGTTCTCAAAATAATAGGGTGAGTTTTAAAATAATGTCTAAGTTTAGTCGAAGCCATAATAAGTGCAAGAATTAATTTCTCTAAATGGGAGTACCTGGATTCTGCATCTAAAATACTCTTACTTACATAATACACAGGGTGTTGTTCACCATCGTGGTCCTTTACTAAGACGGCACTTATTGCATTGCCTGACACTGCGAGATATAGAAACAAGGGTTCTCCATCTATAGGCTTCATCAAGGCTGGTGCTGAGGATAAGTAATCCTTCAAAGCCTTGAGTGCAGCCTCATGTCTTTCAGTCCACTCAAATTTCTTGTTCTTTCTTAGGATATCATAGAAGTCTTTGCACTTCTTGGAGGATCTTGAAATGAATCTATTCAAAGCCGTTATTCTTCCGGTGAGTCTCTGGACATCTTTGACATTTGTAGGAGACTTGAGATTGATGATGGCTTCGATCTGTTCCGGGCTTGCTTCAATTCCCCTCTTTGTGACCATGTATCCCAGAAACTTTCCAGCCTTAACGCCAAAGTGGCATTTGGATGGATTTAGTTTTATGTTATAGTGATCAAGGATATTGAATGCTTCTTCAAGGTCTCTGAGGTAATCCACTGCTTTCTTCGACTTTACCACCATATCATCTATGTACCTCCATAGTCTCTCCCAATTGGTCCTTGAACATCATGTTGACTAGTCTTTAGTATGTCGCTCCTGCATTTCTTAGTCCAAACGGCATAGCAGTATAACAATATATGCCGGTTGGAGTCATGAATGCTATATCCTCTTGATCAGATGGTTCCATTTGAATTTGTTGAAATCCAGAGGAAGCATCCATAAAGGTGAGCATTTCATGTCCAGCCGTCGCGTCCACCATGGCATCTATATGTGGTAATGGGAAAGGATCCTTGAGGCATGCCTTGTTTAAGTCCGTAAAATCGACACACACCCTCCACTTTCCATTCTTTTTTGAAACAACGACCACATTAGCTAGCCATCGAGGATATTGAACCTCTCTGATCATACCGGCCTTAAGAAGTTTTTCAACTTCTTCTTGTATGATCTTGTTCCTCTCAGGAGCGAATTTCTTCGCTTCTGATGGACGGGTTTCACAGTTAAATCAAGGCCGAGTTTATGAGTGATTACCTCTTTTGAAATACCTGTCATGTCTGAGTGCTTGAAGGCAAAAGTAGATCTTCTTCGCCCTAAGAAGGATATTATATCCTCCTCGATCTTACTGGGGATATTGGATCCTAGGAACACCTTTATTTCTGGATCTTCGGGGTCCAATGATACTTCTTTAAGGTCTTTTTCTAGAGCTTCCAGCACGTCCCTAGGATGTTTCTGTAGTTGCTATGCTATAGTTGGTTTGGCTGTTGGTTTCATTGATGATGAATAATAGTTCTTGGCCTCCACTTGGTCACCCACTATCTTCACAACTCCCCAAGGAGTAGGTAACTTGATGCATTGGTGATAAGTTGAAGCTACAACTTTCATCCCATGGAGCCAAGGCCTACCTAAAATAACATTACAACAGGAAAGGTTATCTATTACACAAAATTTTTGATATGAGTTTAACCCTTCAATATAAATTGGGAGGTTGATGTCCCCCAATGTTTTCTTGGTTTCACCACTGAAACCGACTAGCACCGATGTTCTAGGAATGATTTCAGAATCCGGGATGTTCATCTTCTTGAGTACATCATGTTGGATAATGTTGACTGAGCTGCAACCGTCCACTAGGATCCTGCGTACATAATGGTTAGCGATAAATAAAGTAATAATCAAACCGTCATGATGAGGATCCTGAATGTTCAACTTGTCTTCTTCGTCGAAGAATATTCTCTTGTTTGTTGTTAATGTGGTTGACACTATCGGATGATCCCCGTTATCCATATTGATCTCCTTGGCGAATCTTTTTGCTGCAGAGAAAGAAGTTCCACAGATGTCTGAACCTCCGGAGATGAAATTGATTGCTTGCACACCCAGCTTGTCCTGTTGAGGATCCGGGATCCTTGAATTGAAAAAGATTCTCTGATCAGTTACTCGAGTGGTGGGAATGAGTGGTCTTCTCTCATTATCCAACTCGAATTCTTCTATGGGACTTTCTTCTATGGTACAAGAATCTCTAAACAGTTCGTAGTATCTGGAGACAAAGTTGATCACATGAGCATCTGGTGGTGGTGGTGTTGCTTTTTGTGGAAGGTCTTCAGGATCTTGGATCTTGGATTTCTTCCTTCCCAAGAGTTCTTTAAAGTGACCCTTGCTCAGGATATCCAATCTCTTTCCTTAAGCCTATGCACTCGTCTGTCGCGTGGCCAAAATCTTCGTGGAAGGCACACCACTTAGACTTGTCCTTGAAGCCCACAACCTTCTCATTCTTTCCGGGCCACCTTGCTTTTTCTCCCAGATCCTTCATGGCACAGATCAGGCCATGAGTATCCACAGAGAAACAATAGTCGGAGATGCAAGGATAGTCTTCATCGTCATCTCCTTCTTCATCCTTGTTGAGGATCAAGGATAGTCTTCATCCATAGAGAAACCTGAATCCTGCATGGGAACATGGTTAGTATCTAAAGATATAGGATCGTCCCAGTTACCTCTCTGTTGGGTTGAGTTTGGTATTCCAGACGAGTATCTGGGATAAGAGGAGTCAGCAATCGGAGTGGGTCCTCCAGAAGCTATGGTTTGCATGGGGATTATGTCCCCATCATGGACTTCGGAAGATCGTTGATGTTGGGATCCAAAGGATCCCTGATCCTGAAAGAGGGATCCTTGATAAGGAATCCCGGAGGACCCTGGCGGAAGCACCCCTGATCCCCTTTGGAACATCGAGGAACTCTGCATTGGTTGACCTATTGACCCATGGTTGAAGCTAGATGGTCCTTGCTGGAAATCCGAGTATCCTTGAACCTGAGGACCCATGGATCCTTGTTGAAGGATGAATAATCCTGGCTGAAAGACTGAGGATCCTTGACTTTGCTGGCCTATGGACCATGGTTGCAGGATAGAGGATCCTGGCTGAAACATTGAGGATCCTTGAACCTGTTGACCCATGGATCCTGGTTGCAGGATAGAGGATCATGGCTGAAACATTGAGGATCCTTGAGCCGGTTGACCCATGGACCCTTGTTGAAGGATATGTGATCATGACTGAAAGAGTGAAGATCCTTGCGAAAGCTGAGCCATGGATCCTGGACTGGTGAAATCCAGCATCCTGGGCACCATGGGAGTGAGATCTTCTGCTGGCCTCTTATTCTTCCTGAGATCTTCTATCTCACGAAGGATCCTCTGGTTAGTCTTGTTCTGCTGCTCCATATATGCTTTTACCTGCGAAAACATAGAGGAAACGTCATTGTTAGAGTTTACCGCCGAAGTAGCAGCGGTTGTTCTCGAACTCTAGAAGACTGGTATTTGCATCTTGCTCCCAGAAGTAGCAGCCTTTGGTGCTCCTGTGATTGGCGGAGGCATCGGCGACAAGGTCCTTGAGGAGAGAGAAACCGAAGACGGCATAGTTGATGATGCAAAGGTGGATTGAGAGGCCATTGAAAGTGATATGGGTATGAAAAATGAAGGTTGATGAGAATAATATGGGCTATAGCACCAATTGCCCCATGGTGGGCGCCAAATTGTTTTGGACAAAAATCAGCTAAGGATCAAGTATCCAAATATGTTATGTGAGGTAAGGTGCTAATTCGATAATAACAAATGTATAAGCGTGATATCGGTGAACACAATGGTTTGATCACGATGGAAAAAGCCCTTAATCACGATAGTCTTACTTCGGTCAAAACTTATCGAGGCAATCGTTGGTAAAATAGCTCCGGTCGAAGATTAATAGGATAATCTTTGGTCGAAGTACTTTAGTCAATGATTAACAAGGTAACCTTTGGTCGATGAGTATATGGTTATCGTTGTCACCGGCACAAAAAACCCCCGGACGGTGAAAACTATCACCGTCGAGTTTATTAATGAACAAAAGGTGATTACAAATATTTGTGGAGTATATGATCGAGATTACAATGAAAGCTAGTGCATAGAGAGAATAATTGCTTCTGCTCTAGTGTGTGTGTAAGTACATGTGTTTATTCCTATCGATCATACTTAAATATATAAGGAAAAAGTAATTAACAAACTTAACGACTTCATCCTATAAATCCGCTAGTCTTCCATTCTTCACCAACGTGCTCTTTGACCACGTGCTGATAGCCACTCACTAGCGAATAAAGCGGTAGACCAGGTCTAGATACCGTTTTTGTTATTTAAACGTCAATCTTCTAGAGAGTTCGTCCATAATCAGCTATGTTGAATTAGGATCCTAGATCCATGTTCCAGCTATAGGATGTCCTATGAGGATAATTGATGCAAGTTCGTCTTGAAGTCGATATACCTGTCTAACACATCACCATACTAAACGCAATTATTAGTAAACAAACAATACCGAGGATCGTCGATCCTTTATATCCTGATATATATTTCAAGGATAAACTATCTATAAGACAGTCAGGGATAAAGGATTCTCAGTATAAAAATCGTGGCCTAACAGTAATGTAAGGCCAATTTTAGTGACTTGCGATATCAAACAACGAAACCTATTATATAAGTCTTTCTATTTTATAAAAGTTTAAAAATCAACCTCAAAATGATTAAACCCTCTGATTAAAGTAAGATGAAGATTCATTAGAAATATTTGTGTCCACGGATTGATACTTGGTTCTTACCATTACTATTCTGCATATACGATAGGTACACTTGCCTATTTTGTGTGTGTTTAGTCTTAGTAGAAATCACTTTTATAGATTTAAAACACGATCTTGTGCAAAAGCTTAAATCTCCAATATCTTTACATTTTAAAAACACACCGCACACACGCATCACACACCCCAACCTAAGGCAAAAATGTCGGGGCGCGAACTGATTGTTCACAACTCTCAAGGCACTATCATGCAATATTAAAAAGTGAAAAATACTATTAATTTAATTAAATGTCCAAAAAATTCAAACCAGCAAAATACATAATCTTGAAATAAAAGCAACAATATAAATTCAAATTCAAAGTCAAATTAAGTCTTGATAATTTTCTTCTAGCTTAAAATCTTCCCTAAACACAAGACATTATTAAGGTGACAATATTTAAAAAACTCATTAATTTCATTCAATCACAAAAGTAGCACATCTCGTTCATACAAATAAACACCAAATACAAGAAATAAATATTGTTCATTATTCTAATAACCCAGGGGTATCAAATAGAATGGCGTCTTCAAAATCCAAATCAAGTAATAATAAAACCTGTAACAATGCATAAAATAATATTTGTTAAAACGTATGTTGGTGAGCAATTTCATAGTTTGAGTATATATAATATGAGGCAAAATCCACATATCGTATATGAAACTATAAATAAAAGCAACAATTGCGGTATATAAATCATAAGTAAATGAGGATCCTTTCTAATCGGTAACAACCGACATACTCGGATAATGAGACTCTATTCTACTAGCACAAGGCTAAGTAGTTAGGGTGCGTATAATCATACTTATTGAGGCTCAACAACAACATAAAAATAAAAACTTGTGCACGTAAAGCATATAACACACAATAGAGCAAGTATTCTAGTATCATACACCCTAACGTTTGTGGTTTGAGGATCGAGTATTATAAATCATTCTTGTTTTGAATAAGTACGCCCCCAAAGTATAAAAGTGAAAACGGAGAATGAGATGTACTCACATGAAATAAGTAACTTGAAGGATAGTTTGCGATAAAACGGGAAAGGGTAAGTTCAACGGGCAAGACCTAGATTAAAAATGTATTGAGTTAGTAGATGGTTTTAAAAGCTTTAAAGTAAAATAACACAAGTAAAATAAATAATTAAAGTTTGAGAGTTAAAGTGTAAATACATAAGAATTAAAGTAATGGTTTTAGGAAAGTAAGTTTACTCGAAATCGGGTATCGGTATTCTATTCATTAGTTTTTACTTAACCTTTGTTGAGTAAATATTTATGTATAATTGTAATATTGCAAAGTTAAATAGATACCTTAACGAGATTTTACGAGTGTTCGGATTTGTCGGTTCAAGTCTTGATAATTGGTCAAGCTCGAAGCCGATGTTCCAAAGTATTAAATAGTAAATATTTGTGTATAATTGCAATATTGCAAAGTTTAATAGATACCTTAACGAGATTTTACGAGTGTTCGGATTTGTCGATTCAAGTCTTGATAATTGGTCAAGCTCTAAGCCGATGTTCCAAAGTATTAAATGTTATGAAATAACTCAATGAAATCAAAGAAGCTTAACCAAGTGTGTAGTTGTATTAAGAAGAACTTCGACGTTCGTCAAGCGAGTGTTTGGTTTTGTCGGTCCAACCTTGTTATAAGATCATGTTGGATCCGACATACCCAGTATTTTGAGAAAACAAGTTAAAATTTGTTTATAATATAGTTTTTTGAAGAAAATGAGATTCGGTGGCTCAAAACACACTTGTGTGTCTTAAGCGAGTGAACTCGGTTTAGTTCGGTCTTGGTTTGGTCCTTGACTAGGAATAAAACCGAGGATGGTTGCCACATATCCAATACCATAAAAATTTATTAAAATAATTTAGAAATGATGATACTCAAGTTTACATACAACATGTTAAAATAAAGTGTTTAAACAAGAGTTCGGTTTTGGTTCGGTCCTTGACTCGGAATAAAACCGAGGATGGTTACTACATGTCCAATACCATAGAACTTGTAAAATACTTATAAATGATAATATTCAAGTCTTACATTCAAAATGTTAATAATAAAGCTTTTTAAATGAAAGTTCGGTTTTGGTTCGGTTGTCAACTCGGGATAAGACCGAGGATAGTTACCACATACCCAATACCATGGAACTTATTAAACAGAATTTGAAACTAAAATATACAAAAGTTAAGCAAGGTTAGTAAGCATAAACGAGTTAGATAGTTAGTCAAGGACTATATGAGTCCTCCATATAGCCTTGCCTTGTAGCTAGGGGTGAACAAATTTCTGGTGACCCGTATAAAACCCGAAACCCGAACCGAAGAGGCCCGAAACCCGAACCATATTTAAGTTTTTCGGGTGCCCATAGGTCCTAGGTTTTGAATGATTTCGGTTTCGGGTCGGTTATCGGTCTTTACCCGAGTAAACCCGACATTTCAAAGACCGACCCGAATAGCCACTTGTGTGTCTCCATCATCCATGTAACAACGTCTTTGTCCGGATTATCATCTTCATCATAGTAGATATGATATGAGGATCACTCTTTTCAACTTCGCAGTTCCCTTTTCATCTTTAAAGAACTCCCTGATTCTTCTTCATAAATGTTTAGAGAGAGAAAACATAATAAATGATAGAAGAGAGCGAGTGAAGAAATTATGATAAATAATGAAAAAAAATGATTTGTGTGGGGAATAGTAAAAGCAACCCTACATTCTCCTTTTGTCAGCCTAGAAAATGGACGACTCTTAAATTCCCGTTGAAAAGTCCAACTACTTTTGAACCAAATTGAAGATATACTAGATTTTTTACCCGCGCGCTGCGGCGGGTTAGAGTACCCATGTTAGAGTAAATCATTAACCATGGACTATTACAATAGTTTTAGAATACACCAAACATAATAGCTATATCCAACTACTACAAAACACATTAGTTTTTAATTATTGATACCATTGTACCAATGGTTCAAAGTGAACCAATCAAGACACTAATACAAATACACAATGTGGCCATCGACAACAGTCAAAGCACCTAACCTCTCCATAAGCTTTGGATGCTTCCCAACATAAGTCGTATTCTCCAAGTTGTACCTAAAACAATAAACGAAACAAATTTTCTTTAAAGTTGAAAAAAATAATTTGTAATAATACCAAGTTTGTTAAAAAGTGAAGACAAAAAAAAAGTAAAAGCTACAAAACGAATCAAACCTCAATAAAAGCATAACCTCAAGCTCTCGGTTGAACTTTCACTTCAATGTGGGCCATTGGATTAAACTGAAATCAAATGGTAAGTTTAAAGTTACAAAAAAGAATGCATTTTGGATTTTTGAAGATAGACTGAGATGTGTGATAATTAGAATCCCAAAAGAAGATGGCCAAATTTAAACAATTGCTTAAACATATTCTTGGCCCTTGTTTAGTCACATATTACCATGTCTTTTTTTTCCTCATTTGGAATGATTCAAAGCCGTTTTAGTATTTTCAACACTGGATGTAAAAGTTAAAATAATCCATTATTAACTTAAAATGAAGATCAGTATTTAAAAGTTCTTATCACCATTGTTGTTGCAGTAATCCAAATATGCAGTGTTTAGCAGCAGAAAAGCTAGTTGTAATTCTCTTGATGTGAAAAAAAGCACATGCTCCTTTTAATTACAAAATAAAGCTTCAGTTTGTATGCAGTTAAAGTACTAAATTATTTCTTCCAAATATGAAAAAATTCTTATAAATTTGAAAGTTAAAATAACTCCCAATAATCAAACCTATCATCACAAAACTTCTCAAAGAACTTAAAATCAATCAACTTTCAAAACCTAATTGCATATGAACACCATAACAAACCTGGATTGCGGTTGCATAAAATTCATCTACATCTGTAAACAAAACAAAAGCAAAAACTCAAATAATGAAAACTATGGAAAGGCAAAAGCTATAAACACAGAAAAAGTAATTAAAATTTTATTTTTTAGGGAAAAGTACCTTACACATAGCAGGTGAGAGCTTGAACGATTCTGGAGCGATGAACGTAAGATGTCTTCAACGGCGTGCGAAGTTGAAGAAATCACAACCATTACCACAAATCGTAAACCAAAAGACTTTTGAGATCTTAGAAAATAACAACAGATCGAGTTAGTAAAACAAATCAAAGATAAATCAGTGGTTTGGGAACCAACACAAACCTTCGGCAGCCGATTTAGGTGGAGATAAATCAGAATTTCTGATTTCTCTCTCTCCCTAGTCGTGTTTGTATCGAGAAGAAATCGAGGGTCACCTTGGTGATTATGATGATAGTGGTAAGGGTGATGCAAGACACAACAACCTGAGTTATGACAAAAGACGTGTGTGGCTAGTATTGAAGCAATGATAGGTAATGTGTGGTCCATAATCAAAAATTGATGAATAGTAAAATCTGTGAGTGTTTGAAAAACTGGTTGTTAATATATATATATAATAGTTTCTTTACTAGTAAATTACACACAAGCTACATTTGGTTACCTTATTTTTTTTACTTTTAGATTTGCTCTAGGTTGATAAATGTATCACTTATTTTGAGTGTGTGTCACTGGAGAAAGAAGAAAACAATACACACAACATTTTACAGTTTTTTTACACTTTATATCTCTCTTCGTTATTACCCATTTTTATTTTTCTTCTTCTTCTTCCACCATGTAGCAGACAAGTTTTATAACCTACTTCTCATTTTTGTTCTCTTATTCTCCTTTCTATATCATTCCCAACCATAACCATAACGGGTGCTCAACAGAGAGTTTATAATAATTCGCTGACATTATATATTAGTTTCTTAATGAATTAAATTCCTTTTTGTCGGTTTCGGTTTTTGTCAGCAAACCCGAAGAACCGAACTCCAAATACCGGATACCCGTAATTATGTGAAGGTCCAAATTTGGTTATGTATTTTCTGTGTATTTCGATCTCGGTCGGGTCGGGTTTAACCTAGGTCGGGTCGGGTTAACTCATTTGCACACCCCTAATTGTAGCACAACACTTCAAACAACCGTAACCGGAGAAGTGAAAGCCGAAGGAAAACAAGGGGTGTATATTATATATATGTTGCAACATCAAGCTTTATGTAACATCCTGTTTTCTCGTTTCAGTTAATAAAATATGAGTTATTATGAGTTGGGGTTGTGTTGGGTTAAATAGATATGATTTATGGACTTGGGTTAAAAAGGAAAGAGATAAAGACCATGGGCTTAAGCCCAAGACCCATCATATATAAACAATAATTACTCCATAATCCATTCATTTCACATATTCTATACACCACCCAAAACACACACTTAAGCTCTCTCTCTAGTTTCTCTCTTTCTCTAAACAGAAACCAAGAAGAAGAATCGACCTCGACCCGAGGTAATGATAGTATGATATTGTATGGACCCAAACCCACTAGATTTAGTCCCGAACGATGAGCCAACACCCTTAAACAGTTCACGTCATGAGATCCGGGTGGAATCGGGTGTAAACCAATCAAAGGATGAGCTTAGGGGTCACCCTAGCTCAGATCTGGATCGAATGGGACGAAAAACGGTGCGAAAATACGTTTTTCCAGCCACCACCCATTTTTCCTGCGATGACGGCGCCTGAAGGCGGCGCTGGAAAAGGTGTACGAGGTAAGGGAATGTCAGAGAATGTTTCTGACATTCTCTTACCTAACCCTAATTCGTTAACTGAAGTTTAACAAACTAGCCTTAATTCGTATGCTAATTCGTTAAAGAAAGAATGACGAACTAGCCTTAATTCGTATTCAAATTCGTTATGAGAACCAGTTCGTCATAAGGTCCAATTCTTTATGAGGACCAGTTCGTCAAGGTCCAATTCGCTATAACGACCAGTTCGTCATAAGGTCCAATTCATTATGAGGACCGGTTCGTTATAGAAGCCAATTCGAAATGAAGGCAGATTCGTTATAACAATTAATTCGTTATGAAGTAACAAATGGGTTCGTTCGTTATGAGCCCCCATTCGTTAAGGACTGGATAACGAACTGAAGTTTGAAGAATGACAGAAAGGTCCCTGAACTTAGAATAAAATGGATTAATTACAAAGAAGCCCTCGAACTTTTTTAAGTTATCAAATAAAATCGTTAACGGTAGCTTAACCCCAGCCAGGGGCTCGGCCCCTTGGACCCCGCTAGGGGCTGCCGCCCCTAGAACCCCGCTGCCAGGGGCGCTGCCCCCGGACCCCCGTTCGTTGAGGGTTATAATTAAACTAGAAATACGATATGAGAAGTTGATGCAGCGGTAAAACGAAAATGAAGATCGAATCACGTTGATTCAACGAATACCCGTGATGAACTTCTAAAACCCCAAAAATCCCACCCAAAGGTCAGGGAAAATTGTCACACCTCCATTCTAGGCCTAGGAGTGTGAACCATAGTTGGTACCATATTTGTAAATAAATCAGAGTAACGGGTTATAGCGGAAGTCTTTATAAAAACATAAGGAACGATAATATAAAATATTTACATTACAAAAGTCTTGTTTAGTATTTACTTGTTTATAGTTTACAAAACCACCATGTTTTAATATTTACTTAATTACCCCTCGATACCATGTAAGTCTCGGCCCATCTTGGCTTAGGAATAATCAAGTTAAAACAATCATCATAAACTCGAGTCTCTGCACTAGGTCACCTCAGCGAAACACCGCAGCGTTTATGACATAACTTAGGTACCATAAATATACACATGGCCATTCCCCACTCGGACGTAACTTAGGTCCGGCCCATCGTGGATGGAGGTCGTGACCAAGCATGGTGCGATGTGCCCACCGCGTTCCACATATGTAAGGATCCAGACAAACGTATACCATAGCCTGAGGGCTGGCTTATACTCTTATTTATAATGTTTTTAGAAACACGTAGCCTCAAGTAAAGTTTTACACATAACACGTTTGTTTGTTTGAAAACAAGTTTGTAAAAGTGGGGCGTATTCACCTTTTCTATAGGATCAGCTTCCAACACCGTCCGTAGATCTCTTCTTGCTATCTCGTACCTATAGTACGAGTATAACATTTATTAGTCGGATACACGATCCGGCTTTAAGACCTCTAGTCTTAATTATCTCGATGAACCTTTAGTTCATTATCCCATTTTACTTTAAAACCTTTAGTTGAAAAGTAATATTAATAAACATTTAGTTTATTTATAAAAACCCAACGTTTCTTCTTCATTAAGAAACATATTTCTTTCTTTATTATTTAAGTATACTCATTGCACTTAAATAAAATATTTTATAACAAAGAATATTTATACATATATATATACTCATATATATATATATATTATTTCTCTTTCTTTATTTTCTTTGTTATTCATTTCTTTGTTTATCGAGAATAACTTCGACTTGGGTATTAAGCCTTTATAATATTTTATTATTATTTTGGTCGGGCATTATGCCTACCTTGCTTGGCTTAGAAATACCCTTCTCACTCGGGCAGCACTTCGACTCTATCTCTCTTATCCACACACGCTTGATTAATCCTTTGACACGCTTATCGAGACACCAGCACGTACATCGAAATAACTATCGGGACGTCGGGTAGCACCTCCTCTAAACTTGGAACTTTGTTGGAAAGTGGCACGTTTATCGAGGTGTAGGGCATGGAAAACGAGGTAAAGAGGCACGTTTAACGAGGCGGATCGATGGCACATTTTACGAGTTTTAGAGAGAGAGTAGTGAGAGAGTATTGTGTGTATTTTGATGTGAAAATGGCATGAACCCGTAGCTGCTATTTATAGGGCTGATCTTGGACCCCATCGCGGTACGCGATGGGTCCCTGGGCTGGCCCGTCGCGTACCGCGACGTAGGCCTGACCAGTCACACCCTAGACCTGCCACGTGTCAACACGTGGCAGGCGCCGAGCCATGTGGCGGCAGTCGTTGCCACCGTGTGCCACGTGGAACACGTGTCACGTGTGTCAGACAACCCTATCGCGGTACGCGATGGGTGTCTCCTCTTACCCATCGCGTACCGCGATAGGTCAGGAAAACCAGAAATTACATTTTGGTCCCTGGGGTTTAGATTTTGGCAGAATTGGTCCATTGACTTTGAAAATTGACATTTTTGGTCCGAAATTTACTTGATGTTACATCCTCCCCACCTTGAAATAAATCTCGTCCTCGAGATTGCTTATGAGAACAAGTGGGGATATTTCTTTCTCATCTCGGACTCGAGTTCCCAAGTATACTCAGGCCCTCTTCGTGGGTCCCATCTTACTTTCACGATTTTCAAGGTTTGTCTTTTAAGTTTCTTAGTTTTCGAATCTTCAATTTGAATTGGTTTTTCAATGAATTTTAAGTTCTCGTTAATTTCTACATCTTTTAGGGGCATCAAAAGAGATTCGTCGGCTAGACATTTACGCAGATTCGAAACAATGAATACATTGTGTATCCCCTGCATTTCCTCGGGTAGTCGCAAATGGTATGCGACGGTACCAATTCGTTCGAGTACCTCGAAGGGTCCAACGAATCGAGGACTTAGTTTGCCTTTCTTGCCGAAACGGACTACGCCCTTCCATGGCGAGACTTTCAAAAGAACTTTGTCACCAACATTAAACTCTAACGGCTTACGACGGACATCAGCGTAACTCTTTTGGCGATCACGTGCCGTCTTAAGTCGTTCGCGGATTTGAAGAACTTTGTCGGTGGTTTCTTGGACTATTTAAGGTCCAGATAATTGATTATCTCCAGTTTCAGACCAACACACGGGCGTTCTACATTTTCGACCATATAACGCCTCGAATGGTGCGGCTTGAATGCTATAGTGATAACTATTATTATATGAAAATTCCATTAGGGGTAAGTGGTCATCCCAACTTCCACCTAAGTCTATCACACAAGCGCGGAGCATATCTTCCAACGTTTGAATTGGCCTTTCGCTTTTCCCATCGGTTTGTGGATGATAGGCAGTGCTAAGGTTTAATTTTGTACCAAGAGCTTGTTGGAAGATTTTCCAAAAGTAAGATGTAAAACGGTTGTCTCGATCAGAGATTATAGACAACGGTACTCCATGCAAAGCAACGATGTTGTTCACATAGATACGTGCTAATCTATCCATTGAGTACGACTCATTGATAGGAATGAAGTGTGCGGATTTTGTTAAACGATCCACAATCACCCATATAGCATTATGTTGTCGAGTCGTCTTCGGTAGTTTGGTTATGAAGTCCATGGTTATTAACTCCCACTTCCATACGGGAAGTTCAGGTTGCTGAAGTAGTCCCGAAGGCTTTTGGTGTTCAGCCTTGACTTTCAAACATGTTAGACATTTCGCAACGTGCGAAGCGATATCCTTTTTTCATTCCATTCCACCAGTAGGTCGACTTGAGGTTTTGATACATTTTGTCACTACCAGGATGCATCATTTACTTTGTTTCTTGAGCTTCATTCATGATTTTCTCACGCAAGTTTCCAATGATTGGTACCCATATCCGGTTTCCCATTTTAAGGATACCATTGTCACCCTTGACTAACGAGTCAACGGTGCCGTTACGTTTTTCATCGGAGATCTTGTTTTCATTGATCGCTTGAGTTTGAGCGGATTTGATTTGGTCGATAAGATCGATTTGAAGTTCTAGCCGTAACGCTCGTACTCTTTTTGGCTTTTCGTGCTCTTTACGACTTAAGGCGTCAGCCACAACGTTGGCTTTACCTTCGTGATAAATGATCTCACAGTCGTAGTCATTAAGAGTTTCCATCCAACGTCGTTGGCGCATATTAAGCTCTTTTTGTTCAATGATATGTTTTAAACTCTTGTGATCGGTGTACATGATGAATCTGACTCCATAGAGATAGTGCCTCCATATTTTAAGTGCAAAGATTATGGCGCCTAACTCTAGATCGTGAGTTGTATAGTTCTTCTCGTGCACTTTGAGTTGACGAGAGGCGTAGGCGATTACTTTCTTTCGTTGCATTAACACACATCCCAAGCCAGAATGAGATGCATCACTAAAGACAACGAAATCTTCGGTACCTTCTGGTAAAGCCAGTATAGGAGCTTGGGTAAGCTTTTGTTTAAGTATATCGAACGCCTCTTGTTGCTTTTTTTCCCATTCATACTTGATGTTTTTAAGAGTTAAAGAAGTTAGGGGAACAGCGATTCGGGAGAAGTTTCGATGAACCTACGGTAATAGCCGGTCAATCCTAAGAAACTTCGAATCTCGATTGGCGACTTTGGGATCTCCCATTTAGAGATAGCTTCAATCTTAGCGGGGTCTACTTGTATACCGTTAACATTTATGATATGTCCTAGAAATTGAACTTCGTGTAGCCATAACTCACATTTCGAGAATTTGGCGTATAACTTCTCGGTTCTAAGAATTTCGAGTAGGGTTCGAAGGTGATTTTCATGATCGTCCTTAGACTTAGAATAAATGAGTATGTCGTCGATGAAGACGATTACAAATTTATCTAAGTAAGGCTTACAGATACGGTTCATCATATCTATAAACGTGGTTGGCGCATTAGTAAGTCCGAATGGCATAACCGTGAACTCATAATGGTCATACCTTGTTCGAAAAGCGGTTTTAGGAATGTCTTCGGTTTGAACTTTAAGTTGGTGATAGCCAGAACGAAGATCAATTTTTGAAAAATAGCTAGCACCTTGAAGTTGATCAAATAAGTCATCGATTCGAGGAAGTGGATATCGATTCTTGATTATGACTTTGTTGAGAGCTCGATAATCGATGCACATTCGCATGGATCCGTCCTTCTTTTTAACAAATAGTATCGGCGCTCCCCATGGTGATGAACTTGGTCGGATAAAGCCTTTCTCGAGAAGCTTGTCCAATTGTTTCTTTAGTTCCTTCATCTCGGTTGGCGCGAGGCGATACGGAGCCTTGGCGATCAGAGCAGTACCAGGAATAAGATTGATCCTAAACTCTACATCACGATCGGGAGGAATGCCAGGGAGTTCATCGAGAAAGACATCGGGATAATCGGAAACAACAGGAACGTCTTTGAGTTCTTTGGGTTTAGACTTTTTGGTGACGTAGGCCATGAATGCTAAACATCCTTGATTTAAACATTTGTTAGCCCTTATCATAGAGATTAGGGTAACTTGACCAGCGTCTTCATCCCCTTCAATTCGAATAGTTCGTTTATCCGGGGCTCAAAGCTCAACGGTCTTTTTATTGCAAAGGATACGTGCATGGTTGTCGGATAACCAATCCATACCCAATACAACATAAAAACCAGCAAGAGTCATAGGTAACAATAGAATAGGCAAAACATAACCGGCTAATAAGATTTTTCCGTTTTCTAAAGCTTCGGTAATTTTTAACAGTTTCTCCGTTAGCGGTCTCGACGCTTAGAGTTTATTGAGTTTGATTAAAGGTTCGTTTAATAGACTACAAAACTTATAATATATAAAACTTAAGTTGGCACCCGAATCAAACAGGACTCTAGCATAAGAGTTGTTAACAAGGAACGTACCGGTGATAGTTTCCGGTGTGTTGGCTGCTTTCTTCGTATCGAGAACGAAGACCCTTGCATTGCCTTTCTTGGGCTCATTCTTCTGACCGCTACCACCCGCACCACCAGTCGCGGGTTTGTTCTTGGGACACTCAAAACTAAGATGCCCCATCTCCTTGCAATTTTAGCAGGTCATCTTCTTCTTCCAACAATCAGCCGTGGCATGGCCGGTTCGGTTACATGATTCACAGACTCGAGAAGCAAAGCTGCATCTAACTCTATGATATTTCTTACAAATTTTGCATTGAGGGATGCCAAGATTGGAACTAGACCTTCGTTGATCTTTACACTTGAAGCGGGTATCTCCACCTTTCCTTGAGTCATGTGTTGTTACCACCTTTTTGTCTTCCTCTTTATTGCGGATCATTCCACCCATCAAGTACCCAGCCAACTCCATCGCGGAGTCAGCGGTTTGTGGCAAGTGTGATCTCACCATATCACGAATTTTCCGTGGTAGTCCCCATATATAACGTGTAACCTTGCTGGACTCCGGGGTAACCAGCTGGGGAACTAAACGACAATACTCGTGAAATTTCGTGTTATACTCACGAAGGTTCATTCCAACAACCTTGTGAGCCAAGAACTTGATTTGGATTTGGTCTGTCTCGTGCATCGGACAAAACTTTGACATCAACAACTCTTTAAACTCGTTCCATGGCAAACTATACATAATTTCCCTTCCTCTACTCATGATCAGCATGTTCCACCACTCGAGTGCTTCGCCTTTGAACATCAAGGCGGAGTATTGACTCTTTTCCTCCTCCGTACACTTGCTCGTAATCACAATTGTTTCCATCTCTTCGAGCCACCTCACCATTGTGATGGCTCCATTGTCGCCATGAAATTCTTTTGGCCCATAGTACTTAAAGTCTTTAAAGGAACATCCTCCTATCTTGAGTTTCTTTAGTTCTTTACGAACCCCTACATCAGCGTTTGATTCATGTTCGCTCTCTTCCTCTCGTGAAGGTCGAGTACGAGGTTTAGAAACAGATTTTCGAGAAAGATTTTCAGATTGAGTATGTTTTGTTTGTCTAGATCGTGATCTATTTTCAGATTCTTCTCGAATAACTTTTCTGATCATTTGTTGTATTTGATTCATGTATTTATCGGGAATCGGTTCCTCTCGTTCTTTTTCAGGACCTTTCCCTTTCACTTCGCGTCTCTCGGCTTCCTTTCGGGAGGCCTCTCGATTATCACTTTGTTGAGACATATTTTTATCTTTTATTCTTTTTATCTGAAATTTTAACACAATTCTTTTCTTAATATACAAATTTATTTATTTCACATTCATATACATATCATAAATGATATGTATATTATTGTTATAACAAACTTATAGATCCTATCCTTATTACATATGATACACATATCATACAAACTATATTACACACATAACTTCATCTCTTAAACACACCATCTTCATTTTCTCAGTCCTTCATAAACTTCTTCACAACTTTGGTGAGCTTGTTGCATTTGCGAAGAAGCCTGTCTCCCATCTTCTTCTTTTTCTTCTCATCCATAGCAATCTTTTTCCGAAGATCATCAGTTTCATGCAAGGCTCGATCCAAATGCTCCTCCTGGGACTGAGGCATGTCAGTCGGATACCCATATCTTGGAGGTGGATCGCGGTAACCCATCATCACAATATCGTAGTGGTTCTTGGGATCAGGGTATGGAGTTGCCGTCTCATCAGACTGGTAATTGAAGAAAACATTGGCAGCCTTATTTTGTTCTTGAATTTCTTTTGCTTGCTCTTCAAGGGATGGAATCTCACCTTGGTATGGTGGGAAGCTTGATGATGCCTTACCCTTGAGTTCCTGGAGATATTTCATGTATGGATCCACAGAACCATAACTTGGAGCTGAGTGTTGTTCTTCCTCTGGTGTGGTTACTTCATTTGGGTTGTCGGGAAATTCTTCTTCCTCAGGATCTGTCTCCTCCTCAGGTTCCTCTTCCGATTCTTCCTCGGGGTCGGTTTCTTCTTCCGGTTCCTCTTCTTGTTTCTCTTCGGGTTCTTCTTCAGTCATTTCCGGCATGTGGATCTTCTCATATGGCATCTTCACTCTCATCTTGGGTTTATGAGAGGGTCCTTCCTTGTTGACACGAGAATTAGCAGTATCCATAGTTGAAGTGCCGGTATGCCACCTTCGTTGATCGGAGTGACATTGCATCCAGCCGGATGAAGAAGATTTCGGTTCCTCCTTGATTGGTAAGTTGGAGAGGAAAGCGTACGAAGGATGTGGATTTGGTGGGTAATACATTGAATCTCCGGATGGTTGATTAGTGGAAATTTCAGTAGGATGATACGTCAGTATTTCGGATGGTTGATACATAGGAAGGCTTGATGGATGATAACTTGAATGCCTTAGGGGTTGGTATATTTCATGTGGTGTGTTATCTAGGTGGTAGATTGGACTTGTTGGGGTTTTGTTTGTGTTCTTCATTGAAGAATAATTCAAAGTAATCTTTACTCATGACGCCTTGTGGAAATTTATAATACTTCTTTGCTCTTCTTACTTCCTTGTCATAATATTCCATTAATTCTTCATAAGACATATTTTGGGTGGTATAGATTGTAGAGAGGGAAAGAAAGGGTTACCAACCAATCTTATCCCTACTTCAAATAAACAAATAATATTTCCTATGCTTGGATCGAAGCTTGGGTATTGTTTTATGATACCCAATTCACTAAGATCGATGGCTCTGATACCAACCTGTCACACCCCCATTCTAGGCCTAGGAGTGTGAACCATAGTTGGTACCATATTTGTAAATAAATCAGAGTAACGGGTTATAGCGGAAGTCTTTATAAAAACATAAGGATCGATAATATAAAATATTTACATTACAAAAGTCTTGTTTAGTATTTACTTGTTTATAGTTTACAAAACCACCATGTTTTAATATTTACACAAAATTATCCGAGCCATCGGATTCTAGAGCTTCTTCGTCCTTCAAGCTCTAATCTTGATTACCTGCAAAATGTTATTAAAATACGTCAGCAACGAATGCTGGTGAATATGCTGACGCTAAAATATTTTCTTTACTTAATTACCCCTCGAGACCACGTAAGTCTCGGCCCATCTTGGCTTAGGAATAATCAAGTTAAAACAATCATCATAAACTCGAGTCTCTGCACTAGGTCACCTCAGCGAAACACAGCAGCGTTTATGACATAACTTAGGTACCATAAATATACACATGGCCATTCCCCACTCGGACGTAACTTAGGTCCGGCCCATTGTGGATGGAGGTCGTGACCAAGCATGGTGCGATGTGCCCACCGCGTTCCACATATGTAAGGATCCAGACAAACGTATACCATAGCCTGAGGGCTGGCTTATACTCTTATTTATAATATTTTTAGAGACACGTAGCCTCATGTAAAGTTTTACACATAACACGTTTGTTTGTTTGAAAACAAGTTTGTAAAAGTGAGGCGTATTCACCTTTTCAATAGGATCAGCTTCCAACACCGTCCGTAGATCTCTTCTTACTATCTCACACCTATAGTACGAGTATAACATTTATTAGTATAACATCGGATATACGATCCGGCTTTAAGACCTCTAGTCTTAATTATCTCGATGAACCTTTAGTTCATTATCCCATTTTACTTAAAACCTTTAGTTGAAAAGTAATATTAATAAACATTTAGTTTATTTATAAAAACCCAACGTTTCTTCTTCATTAAGAAACATATTTCTTTCTTTATTATTTAAGTATACTCATTGCACTTAAATAAAATATTTTATAACAAAGAATATTTATACATATATATATACTCATATATATATATATATATATATTATTTCTCTTTCTTTATTTTCTTTGTTATTCATTTCTTTGTTTATCGAGAATAACTTCGACTTGGGTATTAAGCCATTATAATATTTTATTATTATTTTGGTCGGTCATTATGCCTACTTTGCTTGGCTTAGAAATACCCTTCTCACTCGGGCAGCACTTCGACTCTATCTCTCTTATCCACACACGCTTGATTAATCCTTTGACACGCTTATCGAGACACCAGCACGTACTTTGAAATAACTATCGGGACGTCGGGAAGCACCTCCTCTACACTTGGAACTTTGTTGGAATGTGGCACGTTTATCGAGGCGTAGGGCATGGAAAACGAGGTAACGGGGCACGTTAACGAGACGGATCGATGGCACGTTTTACGAGGTTTAGAGAGAGAGTAGTGAGAGTATTTTGATGTGAAAATGGCATGAACCCGTAGTTGCTATTTATAGGGCTGATCTTGGACCCCATCGCTGCACGCGATGGGTCCCTAGGCTGGCCCGTCGCGTACCGCGATGTAGGCCTGACCAGTCATACCCTAGACATGCCACGTGTCAACACGTGGCAGGCGCCGAGCCACGTGGCGGACGTGTTGCCACGTGGCGGCAATCGTTGCCACCGTGTGCCACGTGGCACACGTGTCACGTATGTCAGACAACCCTATCGTGGTACGCGATGGGTGTCTCTTCTGACCCATCGCGTACCGTGATAGGTCAGGAAAACCAGAAATTACATTTTGGTCCCTTGGGTTTAGATTTTGGCAGAATTGGTCCATTGACTTTGAAAATTGACATTTTTAGCCCAAAATTTACGTGATGTTACAAAAATGAATAGAAAAAGTAATTATTATCAAATTCAAGTCTGCTTGTTCATATTCCATAAACTGAATATAAAAAGAGTTTCTAATACGAAATGGGCCTAAAATGGGCCATGGGCCAAACACAAATCCAAAAACAAAAACAAAAAAACTGCAGAAAAAACATAAAAAGACCCAAAACTTTATTTAGGAGGCGTTTTTGGGCTTCGGGCATGATAAGGAGAGTAACTCATTCCCTTATTTTTACTCATTTTCAATTGTTTTGGGGACATATGCGTATCTTACAGTATTTACATTGTAACATTTGTCATTTTTCAGTTTAACTTCCATTTGTATTTTTATCAAAAACCAGACCTGTCTTGATCTTTCGGATTCGTCGTTATTAATAAAATGTTGGATTTTATGTTCGTTTATGTTTCACAAATGTCGAGTGACGAAAATATCCTTTCGGTACGTTAAAACACCACTTTATGATGAAAAACAACTTAAAACAAACGTTAGGGACTATTGTTGTCAATTATCAAAAGCTTATTTAACCATTTTAACCAATCACATGCAATTTTACCCCATATGAAAAAACCAAACTTCTACCACTATAAAAGCAGTGTCCCATGCACCATTTTGGTTGCTCTTTCTTCTCCAGTGTTCATCTTCAACCTTTTGTCAGTTTGACTACTTAAGGTTAAATTAAAGCTAACCTTGTTCTAACTATTTTTGTTACTTAAAGCTTGATGTTGCAACATATATATAATATACACCCCTTGTTTTTCTTCGGCTTTCACTTCTCTGATCACGGTCGGTTGAAGTGTTGTGCTACAAGGCAATGCTATATGGAGGACTCATATAGTTCTTGACTAACTATCTAACTTGTTTATGCTTACTAACCTTGCTTAACTTTTGTATATTTTAGTTTCAAATTCATGTTTAACAAGTTCCATGGTATTGGGTATGTGGTAACTATCCTCGGTCTTATCCCGAGTTGACATCCGAACCAAAACCGAACTTTCATTTAAAAAGCTTTATTATTAACATTTTGAATGTAAGACTTGAATATTATCATTTATAAGTATTTTACAAGTTCTATGATATTGGGCATGTGGTAACCATCCTCGGTTTTATTTCGAGTCAAGGACCGAACCGAAACCGAACTCTTGTTTAAACACTTTATTTTAACATGTTGTATGTAAACTTGAGTATCATCATTTCTTAATTATTTTAATAAAGTTCTATGGTATTGGATATGTGGCAACCATCCTCGGTTTTATTCCGAGTCAAGGACCGAACCAAAAACAAACTAAACTGAGTTCACTCTCTTAAGACACACAAGTGTATTTTGAGCCACTGAATCTCATTTTCTTCAAAAACTATATTATAAACAAATTTTAACTTGTTTTCTCAAAATAATGGGTATGTCGGATCCAACATGATCTTATAACAAGGTTGGACCGACAAAACCAAACACTCGCTTGACGGACCTCGAGGTTCTTCTTAATAGAACTACACACTTGGTTAAGCTTCTTTGATTTCATTGAGTTATCTCATAACATTTAATACTATGGAACATCGACTTCGAGCTTGACCAATTATCAAGACTTGAACCGACAAATCCGAACACTCGTAAAATCCCGTTAATGTATCTATTTAACTTTTCAATATTGCAATTATACACAAATATTTACTTATCAAAGGTTAAGTAAAAATTAATGAATAGCATACCGAGACCCGATTTCGAGTAAACTTACTTTCCTAAAACCGTTACTTTAATTCTTATGTATTTACACTTTAACTCTCAAACTTTAATTATTTATTTTACTTGTCAAGTTATTTTACTTTAAAGCTTTTAAAACCATCTACTAACTCAATACCCTTTTTATTCTAGGTCTTGCCCGTTGAAATTACCCTTCCCCGTTTTTTCGCAAACTATCCTTCAAGTTACTTATTTCATGTGAGTACATTTCATCCCCCGTTTTCACTTTTATACGTTGGGGGTAACATGCATACTTATTCAAAATAAGAATGATTTATAATACTCGATCCTCAAACCACAAACGTTAGGGTGTATGATACTAGAATACTTGCTATATTGTGTGTTATATGCTTCATATGCTTTACGTGCACGAGTGTTTATTTTTATGTTGTTGTTGAGCCTCAATAAGTATGAGCATACGCTCCCCTAACTACTTAGCCTTGTGCTAGTAGAATAGGGCCTCATTATCTGAGTATGTCGGTTGTTAACGATTGGAAAGGATCCTCATTTACTTATGATTTATATACCGCAATTGTTGCTTTTATTTATAGTTTCATATACGATTTGTGGATTTTGCCTCATATTATATATACTCAAAACTATGAAATTGTTCACCAACATACATGTTGACAAATATTATTTTATGCATTGTTACATGTTTGATTATTACTTGATTTGGAGTTTGAAGACGCCTTTCTATTTGATACCGCTAGGTTATTAAAAGAATGAACAATATTTATTTCTTGCATTTTGTGTTTATTTGTATGAACGGGATGTGCTAGTTTTGTGAATGAATTTAATGAGTTGTTTAAATATTGTCACTTTAATAGTGTCTTGTGTTCATAGGCAATCCGTTGCACCCCGGCATGTTCCGCCACCTTTGGTCGGGGTGTGACATATTGGTATCAGAGCCAAGACTATAGGATAGGCGGTTAGACGTAACGGCCTAGTATGATTTTTCTTTAGGGTCCCTATACGTGATGCTTATACGTGTTACCCTACTTGATTGTTTATTACACTTATATATTTATTTACTTATTTATTTCATTTAATCCCAAAAATATACATTTGCACACACTCTTATAGTATTCCAAGGTATCCTTACCTTACCACAAAAAGTAGATTTTTATGATGTTTTTATGGATCACAAACTTAATTTGGATCCCGTTATTTATAATCTCCTTAAAGCTTGACTCGATAACGGGTTTATAGCCATATTTGAGGGCGAAACACTATGAAACGATCATTTGACAAAAAGATTCTAAGAATCAAAGGCGATCTACTTACCTGGGATGGTTGAATTGTAGTGTTTGTCTTCTAAGCCAACGAGCCGTGTTATATATGTCAACAACTTTAAGTTGTCGAATGCAAGCGTTTCGGCTGCCTCCTTATATTTTTGTTGGAAGCATAAGAGCCACAGTGGTATGTGGACTAATGTTTTCAACATCCCGATTACCTCATTGTTTACTTGTTATTGATGTTATTACGATATTTGGGACAAAACGTGTAAAACACGGTGATTTCGTGCACATGTTCAACTCTCCACATTACCATGATTTTTAAGATTTAATCTTGGGACAACTAGTCATGGTGGTTCATGCAAGTTTTCCATATTTTAAATCCTAACACATTATTTCAAACTTCAAAGATTTAAACTATTTAACACTTCATTTACTTACTCAATTTACTAACAAAAGAAATTTTTTTTAACATCCTCATCCTCATAACTCTAGGACTCACAAACATTAAAACCACATATTTACTCATTTCCCTCATATCAATTACCCCAAACTTATATCATTTCTCTTTTATTATTTTAGAATGCCTCCACTTCGTCGCCAAACTCGCAAGCTTAACTCCGGTCGTCGGATGGCCGCTAAGGTTGCTAAAGAAATCGCCGCTGTGATTCCCGGACTAATAACTCAAATCCAAGCCATCCAACTCACCGTTACTCAAACCACACCTAACCCCGCACCTTTCGCTTTGAAAAATTTCACCGGTGCCAACCCATCTTAGTTTCATGGAAAGAATTGTGCCACTACCTTTTTACAATGGTTCGAGAAGATGGAAAGCGTTTTTACTCTTTGTGAATACCCCGAACCCAAGAAAACCACGTACGCCTGTAGAAAAGGGCCCCCCCGATCCGAGTACGTTGGTTGTTACCAATTGGAAAGGACGTTACTTGCTCGATTATCCAAGTACGTTGGCTGTCACCAACGGGAAAGGACCATAGCACGTTTATTACACTTGTTTCTTGGAATTGTATGGTTTTTACGTATTCATATCACAAATTTGTGTGAACTCACTAACTATTCATTTTATTGACTTTATTTTATATATATGGTATAGGTAACGTTATTAAATGATGATATTCGAAGAAGACATTAGAACTTAGGGTGTTTTAATAAATGGACAAGTTATTAAATTGTTCTTGTTTTTATTGTATTTCTTTATATCAAACTTGTGTATTTGATCTTAAATTAATTAATGATAATATTTTCACTTAATAGTGTCACATGTGTTTTGAGTAATCTGTATGTCACACTCAGCCGTTTCTGCTTAAGCCGGGGTGTTACATCTTTCTTGTGGTCATGAGCTGACCAAAGACATGAGCCATGCACAAGTTCCTATGACCATGATCAAGTTTTGTAGGGTATAAAGAGGCGTCGATCCCAGCTCTCGATAACCTTGGTCCATTAATTTGAAAAGGAATTTGGATGTGATGGGTGACAGTTTAGATATTAGTTAATATATGCTCTCTTGCATGTTTGATTAGTTTAATTGCTGATAAATTATATCGGATTTGAACCAGTTTTCTATCAGGAGCTAGTTTGATTGTGTGCCCTTAATTATAAGTTGTGAATTTATATATGGTTAATCATATGGTATATGTGATGTAGTTATTGTCGGGTAATTTTTAATTTGATGACTATTAAAGACTCAAAGGAAATTGTTGTGCAATTGATTTATAGCTTACATTATATGATTTGGGTCTTTGTTAATACAATGAGTATTTTTCTTTAATAATTAGTGAGTGTTAAAAAAGATTATGTTATGCACCAATTGAATTTAGATAACTATAACAGGAATTGAAGATGAACAGAAGAATATTATAAAGATATTAGACCAAATACTGTAATGGATAAGATCATAACTAAATGTTCATATCAGATGAATACACACCATAAGAAACACATTACTTAAAACTCGATAATGTTCATAAAATATAACCAAGCACACATGATAAACTAAATGGTCATATCAAATGAATACAAAACATAAGAAACACATTACATTATTCATAAAATATAACCAAGCACACCCACTCTTCTTTCTACCTCTTCTTCTCAATCTGACCCAAACACCACGGCAACCTATTCCTCTAACCCTCCCCCATTAACCACCATGATTTGATTAAAGAAATCAACTAAAACACATCCACGAGTTCTTAACACAAACACAAACTGACGACGGGTTAGTTGCCCTTACACGTATTGCTACTATCATAACCGCATGATTTCCCACCCTATCTTGTTTGAAAGGACAGTTCCTTTGTAGCTTGTGATGTTGTTGTGTTGTTCTGAAGACCGTGCAGATTGCAAATTAATGCCAATCATCGGAAGCCTTCATCCATTATGTCCAAAATTGTCCACGAGACCGCTGAGCTTGTTTTGATAACCCCTTAAAGTTGTCAAAGGGTAACTCAGCTTGTACCTCTCCCCGGAACCGTTCTCGTATCGGAACCTGGTCACCCACCTTCCTCGATGGGTAACCTTATTTCGCGTGTTGATAGCCTTCTCGCAACAGAACTCGTTCCTTTTTGGGAACGTTTCTAATATTCACCAAAGGTCGGTGACTTAGTAATAGGTTTCGATTATCCTCTAGGTTTTTCATATGGTCATGAGCTTACCAAAGGCATGAACCATGCACGAGTTCCTATGACCCTGGTCAAGTATTGCAGGGTACAGAGAGGCGTCAATCCCAGCTCGATAACCTCGTTCCATTGATTTGAAAAGGAATTTGGATGTGAAGGGTGGTGGTGATACTGTATCAATTTAAGAGACATTAATCACTTTAATGAAGAAACAGAAACATATGAAAGAGAAAATAGGGAATTGCAAAGCTCATAACCTTTTCAGAAGTTGTTCCCTCCATGGTAGTTAAGCAAAGTCATGTTGTACCACTCGTTATGTGAGTTGTACTCACCCTTTTCAAGACATTTCCATACTAATGGAGACACTTTTTATTTAGATCATGGGTTGTGGATCTAAAAGTCATAGATCTAGATATCGAGTAAGGATTGGGGTGTGTTTTTGAGACAAAATCAAAAAACCCTATGTACTTTTTGAGAGCTGATGACTACAGATCTGGAACGGATTTTTAGGCCTCTGAATTTTTTAGAGTTAAATCGAACCATTTTAAGGTCAAAAGAGAAATTTGAAGATGTGGTTCGTTGCCATGTCTCACGGGTGACGTTAATAAAGAAACATGAAACATACCCGAGTTGGGTCGAATGGATGTTTTGCGGTCTTCAAGATGAACGAACTCACACCTCGATCTTCTTCTCCGGATGCTCGAGACCTGCCATGGAAAAGCAGGTGAGTGGAGATGACTGCCAAGAGTTTTCTATTATTTACAGATACAAAAGTATGGTAGAGGCCAATAGCCCACTAAAATGAGGGGTGAATACCCCTTGTATAGGGAGCTCTATGACCACTATCATGAAACCCTAACCTTAGTGGGCAAAGCCCGGTTAAGGTTTACCTCCACAACTCCTGACCCATTGGGCCTTGGTTAGCAAACAATAATAATATAACAAGTATATTATGTAATGTATTAAGTAATTACTATAGGAATGGAACAATTACTCTACGCTTAAAATTACTCTACATTTATTAGTAAATAGTGTTGCACCCGACACGTTGCTTCAGGCAAGTTAGTAAAATCCGGGCGTTGGTAAAACCCAAACATTGCCAGCCATAGCGTTGAGGCGGTAAATCAACAGAAATTGGTTCGGTTTTGGTTACGTGCGTTATTGTACTGAAACTAAAACCAAAAATAAAAAAATTAATGTGGACCAATGGGGCGGCGCCGGTGATTAAAACTCGAGCGTTGGTAAAAACCCGACGTTGTCGAACCCAGGTGTTAAGGCTGTGAGTCTATGAAAATTTGGTCGGTTTTCGTCAATTTTGTTAACGGGAAGCCAATGCTCAAAATGGTTGAAAATATTTTTACCAACATTATTGTGAATAATTAATCGATTGGGCACTTCTAACATGTGTCGTACCCAACAACTTTTTCAGAATTGTGGTTTATGTATGTAGTACTACAGGTGGTCCATCCTCACAATTTATTTGCAAAGAATCAAGTTAGTTGTAGAAATATAAACAAAAGCATAGAATAATATGTTATACAATATATTTACCTTTTTTATCTTTATTTTCTAGAACGACTCATAATATACTCTTAATTCACTCATATTAACCACGCATATGTTCGACTTAAGTTTATGTATAGATGAAAGACATATTACTATTACAATGTTTTTCATGAGATGAAAATGCAATATATGCTAATATGCATACAACATCTGGAATGCTAACATTTCAAACGTGCGCGTTGCGGTTCACGTTAGCGCGAATTTGGTCAGTCTTAGTTACGCTTATTACGATACCGAAAATAAAACAAAATGTTGGTAAAACCCGAGTGTTGTCGTCCTGGGCGTTGCGGCAGTGAGTCAACGCGAATTTGGCCGGTCTCGGTTACGTTCGTTACGGTATTGGGACAAAACAAAAAGGTCGGAAAAACATGGGTGTTGCGGTGCTGAGTTGGTAAATCTGAGTGATGTCGGTCTCGGGCGTTGTGGTGGTGAGTCAACGCGAATTTAATCAATTTCAATTACGTTTGTTAAGATACCGGAACTAAAACAACAAAATATACAGAACCACCGCTTGCCTCAATAGGTTGCCTAGCGACACCAAACTTCTATTTTATACATATTAGATAATTACTGTACATTTCAAAGGAACATTGGTAATTACTCTATGAAGAAAGATTTCACAGTTTATGATATTCGACATGTGTTTTGAATGTCTTGGTGGATGTGGACTCGAATGACTTGAATAAATATTTCCTGGCTTACGAGTAGATAATGTTTTGGATTTTACGCTTTTGAGTTTTGACTTTTTATATTACTACTAAACATTATATATGTTTACGTTTTTATACATGTACTAGTTTGAGTCCCCCGATTTACAGGGATTTATTTAGATTTTTATTTTTTATCGTTTGTTATTTTATGTTTTGTAATGATTACTTGTTCTATTTTTACGTAGTTTTCTTTTGATTTAATATGTATATATATTAGTTTGCTACGTTTATTATATTGTTTTTAATGTTTGAGCTCTTTCAATTGAGATTTTTAGATTCTAAACAATCAAACATGAACAATTGGTTGCAGTATAATTTTGATTTGCTGATTGATACGTTTTATGTGAATTATAAGAGACCGGATTTGATTTCAGATTCAGTTCTTTCTCGGTAAATTTAAGACTTGGAGTGCATTTTTGTTATGGTTTTGTTTGCTATATAGTCTCAAAGATTCTAGGCGTAAACCTTTTTTTCCCATTTCGTTAACACTATAAAAAAAATCTGAATTTGTATTTTATTGGTAACAGGTCAGATTATAGTATGCAATTTGTATTTTATTGACAACCGCAATAATATTGGTTTTTGTTGGTAATGCATCTAATGCATTTAATGAGCCCAACCGCGATACGAATACTAGTTAAATTTAATGAGTATATTTCATACTTATTATTTTCATATTCGGTATCAACATATATGGGACTTAATAAGCTCCTTAGCCCCTTCCACTTTTGCAATGATTCTCTTTTACATATTTGGTACATCTCCAACTCCTATTTAATGATATCTTTTAGGGTATATTATAAGTATTATATTTGATATCTTAGACATTGCTTTCATATTTGTAGGCTTAGAACAATACAGCATGGCACAGCTGTCACGGATGTTAACATCATAAAACCAAATAATATTAACAACCTATGTAATTCTTACATGGTTTTGGATACAAGGGAATGTGATTATAACAACCTATGTAATTCTCACATCGTTTGTGGATACAAGAGATGCTTAGCTCATGATAATTATCCGACCTTAAATAGTATTAACATGTTTTGGCCACATTGGTTTAAGTTTAATGTGATCGTGCGGGGGAAATCATCGGACGACTGATCATAAGGAAGTCTCAACTCGAGAAACAAAAAAAATAATTTATATGTTACCTTTTTTTTTTGTTTTTTGACAAACTAGATAATATTGGTTGATATGACTTATAAGAGGTTGAATGTTACAAAAACGATATTAACCAAACATGAACTTAGGCTATTATTTTTAACCTATTTTTCATCTATTTCATAAGAAACATTACCTTATATTATATTAAAGGAAAAGGTATGCTATAGACTATAGTAATGGGGGCATTTTTGCAATTTCATTTTTTTAAGGCTTCTTTCAAGTGAGATTATGGGGGTGTTTGGCCTAGCTTATATTTTTGTGCTTGTGCTTTTATCTCTTTAAAGCTTATAACTTATTTTATATCATTTGATAAGCTCTTTTTAAGTGTTTGGATTAGCTTATATTTTACAAGTTGATTATACATCTTAATAAGTTGTTAAATCCATCATTTTTAATTTGTTATAGTAATAAGTTACTTCAATAATATTAATCCATCACCTCACCATTTGAAGGCAAATGAATAATTTACCCCCTTAAACAAATAAGCTTATAAGCCTAACCTGGAAAAGCTAAACCAAACACCCCCTATACAGTATATCTTAAAATACATATAAGAAGGAAAAACTCTTAAAATGAAGAGTTGTCTCATTTTTAAAGCTAGATGTAGTGATAAAGCATCTGATTCAATTCGAGCGAAAATGAGATTCAAAATTTAAATCCTAATATGGAGAAGTTTCCCATTTTGTACTTTCAGCCATTGATTCTCAACCCCAGTCCCACTGCCCGGCGAAGAGGAAATGAGAAGAAACAATAATTTTAGCGGTGGTGACGAAAGATGTCACTTTCTTGACTAAAATTAGATTTCAAGAGTGAATAGAAAAGTTGAGCAGTGGTTGAGTGATCACTTTGAGGATCCCCCCCAAGGTAACATTTTCAATGGAATATTTAGAGAGGTAAGTTTCAGATTATGTGCATTATTATTAGCTTGTTTTCGCCTTCTTTGATACTTTTGACGGGCGTGATTTTTTTTCAATAGTACAACTGTGGTCACCATCATCTGTTTTAAATTAGATGGACTTAAAACATTCCAACCGTAAATGCATTAGTCGTAAAAGTTTTGTATGCGTCTCATCTTCTTTATATTTAAGTGATTAATCGACTTTTAGTATTATTATTATATAATGTTTCTCAAAACTGGACTTATCGTCCTAAAAGTTCTCTGTCTTGATCATTCTCATCCTTTGTTTAGGAAATATAAATGTATTTCATGTTTTAGAATATTGAAGAAACACTAAGTGACCCCGGGCAGATTATAGGTAATCTGGGGGCTAAGTAATGTTTCCCACGAAGGTTAGGTCCAGCAGAGTAAGTTGTACTTCAGGGAACCTGCAAAACAGACACCGTAAGCTCGTCACTGAGAAGGGGGGGTTCCTCCTTGTGACCACCCTCCGGCGTGAGAATCAGTCTATATTGCTCTTTGAATATAAAAGTATATGAATACTATTAGAGCAGTTATCAAGTAAGTTATACGAGATAGTAGATGATGAAATGATAATACCATTTGCTGTCTTTTATAGCCGAAGGTGGGTTTCCAAGGGGTTTAGCCGGCCCAACACGCTACCAACTGTAACCTATGCACGTGCCCTACCTGTGAGTGGTGGATAGGTAGCGGCTGACACAGAGCAGGCGTGCCGTGCACTCTTCGTCTTCTACCAACTGCAGGCTAGGCACGTGGTCTGGCAGGAGTTGGTGGGCAGGCGGCGGCTATTGGTCACAGTGCTGTGGCGTGCTGTCTGCCACGCTGCTGTCAGTGAGCTGTCGCATTCTTGGTCAGATCTTTTGTCTTTACCTCGTCAGGTATCACGCAAAAGATCCTCCATACGGACTGGCCCATTTTGGCGGGAGTTTTCCCCCTCCCGCCTTTGCTCATTCTTTCAGGTGACACTGAATATTTGTAAGTGTTAAGCCTTATGCGTGTAGCTATGCTGTGCGGGTAGCCTTCCCTGATGGCTTGTATCCGCAACTGCGGGAACAGGCGGGTTACTTTACCATTGGGAGGCTTTTCCCTGCGTATGCAGCTTGCATACTGCGCGTAGGCTTCTCTGAGCATGGTGGGTCCTGCGGGAGTAGATGGTCTTTGCGCAGACATCCCTGTTCAAGGTGAGTCATGCGGGACCAACTGAGCCCTGCTGGGACCTACCTCTTCAAGTCCCCCCAGTCCAATGTTCTTCTCACGAATGTCTAATAAAGTGAGGTGAATTTTTGGACTTAAGCAAAGGGTTTTGAAAAGGGGTTTTTGTAAGGTTTTCCATGGGGGTTCTTCCCGCGGAAGTCCTTGTCACTTGCAGAAATTCCCGAGTTTCCTGCTTGGTCTTTGGGTATGATGCGGGTAGGTCTGTAACCTCCTCGCAAGTCAGGAGCATTGAGTCTTAGTTGTGCGGATTCTCCCTGTGGTTCTGGTAGTTTTTGAACATAGTGATCAATTATGTTTAAACCACCAATTCCATCTTGGAGCCTCAAACAACGTAGTACTCGATGTTCCCGCAATGCGGGGATATTACTTCCGTTTTCACAAGCATTGCCCAGAAGATCCTTCCTGGTTTCAATTCTCAGCGGGTGCTAGGTATGTGAAGGGTTTTGCCTTTACACTGTACCTGCGTCCGTCTTACGGTTACTTTACTTCCAAGGTATTCCTGGCGTCCATTCCCTGCGGGTGCTAGGTATGTGAAGGGTTTTGCCTTTACACTGTACCCGCACCCGTCTTATGGTTACTTGGTTGCCAAATATTTTGGCTTCAATTCCCTGCGGGTGTTAGGTATGTGAAGGGTTTTGCCTTTACACTGTACCCACACCCGGCTTATGGTTACTTGTTTGCCAAGGTAAGGGGTATTTTCCCGCTTACTTTTTTGAACCTTAGTCTTCAAATTTTTAAATTTTGAAATTTGAAGAGTTGGATGGATCAATACCTCAAACGTCGTGCGACGGTTTCTTCTGACTGTGTCAGGACGTGCCAGAAGTTATGGCGACATGACATTATGTGGTCATTCCAGTTGCTTTTTCAGGCGCGTGGGCACGGGATTTCGGGCGCGTGGGCACGGGATTTCGGGCGCGTAGCCGCGAAATCTCTGGCACACGTCCTTTTTGACAGCTGTTGCCAGTTTGCTTTTGCCACGCGTCATAGTTTCATTGCACCTTTGATTTCTCTCTCTTCCGTATTAAATTCATCGCATTAATTGCGATTGCTATATAAAGGGGGAGAAGGTTATTTGCAATTCACACTTTCCACTTTCATCTCTTCTTCTCCAGTAATTTCCGGCGAATTTCTCTTTTTCAGTAAAGCATTGCTCTGAAATCTCTTCTTTCTTCTACCATGTCTTCTCACGATGCTGATGATCAGAAGACTGCTGGCGAATGCCAGTGTTATCTTCCTGTCGAGCTGTACCAGTATATCGTCAGGAAGTTCATGCTCGAGTCTCTCGAGCCTGAGTTTCCTGAGCCCCACCATACTGTGTACGATGCCCCTAGTGGCAAGATCGGGGTTTATGCTGCATTCTTTGTCTACGGGAACCTTAGGTTTCCGTTGACAAAGTTTGTGTACCGTGTCCTAGAGAGGCACGGTGTGCACCTGACAGAGGTGCACCCCATGGCCATTGCCAAGGTCCGGCACTTTGAGTGGGTGTGCCGGATACTGGGCCTTGAGCCCCTCGTTGACCGCCTGATGACCTTCTATACTTGGAGGTGCATCCAAGGGTGGTACACTCTTACAACCCGTATCAAGGGTTTAAAGATTTGTACCACCGAGCGGAGTCTTCGCTCATGGAGAAGAGAGTTCTTCTTTATATCCGCTCGAGCCATCCCCATTGCCATGAAGTTCAAGAATGGCCAGCCGCTTCCGAACCTTCCCGCCATCAACTACGAGGAGGCGGAATGGTTCGCGAAGATATCCCGGGTCCAGTCTCCGGTTTTCCGTTTTCCGGAGTCGGCGATGGTGATGCTGGGGATGAGCCGGGTGTGGAAGGCGGCGAATGCGGATAAGGTTCCGATCGTCCTTGAATATGGTTCGAACTCTACCCCTTATGGTATGTCTTGTTTCTTTTTTGCTGACTACGATTTTTTCTAACTTTCTTGTTGATTTCAGAGGGTAACGATCTTCAGTCGCTCCTGAATCCGCGGGAGGAAGATGGTCCTGCGCGGATGGGTACTCGTGCTCTGGACGAGAACGAGTTGCCCATCTTAGAGCAGACTGCGGGTCGGTTCGTGGAGGTTTACCCGCCAGGCCAAGAGATCCTGAGCCACCGACGGCCAGGTAAGCCTATCTTCTACCCTGAACCTCTCAATGCTGTGCCTGCTGCCGGAGTTCATGACATTTCTTCTTCTGAGGAATCCGCAGAAGGTCCTCCACTGGTGCGGAAGAAAAAGGCTGCCGTCGGGAAAGGCAAGGAGAAGGTGGCCTCTACGGCCGACCCGGTAGTCCTATCTGACTCGGAGTCAGATAATGCAGAGGTGGCGGGGAAGCCCGGTGGTGAGGAGACCACCGCTCCGGAGGCTGCAGGTGTTACCTCCGGGGAGGCAGCGACGACGACGGTTACCGGTGTCAAGAGGCCGGCTCCATCGGGTTCGCCCCCGCTCGTCCGTGCGTTCAAGCTCAAGAAACCCCGTAAGTACCCCCATAATTCTTGTCTAGATTTGTTGTTTCAAATAAATTTTTCTAACACTTTTGCTTGTGCAGGTGTGGATGTTGACGCATTCCAGGGTGGAGTTGGAGTAAGTATTCCCCCGCCAATGACGGTAGGCTCGGTCAGCCTTCCCGAGGCGTCGACCCAGGCGTCTACGCTTGCTTCCGCTGGTTCCAGCCTTCCTGAGGCTGTTCCAGCTGAGAAGGTGTCTCCGCCGGCCGTGAGTGCAATTTTTACAGCATCTTTCACGGAGCCGGCGGTTACTGTTGCTGAGGAGACGGCGCCAACAATGGCTACCACGGCGGCTGCCACTATACCTGCGCCACCGGCACCGACGGCCGGACCATCAGGTACGCGCCGGGCTTCCCGCCGATCTATGCCACCTTCCCATCTGCCTGACCTGTTGGATGGATTTCCTTTAGGTTCAGGTGATGGGTTTGGCGGCTATCGGCCTGTTATTGACCCTACAGGTACGTAGGGTTCTTTTTTCTTTGTATATTTTTGTCATCTTTTCCTAACTGCCTTTGTTTCTTTTGCAGTGTCGGATTCCAATGAAGTGTATGTTCCAAGATGGAACATACGCCGAGGAACAACCCTTCGCACCCCTGTGGAGTGCGTGGACTGGGCTCGCCACGCTGCTCCTCATGGTGCGTTGGGGGAAGCCATGGCTAGCTACCAAGAGGGTAGGCTAACCAATGAGCTTCGGGTTCTCCAGGCCCGAACGCAGCCCCGCGTCGAGCTGCTTTGTCGTGAAAACGACAAGTTAAAAGCAGCTCGCGCCAAAGATGTATCTGAAGCGCGGGCTCTTCGGGAGGAGAACCGGCAGTTGGCCGCTGCCGCAGCCGAGAAGGAGAGGGCATTCAAGGCCCTCGAGGTTGAAGTCCTGGCGCGACTCGAGGCCCGCTCCAAGGCTGCCCAAGCTGTGAATGAACAGCTTCGGCTGGCCAAGGAGACTGCGCGAAACTCAACTGAGAGGGCTGCCAAGGCTGAAGCTGTTGCTGAGCCACTTCGCGAAGAGAATGAGCAGCTTAAATGCAAATTAAAGGCTCTTCAGCATGCTCATGACGCCTTGGCAATGGAAGATGCCAAGAAGCTGCAGGAGATCCTTGACCAGAGGGGGATGCTTGACCGTACTGAAAGGAAACTCAAAAGCGTCGAAGAAGCTGCCGCCAAGGAAGTTCAACTTGCCAACCTTGATAAAAGCGGAGCCGAACGTGCTTACAAAGAAAGTCAAGCTACCCTCCAATGGCTGCTTCGAGAAGCGTTGCCTGAGGTATCTTTATCTTTTTCTTTACGCTTTCCGCTCGTAATTAGAAAATGTTCTAACTTGTAATTTTCTTTTGTAGGTTGTGCGTCGGGTCCTTTCAGAGACCTCTTACGACGATGCAATGAGCGCAGCCCTCAACGCTTCTCATGAGGATGGGCAGAAGACTGGCTTCCTGCTTGGTCTAGGGTTTGCTGAGAGAGGCTTTCCGCCCTCCAACTTCCCTTTATTCAATGCTAATACTGAAGCTGCTTATGACCAAGCTGTGAATCAGTACGCTGCCTTCCCGCATCCAGTGGTGGAGAAGGTGAATGAAGCTGCTGCTGCTGATGATGGGCTAAGCATCCTTAAGGCTTTCCTTGGGCAGCCGCGCTCTGACGGTGCTGGTCCAAGCGGAGGTGGCCCTGAAGCCTGATACTGAAGATCCCTTCCCACTGCTAGGATAGACAGCCTTGTATAGATTTCTTTTAGGCGGGTAGTTACCCAGCCATTCTTGTAATTGATTGTGAAATATTAATCTCTTTGCGTATAAGATTGTTATTTCCTTGGGTTCTTTGCTTTATAAACTCATACTTAGTTTAAATTAGCAATTTCCCAAGTGTTTAGAATAAGAACCTTTGAACGTGGTTGATGATGGGTTAAAGTTTCGCCTCCTCCTTCGTGATTGTGCGGGTAAAACCGTCACTTGCACTTGGTTGGATGGCTAATCTTTACCCTCTATCTGACCTGCGTGTAGGTTTTCCTTTTCGAAATTTCTAAGGCATTAAGTTAAACCTTTGAACGTGGTTGATAATGGACTAAAGTTTTCGCTTCCTCTTTCGTGATTGTGCGGGTGTAACCGTCACTTGCACTTAGTAGGATGGCTTTAACTTTAGACCTATATCTGACCTGCGTGTAGGTTTTTCTTATCCTTCTTTAAGTGTTCATAAGTTAACCTTTTAACGTGGTAGACGGTAAGTTAAGTTTGGCTTCCTTGTTCGTGATTGTGCGGGTAAGACCGTCACTTGCACTTACAAGGATGGCTAAACTTTACCTACATCTAACCTGCGTGTAGGTTTTCCTTAGAACTTTTTAACATTTTGGCGTTGTGTTTATGCGGGTATTGCCGCCTTCCACACGCAACTACTTCTTCCCGTAAGGGAAGTTCATAGGTTACAAGCTATTAATACATCATGAAAGGAGAATCATTTCCATTAGAAGTGGCTCTAGGCCTTTTCTTTACAAGTTGGAATTGATCTACATATAACATTTGCGTAATTGAGCTCCATTCCATGTTCTAGGGATGGGAGTGCCATCGAGCCTTTCGAGCCGGTACGCGCCCTTTCCCAGAACTTCTTTGATAATGTATGGCCCTTCCCAAATCGGGGCCAACTTTCCTGGGCGTTGTTGGTTCGAAGCCTCGTTGTTACGCAGTATGTAGTCTCCTTCCTTGAAGTTGCAGAGTTTTACCCGCGTGTTGTAGTATTTTTGCATTTGTCGTTTGTAGTTTTCCTCACGCACGGCGGCTAAGTCTCTGCGCTCTTCGGTTAGCATAAGGTCTAACCGTCTTTCCGCATCATTGTCTTCTGGTTGGATTAAGACCCTTGGTGAGGGTAAACCGATTTCGACTGGGATCATGGCTTCAGTGCCATAAGTGAGACTGAACGGGGTTTCTCCCGTACTGGTCTTCTTCAGCGTTCTGTTTGCCCAAAGGACGTGTGGAAGCTCGTCCACCCAACCGGATCTATGTTCCAAGAGTCTTCTCTTTATGCCTTCGACGATGCTCTTATTTGCTCTTTCCACCTCACCGTTACCTTGCGGGTGTGCCACTGAGGTAAAGGTGTGGGTGATTTGAAGTTCTTTCAGCCACTGCTGTAGCTTCTTGTCAGCAAAGTTGGTGCCATTGTCGCTTACCAAATTCTGTGGAAGTCCAAAACGACAAATAATAAATTCCCAAATAAATTTTTTGATATGCTTTGCGGTTGTTTGGGCTAAAGGTTTCGCTTCTATCCATTTGGTGAAGTAGTCAATGGCTACCACTAGGAACTGAACATTCCCAGCTGCTGTTGGAAATGGGCCTGTCACGTCAATGGCCCACTTCTGAAATGGCCACGAGGAAGTGACAGGAACAAGTTCATTTTTCGGGCGATGCGTGTTGGGTGCGTAAAGCTGGCAAGATCTGCATTTTCTGATGTATGCCAACGCGTCCATATGCATCCCCGGCCAGAAGTATCCCGCGTTGTTTAGCTTGGCTACCACAGCGCGGGGGCCTGCGTGTACTCCACAGATGCCTTCGTGAACCTCCCTTAGGAGGTAGTCAGCATCTTGGTTGTCCACGCATCTTAACAATGGGCCAAGAAAGTTACGTCTGTAAAGGGTGTCATTGACCAGCTGATAATTCAGTGCTTTACAGCGTAGTTTTCTTGCCTGTGACTTCGACTCTGGTAACGTTCCTGCTTCAAGGTATTTTATTATTGGGGTCATCCATGTTTCTGTACCGGTTTGGATGACACAAATTTCCTTGTGCGGGACTGATGGTGTTTCGAGGAGTTCCACGCGGATGTCCTTTCCCAAGTGGGTGAAGGCCAGTGATGCAAGCTTGCTTAACGCATCCGCAGATTTGTTTTCGCTGCGCTTGACGTGTATCACTTTACAATCATTAAAATCGCGCATGATGGCTTTGGCTTGGGCAAGGTACAGGGCCATTGTGTCGTTCACAGCCGTGTACGTCCCGTTTATTTGGTTTGCCACTAGCATGGAATCTACGTGGGCTTCCAAATTTTTTACACCCATCTTTCGCGCAATCCTCAATCCGGCCAGGAATGCTTCATATTCAGCTTCGTTATTCGTACTTGGAAAATCCAGCCGAATAGCATAAGTATATTCCTGGCCTGCTGGATTTGTTAATTTTAACCCTGCGCCTGAACCCTCGTTACTAGCTGCTCCATCAGTGTAGAGTCGCCAGACTTCATCGATTTCGTGTGCTGGGGAGGGTTGAACCTCCTCCTGGCACTCTTTCTCCCGTGAAGCGGGGACTTCTGCAATAAAATCAGCCAGGACCTGACCTTTAATGGCTGGTCTCGGCTTGTATTGAATCGCATATTCTCCCAATTCAATTGCCCATTTGGCTAGACGTCCCGATAACTCGGGTTTGCCTAGAACATTTGAGAGTTTGAAGTTGGTGAGAATAGTGATTGGGTGACCCTGGAAATATCGTCTCAACCTGCGTGAAGCGTGTATAAGTGCCAAGACCAGTTTTTCCAGGGTAGAGTACCGGGTTTCCGCGTCTGCCAGCACGCGGCTAACATAATAGATTGGCATCTGGATGCCTTTTCGTTCTACAAGCAGGACTGCCCCGGTTGCTCTATCTGTTGCGGAGAGGTATAGGATTAACTCCTCCCCCGCTTGTGGTGCCGTGAGTGTTGGGAGTTCGATCAGGCGTGATCGAATCTCCTGAAAAGCTGCTTCCGCTTCTGGTGTCCAGCGGAAGTGCGTTTTCTTTAAACAATTTCTTAGCGTTGACACAAAAGGGAACGACCTATCCGCATGGTTTGCCAAAAAGCGGTTAAGCGCGACTAGTCGTCCATTAAGTGTTTGAGCCTGTTTTATGGTGGTAGGTGATTCCATTTTGACAATGGCTTCGACCTTTTCAGGGTTCGCTCTGAAGCCATCTTTAGTAATAATGACTCCTAAGAACTTCCCTTCTTCCACCCCAAATGAACACTTGCTCGGGTTGAGCTTCATGTTTATCTTTCTGAGCGTGTTGAAAGTTTCCTCAATGTCTTTCAACATCGCCTCTGGCTCGGGGCTTTTGATGACCAAATCATCCATATAGACTTCCAAGTTTCTCCCAATTTGGGCGTGAAACTCTTTGTCCATTAGTCGTTGGTACGTGGACCCCGCGTTCTTAAGTCCGAACGGCATCATTTTATAACAAAATGTGCCATCGGGCGTCCGAAAGGCGGTTTTGTCCTGGTCATCTACAGCCATGTGGATTTGATGGTACCCCTTATACGCATCCAAGAAGCATTTAAGGCGAAATGGTGCCACCGAATCCACCTTGAGATCAATTTCTGGCAACGGATAACAATCTTTGGGGCATGCTTTATTCAAATCTTTGAAATCTATGCACATGCGCCATTGTTTGTTATTCTTCGGTACCATTACGGGATTTGCAACCCATGTTTGATATTTGCTGACGCGCACGATGCCCGCATCAAGGAGTTCCTTGACTTGGGTTCTGCACACGTTGGTTTGCTCGGGCCCCATTACTCTGCGCTTTTGTACGATCGGCGTAACGGCCGGATCGCATTTGAGCTTATGCTCTGCCTTTCCCCGGGGTACACCAGTCATGTCGGCTGGTGTCCACGCGAAGATGTCTGCGTTTCGCTGCAGTAAGCGCTTGAGTAAGGTGCGTGTTGGATCAACAATTGTCGGGCCAATGGTAACGGCCTGATCGGGATATTTCCCATTGAATGCCCACTGTTCAGGTTTCAGTGATGGTTTGTTTGGCCATCTTCGGTTTGGGTTTAGAGGAGACAGATGCGATGCATACCTGGGGAATGCCCGTGATCATCGCTACGCCTTCAGTTGTTGGCCATCCCATCATGCCGTGGACTGAGGATACCACGGCGTTGAATCTTGCCATCCCGTCTCTCCCGAATAGGATGTCATACGTATGATGTGGTTTTTTCATCACAACAAAATCCACATCCTCCGTGCGTGAATAATTCCCATCGGTGAGAGTGACGGGGAAAGATAGGATGCCCAAGGGAGTGTTCATGCTACCGTCAAACCCTTCCATTGAAGCGTAGACCGTCTCCAGGCGTTCCTTGTCTTCATCATCGAGCTTGTCGAAGAACTGCCTGTACATCACTGTCGACGATGCGCCATTGTCAACGAGGGTGCGGGAGGTGATGTAGTGCCCCAGCTGGCTTTTAATGATAATGGGGCCTTCTTTGTTTGGGCCTCCCGGCACTCGCGGGAAGCGCACTTCTGCTTCCTTCCATGCGCATGGTTCGGTCATCGGTCTCTTTCTTCCTCTGACCTTACCATGGACCATGTTGATGCTGATGTCGACGGGCTTTCGTCCGTTACCCCTGTACCTGTTGTCGTTCCTTCCTCCCTTCTTGATAGATGCCACGAGGTGTGCGAGCCTCCCATCCTTGACGAATGTCTCGACGATGTCCCTCAAGGATGTGCACTCCTCAGTGCTATGGCCCTTTGTCCCATGGAAGTCACAAGACTTGCTCTGATCCGCATTGGGTTTCTGTCGGATCGCTGGGGCTTTTGGCCATGGCAGTTTTTCCGTGGCAAATATCTCCGTGACGCTCTTGGTGAGTGGCGTCCAACGGTTTTTCCGGTTCGAAGGGTGCGTGTTGTCCCTTCCGCCAACCAGAGGGCGAGAGCTTGAGGGGGTGTCAAAGTTTATCCTTGACTGCCAAATACCTTGCCGCCTCTTTTTGTTTAGCCGGGCGGTTCTCACATTGTTCTCCCTTGTCCTCTGTGTGTAGAGGTTTGTATTCTGGGGGAGATCTCTTCCCAGCTGTTTCTCCGTTTCGGCGAAGCGCTTGGCTGCCGTCATTATGGCATCCCATGTAGATGGCATGCCGTCTTTACCCGTCAGAGTGCGGATAAGTTCTGGGTACTCAGCGCCCTGAATGAAAGCGGCTGCGAACGAGGTCTTCGCTGATGTTGCCCAGACTCAGCTTCTTGGAGTTGAAGCGGGTGATGAAGTCCAGTAAGGATTCATCCTCTTCTCTCACACAGTTGAGGATCGTCCACTGCTCCTCAGTGTGCTTCCTCTGTTGACTAAACTGTTGACTGAACTTGTTCTGGAAGTCTGCCCAGTCATAAATGTGGTGGACCGGTAAACGGTCGAACCATGCTCTGGCTGCTCCTACCAGAGTCATCTGGAACATGTAGCACCACGTGGGTTCCGTCCAGTTACTGACGGTTGCCCCCGCAATGAACCTGTTCAGATGGTCATCTGGGTCGGATAGACCATCGTATGTGCCAATGTTGGACATTTGTTTGGCACTCCTCGGGGCGATTGCTTCTGCAATGTCCCTTGCAAATTTTGACCTTCCTGCGTTTGTGGCAGTAGGTCTAAAGGCCTTGGAGAAGTCACGCGAGCTTTTTTCCGTGACTGGTTGGAATGCTTCCCCAAAATTCCTTTTTGGCTGGGGATCCGTTTCCTTACGCTTCCCTTTCGCCCTATGGCGAGGGTTCGCGTCGGTGTCGGAGTCTTCCCTCTCGTCGTCCGAGTGCTCGTACTCACTACTCATGTTGAGGTGCTGGCGAGTACTACCGAATTCCTCAGCTTGTTGGACTGAACGCAAGCGTTCGTCCAACTCAGCCTGAAATTCTCGTTGACGTGCCTCGGCCCATGCCTTCACTTGATCAAGTGTTTGGCGAGGGGCTCGAGTTCGTTTTTCCAGCTGGGTATCAGTGAATCCTAGTGGAATATTTACTCCACTTGCCCCTACATGAGTGACTGGGGTAGTGTTCGTAAAATGTACTTCACTTGCCCCAGCTTGGGTGGCTGGGGTAGTGTTTGTAAACATTGTGTTGCCGGTGTTTACCCCAGTGGCTGGGGTTGTGGTTACCGGAATTTCTCTAGTCATCTTGGAAGTTTTGAAAAACTGGAGAAAGATGTAGTTCTAGCTTTATGCACGGATGGCGCCAATGAAGAAACACTAAGTGACCCCGGGCAGATTATAGGTAATCTGGGGGCTAAGTAATGTTTCCCACGAAGGTTAGGTCCAGCAGAGTAAGTTGTACTTCAGGGAACCTGCAAAACAGACACCGTAAGCTCGTCACTGAGAAGGGGGGGGTTCCTCCTTGTGACCACCCTCCGGCGTGAGAATCAGTCTATATTGCTCTTTGAATATAAAAGTATATGAATACTATTAGAGCAGTTATCAAGTAAGTTATACGAGATAGTAGATGATGAAATGATAATACCATTTGCTGTCTTTTATAGCCGAAGGTGGGTTTCCAAGGGGTTTAGCCGGCCCAACACGCTACCAACTGTAACCTATGCACGTGCCCTACCTGTGAGTGGTGGATAGGTAGCGGCTGACACAGAGCAGGCGTGCCGTGCACTCTTCGTCTTCTACCAACTGCAGGCTAGGCACGTGGTCTGGCAGGAGTTGGTGGGCAGGCGGCGGCTATTGGTCACAGTGCTGTGGCGTGCTGTCTGCCACGCTGCTGTCAGTGAGCTGTCGCATTCTTGGTCAGATCTTTTGTCTTTACCTCGTCAGGTATCACGCAAAAGATCCTCCATACGGACTGGCCCATTTTGGCGGGAGTTTTCCCCCTCCCGCCTTTGCTCATTCTTTCAGGTGACACTGAATATTTGTAAGTGTTAAGCCTTATGCGTGTAGCTATGCTGTGCGGGTAGCCTTCCCTGATGGCTTGTATCCGCAACTGCGGGAACAGGCGGGTTACTTTACCATTGGGAGGCTTTTCCCTGCGTATGCAGCTTGCATACTGCGCGTAGGCTTCTCTGAGCATGGTGGGTCCTGCGGGAGTAGATGGTCTTTGCGCAGACATCCCTGTTCAAGGTGAGTCATGCGGGACCAACTGAGCCCTGCTGGGACCTACCTCTTCAAATATGTAGTTGATTAATTGTTTGTTCTTTGTTTTTATGTTGAATGATGTAGGACTTCCGGCCGTTAGGGAACTCACCACAACAGAGTTGAAGGCGATTTTTACATAATGGTGAGTATTACGTTTGCTTTGACTTTATGAGCACTCATTTTGTTTCATACTTTTCTCGACAATAAAATCTACTGAACTTTACATGTGACCAGGTGGTTAAAAATTTGAACCGAAATATAAAACTTAAAAATCAAAGCGAAACCAAAAACTGAAAAATCTAAACTGACCCAAAACCAAAAATTAAATACAATAAAACTGAACTGAAACAAAACGAAACTAAATACGAATAAATTAATACTGAATCAAAAAAACTTTTTATCTGAAATCAAAACGAAACGAAAAACAGAAAATATCTAAACCGACCTGAAACCGAAACCAAACTTCCAATAAATTAAAACTGAACATTTGTTAAGGCTATTACGGTAATTTCTTTTCCGGTTCTACTTGTTAGCAGCATACAAACATTTCTTTACTTATTTCTGCTTTAAATATTTGTAGTAGTGCTTCTTACATTTGGAACTTCAAGATTAGTCTCTCTTTTAATTTAGTAAAATTATTAGTTTTTTTAGATTTGTTTATATATATTTAGCATTAATCAGGTTTACTTATGGGCATGACAGATAATCCATTTTGAGGTTTAAAAAGGTTCAGAAGGTTAACTGATCCACCATTTGCGTTTGTTTACTTCGTTTGTAATCTTCAGTAAGTTTTCTTCATCCCCATTATGCATGTGTGTGGTTAAGTTATATTGAATTTGATACTTTCGTTTATTTGCCTATCCTATATTTTCACCGGTCATATTAATGCCTTTCCAAATGATATGATAATTATGGACCGGATCTTTGTACATCGATGATAATAATCTATTTTTTTAATCACATGAGGGAATATCATTTTTAAAGAATATTTGGATTTTATATCTACGATATATGCTGAACGGAGCATGATTTCATGTTTGTTCATTTACTTAAACGACAAAAAAAATTGTGTATACGTTTTTCTGTTTAATAAAAGAACATAAACAAACTCCTCTCGGTTCATGATACACTTTAAATTTACTTGTCAACCTGTATGTATTTCATCCGTGTCTCTTGTTGCGTGTATTAAATTATTATTTTTGTATGTTGTAGTAATTGTGAACGAGAAGCGGGGTGGTCTTACTGCAGCAGCTTATGTTATAGTAGTTGATTTGCTACAGTTGGTTTCATTCTCTGCATGTTGTTCCTACAACCTCTTGGTTTCTTTAGTTAAAGTCAAAAGCAATCAAATGGAAAAATATGTGGATTATATGTAGGGGGTTGAGATTCTTTAGGAATGATGTGCTTATATTAGATTACATTTTGAAGAGGTAGGTTCCAGCAGAGCCCAGTTGGACCCGCAAGACTCACCTTGAACAGGGACGTCTGCGCAACGACCAACTGCTCCAGCAGGACCCACCATGCTCAGAGAACCTTACGCGCAGTACGCCAGCTGTACCCGCAGGGAAAGCCTCCCAATGGTGAAGTACCCCGCCTGTTCCCGCAGCTGCGGATACAAGCCATCAGGGAAGGCTACCCGCACTAATAGCAAGGCTACACGCACAAGGTATTAGCCACTTCAGTAGTCACATGAAGGAATGAGCAAGGCAGGAATACTCCCGCCTAAATGAGCCAGTCCGTATGCTTCTGGAAGATCTTTCGTACTATACCTACTAAGGTATGGGCGGAACAGACAATTTGACCAGAACAGCCCATGAACCAATCACAGGGTGACAGCTCACCGACAACAATACGAGGAGGAGCACCCTCTAGTACTGTTTGTCACTATTAGCCGCTGCCTACTCACCAACCCTTACGATGGGACGTGCGCAGCCTACAGTTGGTGGAACAGTGCGTAGCCGGCAGTAAAGGAACAGTGTACAACCGACCTTTACTGTTGGCCGTAGCCTATCCACCAACCAGCATGGCCTGTGCGTAGTCCACTGTTGGTGGAACAGGAATACTATTCAGCCGGCTGTACCTTCTAGGAAACCTACCTTCGGCTATAAATACTCCAACACCTTGGAATGGTAAGGACATCATCTGATATCTCAATCTTATCTAGCAATCTCTTAATATACACTTATATTCAGAGCAATCTAGTCTGATTCTCACGCCGGAGGGTGGTCACAAGGAGGAACCCCCCCCCTTCTCAGTGACGAGCTTACGGTGTCTGTTTTGGAGGTCCCCTGAAGAACAAACCTTCTCTGCTGGACCTCATCCTCGTGGGAAACATTACTTAACCCCCAGATTATCTATAATCTGCCCAGGGTTCACCTAGTGTTTCTTCATTGGCGCCATCCGTACATAAAAGCTAGAACTAATTCTTAGTTTTTTCAAAATTTCTGAAGAAATGGTTAACGTTACTCCGATCCAAAGGCCAGTAATCGACCAAGAAACCCCGGTAACCACAACCCCAGCAACTGGGGGGAACACCGGCGGTTATACAAATCTTACGAACACTACCCCGACTACCCAAGCCGGGGCAAGTGCAGTAAATATTCCACTGGGGTTCACTGATACCCAGTTGGAAAAACGAACGAGGGTCCCTCGCCAAACACTAGATCAAGTGAAGGCGTGGGCCGAAGCACGTCAGAGAGAGTTCCAAGCTGAATTGGATGAACGCTTGCTTTCAGTTCAACAGGCTGACGAATTCGGCAGTACTCGCCAACATCTCAATATGAACAGTGAGTGCGAGTACCCAGACGACGAGAGGGAAGAATCCGATACCGACGCAAACCCTCGCCATAAGGCGAAAGGGAAGCGTAAGGAAACGGACTTCCAACCGAAAAGGAATTTTGGGGAAGCTTTTAAACCAACAAATGCGGAGAGAAACCCGCGTGACTTCTCCAAAACCTTTAGACCAACTGCTACAAATGCAGGAAAGTCAAAGTTCGCAAGGGACATTGCGGAAGCAATCGCCCCGAGAAGTGCCAAACAAATGTCCAACATTGGCACTTATGATGGTCTATCCGACCCAAACGACCACTTGAACAGATTCATTGCGGGGGCAACCTTCAGTAACTGGACGGAACCCACGTGGTGTTATATGTTCCAGATGACTCTGGTTGGAGCGGCCAGGGCATGGTTCGACCGTTTACCGGTCCACCACATTTATGATTGGGCGGACTTTCAGAACAAGTTCAGCCAGCACTTCAGCCAGCAGAGGAAATATACTGAAGAACAGTGGACGATCCTCAACTGCGTTAGAGAGGAGGATGAATCTTTATTAGACTTCATCACTCGCTTCAACTCCAAAAAGCTAAGTCTCGGCAACATAAGTGAAGATCTTGTTCACGCCGCTTTCATCCAGGGCGCCGAATACCCGGAGCTTATCCGCACATTGACGGGTAAGGATGGCATGCCATCAACATGGGATGCCATCATGACGGCGGCCAAGCGCTTTGCCGAGACGGAGAAGCAACTGGGAAGGGATCTTCCCCAGAGTACACACCTCTACACGCAGAGGACAAGAGAGAACAATGTTCGGATCGCCCGGCAGAACAAAAAGAGGAAGCTAGGTATCTGGCAGTCAAGGGTAAACTTTGACACCTCATCCAGCTCTCACCCTCTTGTTGGCGGAAGAAATCACACACACCCTTCAAGCCAAAAGCACCGGTGGACGCCACTCACCAAAAGCGTCACGGAGATATTTGCCACTGAAAAGCTACCATGGCCAAAAGCTCCAATGATCCGGCAGCGACCTAATGCGGATCAGAGTAAATCCTGTGACTTCCACGGGACAAAAGGTCATAGTACGGAAGAGTGTACATCCTTGAAGGATATTGTTGAAGCATTCGTCAAGGATGGAAGACTGGCACACCTGGTGGCATCAATCAAGAAGGGAGGAAGGAACGACAACCGGTACCGAGGCAACGGACGAAAGCCCGTTGACATCAGCATCAACATGGTTCAGGGTAAGATCAGAGGAAGAAAAAGGCGAACGACAGAACCATGTGCGTGGAAGGAAGCTGAGGTGCGCTTCCCGCGAGTGCCAGGAGGACCCAGCAAAGATGGCCCTATCGTCATCAAAAGCCAGCTGGGGCACTACATCACTTCTCGCACTCTTGCTGACAACGGCGCCTCATCAACGGTGATGTACAGGCAGTTCTTCGACAAGCTAGATGACGAAGACAAGGAACGCCTGGAAACGATCTGCGCCTCGATGGAAGGGTTTGATGGCAGCACAAACACCCCCCTGGGTATCCTATCTTTCCCCGTCACTCTTACGGATGGGAAACACTCCCGCACAGAAGATGTGGACTTTGTCGTGATGAGGAAGCCACACCACACATACGACATTCTCTTCGGGAGAGACGGGATGGCAAGATTCAACGCCGTGGTATCCTCAGTCCACGGCATGATGGGATGGCCAACAGCTGAGGGTGTAGCGATGATCACCGGCATTCCCCAGGTATGCATCGCATCTGTCTCATCTAAACCCAAACCAAAGATGGCTAAACGTTGGCTGAACCAGAAAGATGGGCCCTCAACGGCAAGTACCCTGACCAGGCCGTCACCATTGGCCCAACAATTGTTGATCCCACACGCACCTTACTCAAGCGCTTATTACAAAAAAACGCTGACATCTTCGCGTGGACACCAGCTGACATGACTGGTGTACCCCGAAGTAAGGCAGAGCATAAGCTCAAATGCGATCCGGCTGTTACGCCGATCGTACAAAAGCGCAGAGTAATGGGGCCAGAACAAACTAACGCGTGTAGAACCCAAGTCAAGGAACTCCTTGACGCAGGCATCGTACGCGTTAGTAGATATCAAACTTGGGTTGCAAATCCCGTTATGGTACCGAAGAATAACAAACAATGGCGCATGTGCATAGATTTCAAGGATTTGAACAAAGCATGCCCCAAAGATTGTTATCCGTTACCTGAAATTGATCTTAAGGTGGATTCGTTGGCACCGTTCCGCCTTAAATGCTTCCTGGACGCGTATAAGGGGTACCATCAAATCCACATGGCCGTTGATGATAAGGACAAAACCGCTTTTCGGACGCCCGATGGCACATTTTGTTATCAAATGATGCCATTCGGACTTAAGAATGCCGGGTCCACATACCAACGCCTGATGGACAAAGAGTTTCATGCCCAAATTGGGAGGAACTTGGAAGTCTACATGGATGACTTGGTCATCAAAAGCCCTGACCCAGAAGCGATGTTGAAAGACATCGAAGAGACTTTCAACACGCTCAGGAAGATAAACATGAAGCTCAACCCGAGCAAGTGTGCCTTTGGAATGGAAGAAGGGAAGTTCTTGGGGGTCATCGTCACTAAAGATGGCTTCAGAGCGGACCCTGAAAAGGTCGAAGCCATTATCAAAATGGAATCACCTACTACCATCAAACAGGCTCAGACACTGAATGGACGACTAGTGGCACTTAATCGCTTTTTGGCAAACCACGCGGATAAGTCGTTTCCCTTCGTGTCAACATTGAGAAACTGTTTAAAGAAAACGCACTTCCGCTGGACACCAGAAGCGGAAGCAGCTTTTCAGGAGATTCGGTCACGCTTGATCGAACTCCCAACGCTCACAGCACCAAAAGCGGGATAGGAGTTAATCCTATACCTTTCCGCAACAGATAGAGCAACCGGGGCAGTCCTGCTAGTAGAGCGAAAAGGCACCCAGATGCCAATCTATTATGTCAGCCGTATCCTAACAGACGTAGAAACCCGGTACTCTACCCTCGAAAAATTAGTCTTAGCACTTATACGCGCTTCACGCAGGTTAAGACGATATTTCCAGGGTCACCCAATCACCATTCTCTCCAACTTCAAACTTGCAAACGTTCTAGGCAAACCCGAGTTATCGGGACGCCTAGCCAAATGGGCAATTGAGTTGGGGGAATACGCGATAAAGTATAAGCCAAGACCAGCCATAAAAGGCCAGGTTCTGGCCGACTTTATTGCAGAAGTACCTGTATCGCGGGAAAAAGAGTGCCAGGAAGAGGCTCAACCCTCTCCAGCACAAGACATCAACGATGTCTGGCGACTCTACACTGATGGAGCAGCCAATAACGAGGGTTCAGGCGCAGGGCTGAAACTAACCAACCCAGCAGGCCAAGAATACACTTACGCTATTCGACTGGATTTTCCAAGTACGAATAACGAAGCCGAGTATGAGGCATTCTTGGCTGGGCTGAGAATTGCGCGTAAGATGGGAGTGAAAAACTTGGAAGCCCACGTGGATTCCATGTTAGTAGCCAATCAAATCAACGGGACGTACACGGCCGTGAACGACACAATGGCCCTGTACCTCGCACAAGCAAAATCCCTTATGCGCGATTTCAACGACTGCAAAGTCATACACGTCAAGCGAAGTGAAAACAAATCTGCGGATGCGTTAAGCAAGCTTGCATCATTAGCCTTCACCCACTTAGGAAAGGATATCCGCATTGAACTCCTCGAGACACCTTCGGTCCCGCACAAGGAAATTTGTGTCATCCATACCGGCACGGAAACGTGGATGACACCAATAATAAAATACCTTGCGGCAGGTACACTGCCAGAGTCAAAAGAACAGGCAAGAAAACTACGCTGTAAAGCACTGAATTATCAACTCATCGATGACATTCTTTACAGGCGTAACTTTCTTGGCCCACTCTTGAGATGCGTGGACAACCATGATGCTGACTACCTCCTAAGGGAAGTACACGAAGGCATCTGTGGAATACACGCAGGTCCCCGCGCTGTTGTAGCTAAACTAAACAACGCGGGATACTTTTGGCCGGGGATGCATACGGATGCGCTGGCATACATCAGAAAATGCAGGTCTTGCCAGCTTTACGCACCCAAGACGCACCGCCCGAAGAATGAACTTGTTCCAGTCACCTCTTCATGGCCATTTCAGAAGTGGGCCATCGATGTGACAGGCCCATTTCCTACAGCAGCAGGAAATGTTCAGTTCCTAGTGGTAGCCATCGACTACTTCACCAAGTGGATAGAAGCAAAACCCTTAGCCCAAACAACCGCGAAACATATCAAAAAGTTTATTTGAGAATTTATTATTTGTCGTTTTGGACTTCCACAGAATTTGGTGAGCGATAACGGCACCAACTTTGCTGACAAGAAGCTACAACAGTGGCTGAAAGAACTTCAAATCACCCACACCTTTACCTCAGTGGCACACCCGCAAGGTAATGGTGAGGTGGAAAGAGCAAATAAGAGCATCGTCGAAGGCATAAAGAAAAGACTCTTGGAACACAGATCCGGCTGGGTGGACGAGCTTCCGCACGTCCTTTGGGCAAACAGAACGCTGAAAAAGGCCAGTACGGGAGAAACCCCGTTCAGCCTCACTTATGGCACTGAAGCCATGGTCCCGGTCGAAATTGGTTTACCCTCATCAAGGGTCTTGATTCAGCCAGAAGACAATGATGCGGAAAGACGGTTGGACCTTATGCTAACCGAGGAACGCAGAGACTTAGCCGCAGTGCGTGAAGAGAACTACAAGCGACAAATGCAAAAGTACTACAACACGCGGGTAAAACTCTGCAACTTCAAAGTAGGAGACTACATACTGCGTAACAACGAGGCTTCGAACCAAGAACGCCCAGGAAAGTTGGCCCCGGTCTGGGAAGGGCCATACATTATCAAAGAAGTCCTGGGAAAGGGCGCATACCGGCTCGAAAGGCTCGATGGCACTCCCATCCCAAGAACATGGAATGGAGCTCAATTACGCAAATGTTATATGTAGATCAATTCCAAATTTGTAAAGAAAAGGCCTAGAGCCACTTCTAATGGAAATGATTCTCCTTTCACAATGTGTTGATAGCCTTACCTTTATACTTATGAACTTCCCACACTGGTGCCGGTATTCACCGCATAAATGGGGGAAGAAGTAAGTCGTTACGTGTGGAAGGCGGCAAAACCCGCATAAACACAAAGCTAAAAATAAGGAAAACCTACATGCAGGTCAGATGTAAGTAAAGTTTAGCCATCCTTGTAAGTGCAAGTGACGGTCTTACCCGCACAATCACGAACAAGGAAGCAAAACTTCAACCTATCATCTACCACGTTCAAAGGTTAACTTATTTTGAACACTTAGAAAATTTCAAAGGAAAAGATGAGGAAAACTTCCACGCAGGTCAGATATAAGTAAAGTTAAGCCATCCTACTAAGTGTAAGTGACGGTCATACCCGCACAATCATGAAAGAGGAAGCAAAACAAACTTATAATTTACCACGTTAAAAAGTTAACTTATCTAAGTACTAAAGAAATTGCTAAGTTAGATCAAAACATGCGTAAAATAAATAAGGCAAAGAACTAACACAATCTTTATTTCATCAAATTCAAATATTACAAAGATAGCTATACAAAAGCAAAAAATCTACGCTAATGGTGGAAAGGGATCTTCAGAATCAAGCTTCAGGACCACTTCCACTTGGACCCGCTCCATCGGTAGAGCGTGGTGGTTCAAGGAAAGCTTTAAGGATAGCTAGCCCATCATCAGCAGCAGCGACTTCGTTCACCTTCTCCACCACCGGATGCGGGAAGGCGGCATACTGATTCACTGCTTGGTCGTAAACAGCTTCAGTATCAACATTGTACAAAGGGAAGTTGGAAGGCGGGATGCCTTTCTCAACGAACCCTAGACCAAGCAGGAAGCCGGCCTTTTCCCCATCCTCATGAGAAGCGTTGAGGGCTGCGCTCATAGCATCGTCATAAGACGTCTCTGAGAAGACCCGATGCACAACCTACAAAGAAAATATACAAGTATCAGAACCTTTTCTATTTACAAAGAAAAGCGTAAAGACATGAAAAGCTTACCTGAGACAACGCTTCTCGAAGAAGCCATTCCTTGGCAACCAGAGCTTCTTGGAGGGCAGCTTGAGCTTCGTTACGGGCGCGTTCGGCTTCATTCTTGTTGAGGTTGGCAAGCAACACATCTTTAGCCGCAGCCTCTTCGACGCCCTTTAGCTTACGCTCGGTATGGTCAAGCACCCCCCTCTGGTCCAGGATTTCTTAAAGCTTCTTAGCGTCCTCCATCGCCAAGGCATCATGAGCCTGCTGGAGAGCTTCTAATTTGGCTTTAAGCTCTTCATTCTCCAGGCGTAGAGGCTCAGCAACAGCTTCAGCCTTGGTGGCCCTTTCAGTCGCGTTCCTAGCAGTCTCCTTAGCCAGCCGAAGATGTTCATTAACAGCTTGGGCAGCCTTGGAGCGAGCCTCGAGACGGGCCTGAACCTCAACTTCAAGGGCCTTGAACGCCTTCTCCTTCTCCGCCGCCGCGGCGGAAAGCCTCCTATTCTCTTCCCGGACAGCCCGCGCCTGAGCTACTTCCTGAAGGCGAGCTGCTTTTAACTTGTCGTTTTCACGACAAAGCAGCTCGACGCGCGGCTGCATCCGGGCCAGGAGAACCCGAAGCTCATTGCTTAGCCTACCCTCCTGGTAGCTAGCCATGGCTTCCCCCAACGCACCACTGGGAGCAGCGTGACGAGCCCACTCCACGCACTCCACAGGTGTGCGAAGGGTTGTTCCTCGGCGAATGTTCCATCGTGGAACATACACTTCATTGGAATCCGACACTGCAAAAAACAAAGAGCAGTTAGGAAAAGATGATTGAAAAATATAAAATAGGCCAAAAGAACCCTACGCACCTGTAGGGTCAATAACAGGCCGATAGCCGCCGAACCCATCACCTGAACCCAAGGGAAATCCATCCAAGAGGTCAGGCAGATGGGAAGGTGGCAGAGTTCGGCGATACGCCCCATGCATACCTGAAGGATCGGCCGTCGTTGCCGATGACGGAGGAGGCATGGTAGCGGCCGCCGCGGTCGCCGCTGCGGAATCCGCAGCAATAGTAACCGCCGGCTTGGTGAAAGATGCTGTAAAAATAGCACTCACAGCCGGCGGTGACGTCATCACAGCTGGAACAGTCGGCTCAAAGGAGTGAGCAACTGAACCAGCGGAAGCAGGCGCAGGCGCCTGGGTCGTCGCCTCAGGAAGGCTGACCAAGCCTACCGTCATTGGCGGAGAGGTACTCCTCTGCACTCCACCCTGGAATGCGTCAACATCCACGCCTGCGTAAAGAAGATAAGTGTTAATGATATTAAGCTATGAAGTTAAAGAAAGGAAGTTTGTACTTACGGGTTTTCTTGAGCCTAAAGGTACGGAGAGGCGGGGACGAACCCGATGGAGCCGGCCTCTTTGCGCCGCTCACCGTCGTCTTTTTGGGCTCTCCGGAGGTGACAGTCGCAGCCTCCGGAGCGGTGGTCTTATCACCACCGGGATTCCCCGCCACCTCTTCGCTCTCGGTCTCCGAATCAGACCGAGGCACCGGATCGGCAGTGGAGGCCACCTTCTCCTTCCCCTTCCCGCCGGCAGCCTTCTTCTTCCGCACCAACGGAGGACCATCTGCGGATTCCTCATCAGAACATACGATTAGAGGAATTCCAGCAGAGGTTTCAACATTGAGGGGTCGAGGGTTGAATAGCGCCTTACCTGGCCGCCTGGCGCTCAGGATCTCATGGCCTAGCGGGTAGACCTCCACGAACCGATCCGCCGTTTGTTCTAGGATGGGCAACTCGTTCTCGTCTAGAGCGCGAGTACCCATCCGAGCGGGACCGTCAGCCTCCCGCGGGTTCAGGAGCGACTGCAAGTCGTTCCCCTCTGAAATAAACAGGAAAAAAGTTAGAAGAAATTCAGAATCAACAAAAAGAAACAAAGCATACCGTAAGGGATAGAGTTCGAACCATATTCGAGGACGATCGGAATCTTTCGCGCATCCGCCTCCTTCCACACCCGGCTCATCCCCAGCATCACCATCCCGGACTCCGCAAACCGGTAAACCGGAGATTGGGCTCGGGATATCTTCGAAAACCATTCCGCCTCCTCGTAGTTGGAGGCGTGAAGGCTGGGAAGTGCGTGCCCGTTCTTGAATTTCATGGCAAGGGGGATGGCGCGAGCGGATATGAAGAAGAACTCCTGCTTCCACGAGCGAAGACTGCGCTCGGTTGCGCAGATCTTCAAACCCTTAATCCGGGTTATCAATGTATACCACCCCTGGATGCACCTCCAGATCTTCAAAACTTGCGCCCACGCGCCTGAAAAAGCGTCTGGAATGACCATGTACTGTCACGTCACCATAACTTCCTGCACGTCCTGACACAGTCAGAAGAAACCGTCGCACGACGTTTCAGAGGTTTGGACTGTTCTTATCCTTTCACCAACTCTTCGAATTTCAAAAAAAATTCAAAAAAAGATTCAAAAGTAGGCGGGAAAATACCCATTACCTTGGTAACCAAGTAACCATAAGACGGGTGCGGGTACAGTGTCAAGGCAAAACCCTTCACATACTTAGCACCCGTAGGGAATTGGCACCAGGAATACCTTGGGAATAAAGTAACCGTAAGACGAGTGCGGGTACAGTGTCAAGGCAAAACCCTTCACATACTTAGCACTCTGCAGGGAATTCAAACCAAGAAGGATCTTCTGGGCCATGCTTGCGGAAACGGGAATAACATCCCCGCATGACGGGAACGTCGAGAACTATATTGTTTGAAACTCCAAGATGGAATTGGTGGTTTTAGCATAATTGATCACTATGTTGAAAACTATCAAAACCCCATGGAGAATCCACACAAGTGGGACTCAACGCTCCTGACTTGCGAGAAGGTTACAAACCTACCCGCTTCATACCCTAAGATCAAGCAGAAAAGTCGGGAATTTCTGCGTGACATCAGGAAAACCGCGGGGAGAATCACCACGGAAAACCTAAGATCTAAACCCTTTTCAAAACCCCTTGCTAAGTCCAAAAGTTCACCTCACGTATTAATAATTCATGAGAAGAACATTGGACTAGGGGGACTTGAAGAGGTAGGTCCCAGCAGAGCCCAGTTGGACCCGCAAGACTCACCTTGAACAGGGACGTCTGCGCAACGACCAACTGCTCCAGCAGGACCCACCATGCTCAGAGAACCTTACGCGCAGTACGCCAGCTGTACCCGCAGGGAAAGCCTCCCAATGGTGAAGTACCCCGCCTGTTCCCGCAGCTGCGGATACAAGCCATCAGGGAAGGCTACCCGCACTAATAGCAAGGCTACACGCACAAGGTATTAGCCACTTCAGTAGTCACATGAAGGAATGAGCAAGGCAGGAATACTCCCGCCTAAATGAGCCAGTCCGTATGCTTCTGGAAGATCTTTCGTACTATACCTACTAAGGTATGGGCGGAACAGACAATTTGACCAGAACAGCCCATGAACCAATCACAGGGTGACAGCTCACCGACAACAATACGAGGAGGAGCACCCTCTAGTACTGTTTGTCACTATTAGCCGCTGCCTACTCACCAACCCTTACGATGGGACGTGCGCAGCCTACAGTTGGTGGAACAGTGCGTAGCCGGCAGTAAAGGAACAGTGTACAGCCGACCTTTACTGTTGGCCGTACCTATCCACCAACCAGCATGGCCTGTGCGTAGTCCACTGTTGGTGGAACAGGAATACTATTCAGCCGGTTGTACCTTCTAGGAAACCTACCTTCGGCTATAAATACTCCAACACCTTGGAATGGTAAGGACATCATCTGATATCTCAATCTTATCTAGCAATCTCTTAATATACACTTATATTCAGAGCAATCTAGTCTGATTCTCACGCCGGAGGGTGGTCACAAGGAGGAACCCCCCCCCTTCTCAGTGACGAGCTTACGGTGACTGTTTTGCAGGTCCCCTGAAGAACAAACATTCTCTGCTGGACCTCATCCTCGTGAGAAACATTACTTAACCCCAGATTATCTATAATCTGCCCAGGGTTCACCTAGTGTTTCTTCACATTTCTTTTGTAAATAAAGACTGTATACGTACATTTTTTTATACATACATTCATGTAAGTTTCAATATTTTTGATTTGACTTTTACAGTTTCCTTGTAGGTTTTTAGTTTGAATGGTGCACATTTCTGGTCCACTTTTTTCAGTATAACCATTAGCAATTATTTTCTCAACATATAAATTCTATAAGTAAGGGCATTTTGGTTCACATTTTCAGTTTTTATTTTTATTTTTTTGTTGATTTATCTTTAATTATCACCCATTACTCCAAAAACTATCTATTTTGACATTTGAAGCACGCGTCAGATCACTATCATGTGCAGTAACACCATGTATATTTTGTTGCTTAGACAGCTAATATCACAAGGTACTTCAAAACCCACATTCAAATTTGTTTAACCTGTTTTTAAGTAAACTAACAGTTATAATCTTTCTTAAAATTAATAAGTAATAGAATTGTTATTAGATTTAGTAAAACATAAGCTTTTGATATAAAAAAAAATAATAAAGTGCATGAGGCTTGACCCATTTCATAAAGTTCATATATGTTGATCTGTTTCATCTTTGATTGCTATATTGGACCCGTTTAAAATCTTGGTATCATCAGCCCCGCCCCAACAGGAGTATTGTGGACCACCTTGTAAATTATCGCCGCCGCCGCGCGGGTTTCTACTAGTAATAATAATATGAAGGTTCAACAATTTAGGATTACTAGCATGTATCATCTACGACGCCTCCACCACCATCTCTGGTGACGTCACAACTCCCTGTTAGCAGTGATGATACGGTCAACCAACCCAAACGACATCTATTGCCGCTCTCAGGGACCGCCATGGCGATTCTGCACTCGAACCACTGAACCACATCGTTGTCGGATATTCGTCAGAACCATACTAACATCGTGGTACAGGTCGGTAATGGTGACAGTGGCATCGATGCTAATAGACGAACAACGGCGGCGAAGCGGTGGTGAAAAATTACTTAATGTTCTGCGGTGGGTTAATTAATGTTATAGAAAAAAGATTAATTGATATTATTTTATAAGAAGGGTTGAAACAACCAATAAAAAAAAGTTTTGATGAAATAAAAAAAGATGTTAAAAACCAAATAAAATCCATAGATTTGATTTATGATTATGTGAAAGTGCCTTAGGATGTATTGTTATTCTATGTTTAAGGGATAACCGAGCGCTTTTATATTTGCATTTTGATGTTTGAGTAGAGGTGCACAAATTGGGTTTAACTGGAAAACCCGAACCGGTGTGAAACCGAAACCGGTTTTTTCACACCGGGTTGTAAAATGGCACCGGTTCCAATCAAGAACCGGTTCGGTTCCCGACCCGAACCGATGCCCAGATATGCTAACTTTTAAGAACCGGGTAGGGTATGAACCGGAACCGGTTTTTACGTAAAAAACGGTTCCACCGGTTTTTTTTGAAATTTAAATATTATAGCCGTTAGGAACCGGTTCCAACGGCTATATAGCCGTTTTTGACCGTTGGAACCGGTTTTTTAACTATAAATAGGTTATTTTTTTACTCTAAATAGCAAGGTTTGTTTGTGTATTTGTTAAACCACTTCCAAAACTATAAAACACACTCCAAACCACAATTAACCTTAAACCGACAACAAATGGCAACTAATGATGACGTTGTTATGGTGATCGAAACAACAAGATGCCCCGATGTTTGGGTTCATTATGATTTGTGTCTCATGACCGACTCACATGAGTTGGCACGTTGCAAATATTGCTCGAAGTTTCTTAAAGCAGGGTCCAACTCGACATTACGAAAACATACGAATAAGTATTGTCGAGAGAAAAGAAGTTTGGATGCTAAAAAAACGGAAGTGGGAGAGTCGTCCGGCTCTACAACCCAAAAATAAGTATTCCCGGATTAAAACGACTGACTTTGTTTTTTATGTTTTAGTTGTTATGTTTGGTATCGTTTATGTTTTAATAATGTTTGTAATAGTTATTTTTTAAATAAATAAAATGTTCGTCGTTATTAAAAAAGTAACAAAAATTAATCATGAGTAACAAAAGTAATTATAATAAAACAAATCAAAACTAAATATTAGTTGAACAAGTTACAAATAATTTTACCAAAACAAATAATTACAACTCTTCTTCGTCTTCATTCTCGTCTTCACCCTCGTCTTCGTTATCGGAAGAAACCCCGTCCTCCGCCTCCTCATCGTGAATATGACGCTCTATTGGTATTTCGTCTTCAAAGTTCGCCTTGTGTTGTACACGATCCACCGCATCCAAATGGTCCTTTAGGCAAATGCAAACCTCTAGAGACTCGGGAGTTAGTTTTGTTCTTCGCATAGATAACACCCTCCCACTAAGAGAAAAAACCGATTCGGAAGCAACCGTTGAGGCTTGTACGGCAAGCAAATCACGAGCCATGGCGGATAGAATGGGAAATTCGTTTTGTTTACCTTTCCACCAAGCCAACAAATCAATATTGTGAATTTCGTCGACCGTTGCGCCCTCAACATAGTTTGCTCCACTATATCGACCAAGTTCGCTACTTGGTGTGTTTCCTCTTTGCCTCTTAGGTGCCGATTCACGAATCCCATTCATCAAGTTTATAAGTGGGTCATTGCACGGCCTACTAGTTGTTGTTTTTTTCACAAAAGACGATCTCGTGCTTGGACCATACATTTGAAAATAATGGTCATAAAGGTCTTGAAGGTTTTTGTTGAACTTGTCCTTCGCTTCCGTCGACAACTTCGGGTCAATCTCGTGCATACCTAAGTTGTCGAATATTTCCTTAATCGTTGTTTCAACCCCATTAACATTCCAATAGGGGTTTAATGCGGCGGCACAAGTAAAGACCGGCGGTATGTTTTCAAAATATTTTATGAACTTTTCTTTCATCACCGCAACAATATTTTCGAAGAGTTTGTTCTTCTCCGCAAAGCTTTTAAAAACACAAGACATATAGTACAATTCTTGCAAAACCCAACAACTAGTAGGGTAATAGACTCCCGATAATTTTGTTGTTGACTTTTTGAACACGTCAAGATACTCCAACAAATAACCGACTTGGACCCAAACACTTTCCGGAAACATATCGGCCTCGCGTTCTTCAACAAGATTGTTATGAAAAGCTTGTAAAGTTTGGCGTTGGGCAAAAGCACACTTTAACATATGACAAGTTGAGTTCCAACGGGTTGGAACGTCCCAATTCGGCCCCAAATACTTTCTTTCAACCGACTTGCAATAGTTCTTATATTCAAGATGTCTTCTTTTACCACTTTTGAAGACATCTTGTAACATAAGTCTAAAGTATTTTAAATCATCACAAATGTTTTCATTGTCAAGACCTATTTGAACAACCAAGTTGATGATATGTGCAACACATCGGACATGAAAAAAATCCCCGAAACAAGGTGGTGAATATTTAATGATAAATTTTTCAGCCGCCTTAGTATTGTTTGAAGCGTTGTCAAACGAAATCGAAAATATTTTATTTCTCAAGTTGTAAGTCGTTATAACTTCATCAAGTAATTTAAACAATTTTCGGCGGTATGTGGGAACGGGAAGTTTTCAAAAGCGATGGTGCGTTTCATCAATTGCCATGTCACCGGATCAACCCAATGAGCGGTGACACATATGTATGATTCGGGCAACCCGTGTGGTGCCGACCAAACATCGGTAGTTAAACTAACCATGGCTTCTAAAGAATGAAAAGACTCGATTAACTCTTTTTTAGCACACTCCCACAACCTGATACAATGACGTCTTAAGGTAGTACGACTTACATGTGTGTATCTCGGTTGTAGAGTTTCGCGAATCAACGACGTCAACTCCGGGTCATCAAAGTGGTTAAACGGCAAACCTCGTTGAATAACGAACTTGTCATTCTATCTTGAACTTGAGTCGTGTTGTAACGAAATAGTGTACCATCTTTACCCAAGTCAATTTGATCGGTCGCGCCAATCCCTTTCAACGCCTTGCAATATGGCTTCTCGATGTGCTTTCTCAAGTAGAGTTGGAATCGTGCTTTAATATTGAACCACATAGTTTGCAACGAGCCTTTTGATAACCTTCGTCATCCACAATCAAATCCCAATTCTTCCATATGTCTTGGTTGCGGTTATGGTTGACTACCGTAACAACCCTTGGGTCCTCCGTAACAGGAACGGGGGCAACAAAAACACTCTTCTTAGCCTTCTTGTTAGTTTTTTTATGGGTGCCATAATAATATTTAGTTGGATGGTCGGGTAACGGAACGAGTTTGCTAAAGGAGTAGTATTTTAGTTTGTTTTTGAGTTTGGTGGTGAAATTAGTGGTGGAAAACAAGTTATATATAGGTTTGGGCATCAAAAACCGGTTCCAACGGCTATATTACCGTTGGAACCGGTTCCAACGGCTACTTTGACTTTTGTTTGACTCTTCAAAAAAAAACCCGTCGGAACCGGTTTTTCCGGGTACGAACCGAACCGGTTACAATTAAGAACCGGGTAGGAACCGGGTTGGAACTGATACTAACATACAAATATGAGAACCGGGTACGATTTTCGGGTACAAAAATACCCAAACCGGGTATTGTACCAACCGGGTTGGAACTGGAACCGGTTCCGGTTCGGTTCCACCAGTTAGGTTCCGGAACCGGTTTTTTTGTGCACGTCTATGTTTGAGTGCGTGGTCTATGATGAAATTCCCAAAATCCCCTGAGCTAAAATCATGTTGCAACCTTGCTCTTATGTGTGTAAAAGTACAAATCGCAACGTTTTTTTATGATTTAGTGCCGACAACGTCGATTTCGACCAAAATCGTGTCAATTTTCGAATGCGCAACACGTGTTTTTTTACCATGGTTTTTTGTCTGTTGATTTTGGAATCAAAGAAATCATATTAGTTCGCAACTACAACGCACGTGTTTTTTTGTTTGTAGTATTTTTTTATATCTTAAATGTGTTAAATAGTTGTATTTAGGTGTGGATGACTCTATGTTTCGCTTTACTTTTGGCGCCATAACAAGATAGTGAAGATACCAACCAAAGTGCTATCGATTCACCAATACAACATGTGGTTTTTGTTATGTTAATTTGTTGTATTTGGGCATTAACAAAGTTTTTTAGGTTTATTTCCCATTTCGTAACCCGGCATCGATTGAATTCATCTCAATTCGCAGCCGCAAACACAGTTTAATAAGTCGTACGACTATTAATAATATTAACCCGATGCAACGCGCCGGGAATATACGTAGTTTAAGTTAAAAGGCCTCACACTAAAGAGGCCAGGTACATGAAACCATTTTTAAATTAGTGTTGAGCGTCTTATCTTATACATCGATATCAAGACAAGAACACGAGATGTTTCCATTATATGAGCACCATAGTTTGGGTCCATCTCTTTTACTCTATAAAGAATAGGGGTATTGGATTTTAATAATCCTAATTTTCATTTATTGGTCACTACAAAATCCGAAGTAAGAAAATACTACAGGACAGTTCCAACTTTTAACCTGTTTTCTTTCATCTAGCTTTTTTTATTAATGGAGATCTAACCCTAGTTTGTTTTTTTATCTAAACCGCAACCAAATCGTTCGTCACGGTTTAAATTTCCGAAACTGATCAACCAAAAATTTTTTAAAAAAATCAACCCAAGTTTAAAAAAAAGGTATAATCAAGTTTTAAAAGTGTTTCAATTAAGTCACCTGACTTTCATATTTTATTAAACTAGTACGAGAGCCCGCACATTGCAACGAGAAGACGATGTGAATTCAGTTAGTAGTGTTTCGGTTCGTTATGTTGCCACTAATATAATGAAACCTACTGGAGACAAAATTGTCACGGTTTATAGAACTGAATTTCAGTCTTAAAAAAGTTGAATTGGGAACTAAATTATCATGGTATTAGAGATTGATTTTTAGTCATGTATTGGAGACTGAAATGATATGGTATCTAGGAACAATTTGGGGACCGAATTAATGTGTTGTGGGCACTAAATGTTAGTCCACTTTGAAGTTATACAATAGAGACTGATTTTCAGTTACTAAAACTACTATCTAAGACTAGGAATAGGGGACTAACCGGGGACTGGCAAAATCAATCTCTTATAACCATTAGGGGCTAATTTCGTAGAATCAAAGACTGATTTTTCAGTCTCAGAAACCACTCATTTTTGTAGTGGCCAGCATTACTTGCATGTTGCGATGGGACCTTTGTCTACATATAGTTATTGTCTAAGTTTTGCTCTTAGTCATATTTGTCGTTTAAACAAAAAGTACAGATACATAAATAAACACAATTGAAGATAAACGAAGGTGACATTTTAAAACTAAACAAAGATATATAAATAAACATTAATTAAAAGTGGAGGTGGATATTTAAATAAAGTCTAACTTACCATCATCTTTGCCATTACATGTGACATTTTAAAACTAAACAAAGATATATAATTTATGTTAAATTAGATATAAGGTGTGAAAATCAGTATGGCTTTAAATTTATATTAGTAATAAACAAATTTGAATGACAATTTAAAAAACGGTAAAGGAACAGAGATAACTGAGTAGTCCATTAATTCGTAACCGAACCGTTTGTAGCAGTTTGGTTTCATGGTTCAGGCCTTATCAGGTCCATATACAAAATGTGTGAAATTAAAAATAAAATAAAAAACTGTTAAAAATGCATAAAAGAAGATGTTAATAATAATACATGTCCAATGGCTTTGGTTTGTTAATCCACTCATATTGCTTTTGATTTGTTTTTTTTCAAAATTGACATACCTTGAGATGTTTAACTGAACATTAGTTCTTTTTATTGTATTGCATGAATACATTACATAGAGAAGGATAAGTAAAACACCTAAAGTACTTATTACTTCTCTAGATTGTATTACATGAAAACACATTAATAAATCCGTTTAACTGAGATCTAAAATTAATGTTTTCAACAACAGAAAGTCGAAATTATTTGGTTGCGAGTAAAACCATATAGAAAACATGAGCTTAAACTGTGATCTTCGCCTTTTTTATTTAAACTTATGGAACTGGAAAAAAAAACTTTTATACCAAACTTATAATGCATATTTACTCTAACTAAAGCATAATATAAAGTATAAATTATTTAATACAACTAATATAATTTTTTTTAAAATAAAATATATTCAAATTTGATAGCCTGGTCCGGTTTTATATGTTTGGTTTTGAGTGTAAACCGGTCACTACGGTTTGCAACTTTTAGATCAACCGACCGAAAATTTAGATTGAAAACTGACCACGAAACCAAACCAATGGTCGGTTTTGACGGTTTTAAACATAACCATGAATACCCCTAGTTTGCATTGGTGATTCCACAAACCCACTAGCACACCAACTTATCTTAAAGTTGATTAAATAAAACACTGAACTTTATTTTTGAATGAATAACAAGGAGATATAATTCGTAATTATTCACAAACCATCGCACACAATAATTGTTACTCAAATTTCTTTCCTGCAACCCAATCCTAAATAGTATTCAACTCTGCCTCAATAAAAAAAAACAATGTTTGATTTCAAGTTACGCACATTAAGAGTGAAGACAATATACTTTTGATATAAAAAATCAGCATATTACTATTTGTCTGTTACACGCCATTTATTAAGCAAAAAGATGTGAATTATAATTCTGATATAGAAAACAAATTGTTACTATTTGTTGGTTACAAATCATTTATTTAGCTAAAAGTGTGAATTTCTTACAAAATTTTGACACTCTAAAGTCAAATGGTGACTATTTTCAACTGCAACCAGTTTGAATTCAACAATAAAAAGAGCAATTGATTAATGACTATTTTCAACTGCAACCAGCTTTTTAGCGACACCTATGATGGTGTTCAACTCTTTGTAATTGGCATGTATCTTGAAAATGTACATTTTCTGTTACGCCACCATCCTTTTGTAGGCCCTAACTAGTTTAACTGATTAATGGCTAACTTTTAACATTCGCTTAATCAAACCCTCAGTTTATGATGATAATCATTCAAAAGAGAAATGCACATCTTCTCTGTCAACAATGGAAGCTATAAGCTTTAGACATGAAGCAACCCGAGTCGGATAGCAGGTGGACAGTTTAGATATGAATTAATATTTACTCTCTTGCATGTTTGATTGGCTTAATTGTCGATGAATTATATCGGATTTTAACAGGTTTTGGATCAGGAGCGAATTTAATTGTGTGCCCTTAATTATAAGTTGTGAATTTATTTATGGTTAATCATAAACATCACTAGGTAATATAAGTTTTTCAAAGAAACCTTAATGGCGACTGAATATCAGTCCAAAATACATAATGAAAAACAGTGCAAATCTTTGATGACTAATCTTCAATCTCTAACATGAAATAACTCATTAGAGACTGAAAATCAGTTCTTATTATTCGCTAAAAGAATCGAATTAAGGAATGATATTCAGTTTTTAATGTCTTTTCAATAATTTATAGTAATTTTAAGCATAACACTTATAATTTAAATTATACAACCATTAGTTTCTCGTTATCAGTTCCACTTAGGGGTGCAAACGAGTTGAGACGGAGCTTGACTAGGCTCGAGCTCGGCTCATTTAACATACACGAAGCTCGAACTTGAGATCGGCTCGTTTCGATTCATATTTCTAAAGCTTGAGTTCGGCTTATGAGTAAAATTTCAAATTCGAGCCTGACTCGTTTAATATTTTACTACTAAAGTTGTGTGTGTAGGTGTGTGTGTATATGTATCATTTATAATTTTATAGTTATCATAATATTTTATTTAGTTATTTTTTCATACGTTATATGGATTAATTAATAACTACATAGGGGTGGGATCTAAATAAAACTCCTCTTAAAGGGAGAACCAGAGAATTATAACTTTTTCTTAAAAAATATTTTCTAGTTTTTTTCCTAAAAAAACAACTGTCAATGTAGTGCATATATACAATAGTGTGCATTTCATATAACACAATTGCATCATATAATAAATACTATTGAATATATGCAAAAACAACACTATTGCGTATATGTAATACAACAATATTGCACATATGCACTATATCATTTTTTTATATTTTTTCATATAAAATACACACTAGTGCACATATGCAATAAAAAAAGTCGATGTATTACATATGTGCACTACGAGTTTTTTTTGTTTTTATATTTTTTTCGTGGTGAAGAATAACAACATATAAGAAAGATAAAAAAAATATTAAAATATTTTTATAATTATATTTAAAAAATATTTCCTTATTAGTTCCCCAGTTCTCTCTCTAAGAATGAGTTCTCTCTTGATTATCTCCCAATATATAGGTTGTATAAATGAAATTATCGTTTAGACTCACGAACCGGTTCGAGCTTCATATGTGAAACTCGGGCTCGTTTATCAAAGGTGCTTACTTTTAGGCTAGAGCTAGAGCTCGAGCTCGTTTAAGCTCGGCTCTTGAGCTTTTTTAGGAGCCAATCTCGAGTAACTCATTAGCAGCTCGACTTATTTCACCCATATTCAATGTCAAGTAAATATTAACCAGACTCACACTTGTTTTAGAGTTTGACTTTGGCATTTTCCTAGAAAACATACCCAAGGCTTTCCTTTAAAAGATGTAAGTACACAGTGTTATATCAATATATCAATCTTCACATTTTATTCACAAACTTTTCTAGTTAATATCAAATTATGCAGCTTACTAAGTCGGGGCGTTCTCATTTTCTTAGGTTCAGCAAGTCTAAAGTGAAAGACGTTTGGATTAACACGAGTTGGCAGGCTTACTAAGAAGGAACGAACCAAGAGTCGAGTATTCGATTGTTAGCTGAATATTTGATTGTTAGATAGGGAATTATTGTAATTGTGATGTTATAGACTGAATGAGATATGTTATAAATCTTGCATATTTGGTTTTCTAAAATAAACATATGCTATTTGAGATTACTCTTTAGTCTCAATTGTGTTGTCAGAAGCTAATTTTCATTCTTTAAAAGTTCTTATTAGGGACCGAGCTGCGATGAAATCGCGAACCTAATGAAATGTATCGGGGACAAAATAAACATTCTTTAAAGACTGATTTTAAGTCCCTAACAAAATATTTCGAGACTGAAATGTTATATTAGATGAAATCGTGAACCTAATGAAATGTATCGGGGACAAAATAAACATTCTTTAAAGACTGATTTTAAGTCCCTAACAAAATATATCGAGACTGAAATGTTATATTATTTAAGACTGATTTGCAGTCACAAGAGAAAAGTATCGGGGACTGAAACAACAGGTTACTAGGGGACAAATTGAGGACTGAATAAAACAAGTAATTAATATTCAAATTTGAATGTTAAGCAAACTCTAGAGGCAAAGCTTCCCAATATAAACTCGGTTTCCAATCCGCTTCCTTGAGGACTTTTAGTATCTCTTTCGCCACTATTTTGCTCCCGACTGGTGTTAAGTGCACCCCGTCTCTGTTATCGTCAACATAATTAGTCAACCATCAGTTATTCATATTTGATTTCTTATTCTACTTTGATTATAGTCTAGTTTCCTTTTAAACTCTTTATGAATGATATATAACCCATAAAGCAAATGTATACTTACGTAAAGCAGGTTTCCATCCAGTTCTTATGCTGTTTAAACGCGTTACAAAGATTAACAGATTTAATCCCCACCGCTTGGCATAATTCTACACAAGCATCTGCGTACTTTTGGCACAGTTCGTTTTTGCGTTTATCATTACTGAAATATATAAGCATTTGTCAAATAAAGGACACAGAAAACAAATAAAAAATAACAAGTTTAGTTTAGTTATACTCATATCACCCCGAAAATTTAAGAAGTTGAGCCTCATTTACAGGCGGCGCGGTTAGAAATATTATGCGTGTCTCCGTTGAAAGGTTCTGCCAAAAACATTACACATATGTTTGTATTAAAATAAAACACAAATAATATCTATTCAATGCTAACCTTGAGATGGATATATATCTTCCTCATGTTTTCTACATACTCGGAAAGAGGTACATGAGAACTTGGACCATCTGAAGACGGTCGCACTGAATCATTACCCCCAAAATAAACTATCACCAGAGATGGTTGTACCGCGTCATCCTGGAAAAGAAAATAATATGAAAACGTAAATTTTCAAAGCGAAAAACGGGCCAGGTTGGGTTCATCTACCAAAAGATTTTTTTTTTTAAATCATGAGTGTCAAATATGATTACCAAAACTTTTCGAATGAAATGAATTAATAACAAAACGAAGAAATCACCTTCGGAAAGACTTGATCAAGAACTTGTACGGCTTGCCTCGAGTTCCAACCACCATATCCTCTCACAAATATGTCTGCCTACACCATTTTATATATGAAATAATAAGTACATAAGTTTTGGATAACAATATCTGCAGCAAAGAAATCAAGATATACTAGTTACAGTTATCATCGATATTAAGAATAAGAAGACGAGATTAACCTTACGTGCGTAAACATCAGCGAGGATGGCACCCCAACCTTGGTTGCCAAAGCTTTGCTCAACGATTGACGAACCGAAGAGAACAAACTGTGGCCTTGTTGGACCAACCATCGTCACAAACTCTGGATCACTCCAACACTTAGTTCCCGAGTTTCATTTAACAAGTGAAAAGAAAATAAAGGAAAGGAAAATAAACATTTTATGTGTTCCCATGAATGGAAAAGAAAAGAAAGTTGCATTTTTACTATTATACCCTTTATAGAGAAAATTAAATAAAAAACACTCCAACATGCCAAAAAGATTACGTTTACCTCTAAGTCAGCATCATAAGTCACTCATTTTGTTACCAGATTATGATTATCTCCATGTGTTCTAAATAGGGGTGTTCAGGTCCGGTTTTCGCGGTTTTATGCCAAACCGCGAACCAAACCACTTGTAACAGTTTTTGGTTTTTGCACACCAAAACCAAACCGTAGAATTCTTAAAAAGCACCAAACGGTTTGGTCCGGTTTAGTTTCACGGTAAAATACTTAAATCTATTATAGCTTTAAAGTGCAGTAGTATAGCAGCAGCAGAGTGCAGCACACAGTCCAAATTTCTAAGTCCAAATTTCATCTTTCCCTAAATTATTACTACCACAGTAAGACTTGTGTTGTTTGTTATATATCATAGGACTATTGTTTTTTTTATATTTCTTGTATTTAAATAATGAGATGCATATATCATGGGTCGAGATACTGTAGAATAATGCCTTAACGTACGAAAGGTACGCGAGACGCTCAAAGGCAAAAATACTAAAACGCTCAGCCGGAAACCTAAAACGCTAAGCCAAATCTAAAACGCTCAAAACGGGTTTCCTAAAAAAAGTAAAAAATTGATCGATTAACGATCCAAAACTGTTTTTTTCGGGGTGAATCGATGGTTAATTGGGTATGTATTGATGATTCCGAGATGTTGGGATGTGATTTCATAGATCGATTCGTGAAAAAAAGGATTCGTGTACCTATCGTACGTTAAGGTATTATTGTATTGGATCTTTTGCCCGTATATCATAAACATGTAATATAACTTTTAAATTTATGTTTTATGCATTTTTTTATAAAGACCTAATACGTTTAAACCGTGAAACCAAACCGTTAGTAACGGTTCGGTTTTAATTGTCAATGGTTTGGTTCACGAGTGACCTAAAAACCGTTAAAACCGGACTGTGAACACCACTACTAGATAGTGATTCAATTAGATAGTCTATCAATTAAGATGTGTGCATCATGTGTGTTGTGACCAATCACCACAATTTAAAGCAGTTAGTTGGTTACTAAAATTACCCTAAAGATGTAAAATCAAAACAAAATGTTAGATATTAAATTAGGAATACCTGATATAAGAGGGGTTGAAACAAGCAGATGGTCTCTGGGTATTTTGATAGATGAACAACTTTTATTTAAGGTACAAAAATGATCAGAACAAGTGTTAGATTAAATAAATAATTTTTTAGTTCGATGGATTTGGATGTATGGCCAGCAAACTTTGTCAAATTTAACTTCACTACTTGTTTATGATTTGACAAGTTGATTTATATAAATGATTTTTTTTATATCAATCTTATATTTCAACAACCAATCAGAAGAAGAAAAACGCCAACTTTCTTCCTAAGATTTCATGACATCATAACGGAATCGAAACAAGAATTATCATGGCATGTCTTTCTTCTCTAAGGTCTCGTTTCATACAAGTAAATGCTATTGTTATAATGCCTAATTTCTTGTTTGTGATTGAATTAGCATATTAAGATTCACGTTTTGCCTATGTCGGTTCTCTACCAAATATTTATCAAATATGTTGAGCAAACTTTGCAAATTACAGAACAAGTTTATATAATTGTATGTCTTCTTTTACGGTAAAATTAATTTAAATTGCAACATGAACATCCGTTATACTTTTGATTAAAACCCGATTATTTAAGCTAAATGAATCATTAGCGATAATAGATTAGAGGAAGATGGTATCATTTTATATTAAATTACCTTGATAGCTTAAATCAAAATTTATCATGGTTGCTAGGTCTTGAACGAAAAGAAATAAAATTTGATTTAAATAATGATTGAATGGTAGCGGTTAATAAGTTACTCTATAAATAATGGGTATTGGTAATTTAGTTAAAAACGTTTTTAATATTTTGGTTATTTGGTTCCAAGTCTAGAACCGCCGGTTTTACCCGGAACCGAACCGCGAACCGTTTAATGCAAATTCTGAGAATCGAGAACCGTAATGTAACACCAGCGGTTCTAAGACACCGGTTCTGGCGGTTCCGAACCGTTTTTTGCTCACCCCTACCAGCTGCCACTTGACAGTCATTGTGTCGCCAGAAAAGTAGAACTCTCTGGCATAACACACGGTGGGACGAGAACGGGTGGGCACGGAATCCGAATTGACAACCTTAAACAAGACCTAGCTCAAATCCTTCATTGACAATATCCACCAAAAGTGACACAAGTATGGATCAAACTTGGGTCTTCATTGGAGAATCCAAGCATTTCTACCACTAGACCACAAATGGAGAAACGAGAAAAAGAATTTTGACTCATGATATTTTTAAATTGGACCTAATACATCATTTTTAAATAATTAATAGAATATTGTATATTTTTGCCTAGAATATTAAGAGCTTTTAAAAAATGTTTATATTCAAAATAGTTTAACGTCGTCCAAATCGACAAAGGTAAACAAATATCTAAGTTCATGAAACATAATAATTCAACGAAGAAGTAATTTAATAAATTGTTTTTTCTCTTCGATTTTTCACAAAACCCAAAACATATATTTCAATTTATACTAAAATTCAAAACCAAATCGTCGGATTCTAATTCAGAATTTTCCGGTTCAGAGTCGGTTTTTGGGTTCAGTGCACATACCTAATTGAAAGACATTAACCATTATGGCATTACATACATTTTTAGTCAAAATGAGTGAGTATGATGTGACAACAAATATACATCAAATAATATTAACCATTACATATGGTCAAATGTATTGATTTGTTTTCATTGAAGAGTGAATCCCAGCAACATATATTTACATTACAAGTTGGACTTTTTTTATGCTTAACACGTTATATCTAGAAATACGTCAAAATCAAGTAAAACGACATTCTACCTTTTTTATTTAGTTCATATAAAGAGGAATACGTTACGGGACCAATATTATGTTGTAATGTTGAGATTTGATAGAAACATATAAAATATGTATATGTTTTGTTTTAATTGTCATGCATAAGTCAGTTATATAGCAGATCTCTTAAATCATCAATATGATAAGTAAAAGTCAGTTATATAACAATTCCCAGCACATGACTGATTCTTAAACCCTGCAAAGTCTCACTAAATAACGCACGTCTATCTTATTTTTTTAAGGTTGTAAGTAGTGGGCGAGAAATTGGGACTAAATTGGGTGATTTTGGTTTTAAACACCCCCCCCCCCCCGGGCGAAATGTTGGGGGGGGGGGGGGGAGGGGCGTCGGGTTTTTCTCGCCCTCTCTTCCTTTACTTTTATTATTATTATTATTATTATTATTATTATTATTATTCATATGTGAGTGTTATGTATATACATATATATAGGGGCTACCACACTACTACACCCCTAAACAAAAACCCACACTTTGTTGACTGGGCGTCACATAACGCAAAACGTCCCATTTTGTAGCCCCTCTACTACACATAGCCTTACAAGGAGTATATAAACATTATATTTTATATATAAATGTTAATATGTCTGTGCCACAAAAGGTGATCCTTTTTGTTATTCTTTATATAAGATTTGTTTGTTGGGTTTAGAAACAATAAGTATTGTTGTTCACGTGGCCTTTGGCGTTTCTCTTAGGTCTCTCTACTGTTTTTATGCACGAGAGTTTGAGCCCTGTATTGATTGTTTTGTTTTTTTACTTATTTGTCAAGTTTTGTACTTTATATTTTAGTGATTTTTCACGCTTTATGGTTCCTGTTTGATAGCTTAATTTTGTTTAACTTTGGTAGTTCCGAACCGTGCTTTCCAGTCTTATGATAGTAGATGCTGTGTTTTTTTATACTACTTTAGTGTAAGATAAGTATATATCAAGCAATTCTCTCAAGTTTTCTGGTGATGTTATTCATGAACTAAAATGCTATAAATAGCTTACGAAGGAAACCAGTAAAGTCACATGAACCCACGTAAACAACTAACTCCTATCAATTAAAAACAAACCATAAAGTACGGAACAAGCCAAAGAAAAGTAAAACGTGTGCATGCAAACGTGCACTGCACATGCGATAAACAAAGCTGGACAAGTGGACCTCCCAAAGCTTAGAGCTGGACCGGACATTATTTAACCCAATTCAAAGAACAAAGCCCACATTACATTTAGGTCTATTTAGAGGTTTGCATACCGAAAAAGTTCGGTTTAACGAGCAAGTTCGTTTGGTATCTCGGTACCGGCTTTCCGCATTTAGTTGTTCAAAGTTTTAGTTAAACTTTTGATTGGATATATTTAGGTAATTTTTTCGGTTCCGGTATCGAAAACCTTCGGTTTGGTGGTAGTTTGATGGTCCCGAACCGGGTTTTGGTGGTTCGGTTTCGGCCTTTTCACTGGTTAATTATTAAAGTTTTGATTGTTCAAAGTTTTAGTTAAAACTTTTATTGGATGTATTTAGGCAACTTCTCCGGTTCCGAAAAAGTTCGGTTTGGTGGTAGTTTGTTGGTTTTAAATCAGACTTTCCGATTCCTGTTTAATTGCTTCATGTTCAACTTTTTAGGATTGTAGATGTTTTTTTTAGTACTTTAGGTCACTTTCGAAGGTTATATACCGAAAAAGTTCCGTTTAGTGGTTTATAGCTTCATGTTGTTAAACTTTTTATGATTGTAGATGTGGTGTTATTTTATTTAGTATTGTAGGTCTATTTTGAGGTTTGTATACTGAAAAAGTTCGTTTGCTGGTTGGGTACCGGACTTTCCGGTTCCTGTTTAATAGCTTCATGTTGTTATACTTTTTATGATTGTATGCGTTGTGTTTTTTTAGTACTTTAGGTCTATTTTGAGGTTTGTATATTTGGTTGACGAGTAAATATTGGTGTTTGAATTGAATGTTCTGTTTTCCTAAAACATAGGTTTTTTTTTCCTACTTTGTGATTGTATACCAGTAGCGTGGTTTGGATATATTTAGGCAACTTTTTCGGTGCTGGTACCAAAAAAGTTCGGTCTTACGAAAAGGTTCGGTTTGGTGCTTCCATATCGGGCTTTCCAGTTACTGTTTAATACCTTCATTTTGTTAAAGTTCTTTATGATTCTAGATGCTTTTTTTTAGTAATTTAGGTCTATTTTGAGGGTTTTTCCAAAACAAAGGCTTTTTTTCCTACTTTGTGGTTGTATACCGGTAGCAGTTTTAGTTACAATTTTAAATTATTATAAATTACTTAAAATAATAATAAAAAAAATTAAAATTTAGGAATTCGGTTCGGTTTTTTCGGTTTTTATTACATGGTAAACCAAAACCGAAACCAAAACCGAACCGTTTGGTTTTTATAAAAACATAAAACCAAACGTCGGCTTTTGTTTCGGTTCGATTTTTTCGGTTTCAGAATGGTTTTTTCAGTTTCTTGCACACCCCTACTTTAAACACTTAAAATGGGGCAAATCCAACATATAATGACCTCTTCGTAAATCGTTCTTGTAACTATTACCTACAAAGAACATACTGCGGGATACATGCGATTGGTGATTGATACGTACTGTGGGATTATCTTCTAGGTCTTTTGGGGGTTTATTGGATCTAAACTGCATTTTTTTTATATAATTGATGACTACCTTTTTATATAAGCGACGACTACCGATACTACTTTTGGCGTTTGCAATTTAACCTTTTGGTTTAGTGCCTTTTTTAGCATAACCTATACAAATTTGAGCGTTTTTATTAACTGGGGCAGACCTAGCATATAATTAGGGGTAGCGGAGCTTTTCGCCGATAGTACAATTTTTAATATGTTTTGGTCGGCTTTCGTATGTCGCTACCACTGAAAAAATATAACGTTACCCCTGTTTGTTTAAAGCCCAAGTAAATTAAAAGCCGAAACCAATTAAAGCCCAAATAAATTTAAGCACAAACTAAATAAAACTATTTGTTTGTTTTACCCTTATGCTTAAACGCTTGGTTTAGGCCGGGCGTCATCATTTAACAAAACAAAGTTTCATTCAGCCTTGGCTTAGAGCATTTTCATCCATCATTTTTTACCCTATAGTTTAACTAAAATTCATACTTTTTAAAAATTAATAGTAATTTTGAAAAATCTCCCACAACCCATCCACCATCTTTATCCTTATCTTACTCACAATCAATTATTTTATTATATATCTCGTTTTTATTCGGTCACACAAATTTAAAGAATGATGAATAGCAACTTTTTATTTATAAATAGTTGGTGTATCAATTTTCAAAATTTAGGGTTGGGTTAAACAAACGGTGGATAGGATGGAGTTAGTTTTTAAAATAATTTTTTAAAATTTTAAGATTGGGAAGAAGATGATGGATGGGATGAGAATGCTCTTACACCCCACATTGTCCCAACCCCCTGTATGGTGAAGGCAAGTGCCAACGATCGGTGCTCCTTCAGCCCCTCACTCCTCGTCCACAATTTGAATTCTACTTGTTCAGTTTATGTATTATTCTACTTCTACTTAAATTGTAATTGTTTATTTGTTTATATAAATTGTTAATTTGAAATTGTTTATGGACAATTAAATGATTTCTTTTTAACAGTTAACTTCTTTTAGTTTTTGTTGTCTACAGGATTTGAACCCAAGACATATCCCTTCAAATCTAGGTGTTTTAAAGGCTTTGTCTTTAGCAATGGAGCATCACCAAATTGGTAGCAATTGAATGATTGATTATGGTTTGTTGGATATTCGGATAATATAAACGGAAAATTGTAATTGATTAGGGATTTAGGGTTTTTGTGTAAATTGAAATTTGATTATGGATTTATGGTATAAATTTTGTCCTTTCAAAAACTAGGAACTTGAAAGATGAAACAACAAAGTCTTATAAGTAATATTTGTAAACAAAATTTACAAGAAAATGATGATATCGGTCCAAAGGCAAATTAAATAAAAACCATTGTATGAAATCTAACTATACTATTAAAGCAATAAGCTTTAAGTCCATATACCTCTTTCCTATTGGTTGATTCTCATAGTTTTCAAATATATCAATGCCTTCTCTAATTTTCAAGTGAATAAAATAAATCAATAATATATTAAAAAAAATTCATCAATGCTATTAAATTATTATCTTTCATCTTTCCTTTAATCTTTAATTTTTCATTTTGAATACTTAAATAATAATGTAATAATGTAATATTTTAATATTACATTTACCTAAACGTGTAAATTTAGATTAATTAAATAACAAGACAAAATATTCTAATTAATGTAATATTTTAAAATCGTAGCTATAGTTTGAATACGAATACTTAAAATTTATTTTTTAAAATTTTATTATTTTTTGTTGATTTCATTCACCCCCTTTGTTATTTTTTGTTTGATTTCATTCGCCATCTGTGTTAATTTTATAGATGATATATAATAAATAATTTAATTAATTATTTGTTATTTCATATATATAAGAGATTACGTATTTAATATATAGATTACGAATAATATATATATATATATATATATATAATATAGAGATCACCGATTTAAAATATTATAATTCTGTTAAAATATTATATTATTGAAATTAAATTTGTCAAATATGTAAGGAAATTAAGGAAATTAGGAAAAGATGACCAATTTTATTAAGGAAAGGTTTAATTACGGATTTCTAAATTTTTAAATTTGATATCCCCCCCTCCCTTCCTATTTGAATTAATTATTGTATAACTTATGGTCTAAATTTGAATGTAAATTTTAATTAATTAACAATCATTAAGTTTTACTATAATTACATTAGTTGACCCATTGACCCACTGATTTAATTACAATCATTTACTTTTAAGAATTAAAATACAAATCCATTGACTTATTATTGTTTAACAATAACAATTGAGTTACAAATCCATTGTTGACCCATTCACTTATTATTGTAAACATTGACTTAGAATTACGATTTACTAATTAACAATTGAGTTACATATATATAAATAAATTAGTAACTTTTTATTTTCACACCTTATATGAATTACAATACATACTATATAATTAGTAACTTACATTTTTACATTATGTAACATTGCATTTTACAGAACTACCATTACATAAAATTCAAAATTTTGGAAATATATTATTTGTATTTCGAATCTAATTATGTAACATTGCATATTATTTGAAAATCCATTAATTACGATATCAATTCTATTCCTTCTTACTATAATTTATTTTGAAAAATTTTGAAATTTCCTAAATTTATGTTTATAATCAATTACATTTATACATTCCTTCTATAATTTACTCTACCCTAAATCCTTCGCGTATAAATATGTACATTTGATAGCCTAATTGTTACACCATCAAAGGCTCTTTAGTAAAAACGAGTAGTTTTGTGTGGCAAGGTTTATAGTTTTTGTTGTTTATATATCTTCCATTTTCATATTTAATTTTTTAGGCTTAAAAGTGTTATTGTTATTTAATTTTAAGTTTTTTGTGTTTTTAAAAATTTTTCACCACTAGCAAGATGGAGCCAACAAATATCACCATGTTGAACCAACTCGATGTTCTTAACAGTGAGTGTATCCTAAAAGTCCGTATTTTGAAATTTTGGCGGCTGAAGGACAACTCAAAGCCCGGGCAAGATTGGTCCATCGAAATGATTGTTCAAGACGAAATGGTATTGTTAACACATTCATTGATTTACTATATTATTCATACAACTATTTACTAATCTTAATAATAATGTGGCATGGCAACAAAATGCAAGCCTATGTAAGGAAGCCTTGCATTCCCAAACATGATGTTTGGCTTGCAGAGAATAAATCTTTGATTGTCCGGAAGGCCTCACTTGGTGCAAATATGTCTACTTACAAATACATCGACTGCCCACACAAACTTTGTTTCACAGCCGAGACGCATCTATAAAATTCCTACGAATTTGAAGGCCACTTGTATGGGCTGAAATTTGTTAGTTTTGATGACATTATAAGGTGTCATCTTGTAATGTTTTGTTAACAGATATGATAAAAATGTATGTTTTGATAGGTTGTAATTAATCATATTTTCTTTTTATTTTAATAGGTTGTATCAAATAAAGGTATTGTAATTAACCAGTTTTTTAATTTCTCTTGGTTTTTAATATGTAAAGTAGTATTGATATTTTCTTGTATTTGTTTGTTATTTTTTGAACTATTGCCATAATACAATGTTAAATTTGAATTGTTATGTAAATTTTTCCATTTTGTATACAGTTTGAAATTAAAAATATCGCATTAAAGTTTTCCAATCTCAATATTCTTTCCAACATTTTTTTAGAATTCCATTAAGGTACCAATTAATTGTTACACGATTCAATTTGAATTTGAATTCGAATTCAATATTATATTATCAATGTTAATTATGTCAAAATTATTGGTTAAAAATAAAACCCTTTGGTACTTAAATTATTCATAATTATAGATTCATATAATAGTTCTAATATTAAAACCTTCTAATTATGTCAAAATGAATGCGTAAAATAAAACTATGCACTAAAAATTTTCCAATCTTAAAATACTTTCTAGTTTAAGGTTAAACATCAATTATAATACAAATTAATTGTTACATAATGTTATTTGAAGTTAAAAATCCGTTATTAAAAATATTCCAATATCAAAATACTATCAAGATTTTTTTAAAATTCCATTAAAATATCAATTAATGGTTATATGATTCTAATTGAATTTGAATTCAATATCATATTATAATAATATGTAAATTATGTCAAAATTATTGCTTAAAATAAAACCATTTGTTCCTTAATTTATGCATAATTATGAGTATAATAGTTGTAAGATGAAAACATCTTAATTGTGTCAAAATGAATGCTTAAAATAAAACTCGCATTAAAAGTTTTTAAATCTTAAAATACTTTGTAGGTTAATGTTTTTGTAATAATTCAAGATTATATTAAAATATTTTAATTATGTCAAAAATGTTGCTTAAAATAAAATTCTCGGATCCTTAATTTATGCATAGTCATGAGCATAATAGCGGTATAATGAAAATATCTTTTGATTACGCCAAAATTAATTGTTAAAATAAAACTCGTATTAAAACTTTTCTATTATCAAAATACTTTCCATCTTTTTATTTAAATACCAATTAATCGTTACATAATATTGTTAGAATTTAAATGCAAGATTATAATAAAATCTTTTAATTATGTCAAAATTTTGGCTTAAAATAAAAACCGTTAGTTCTTAATTTGTGCATATAATAGTGGTAAGAAGATAAAACCTTTTAATTATGTCAAAATGAATGTATAAAATAAACACAAATATTTTTAACTGATCCCTAGTTTATGCATAACTATGTATATAATATTGAACATATCTATGGTTTATAATAACTTCTATATTTATTTATAGTTATATAATTAGATAGTTATATCTGTATTTATAGTTATATAATTAGATAATCATATACTTTTAATTTTAATGTTACTGAAAATATAGTAAGTTGTTGCTTAAATACGGAATTTGAAATAAATCATTTCGAATTTATATTTATATTTCAAATTTTAAATAGTCACTATAATTGCTTAATTTATTGTTAGTGCATGTTTTGTAACAGGTGATCTTTTGTGTTTGTTAGAATTGAGAGCAACGGTCAAAGGGGAGTCTGTTGGTGCATGTTTTGTGACCGTCGCTATGCAATTCTGTTCAGCGTTGTGGAAGTACGAAGTTAGAGCAACTTCGCCTACAGGCCCAAGCCCGCGAAGTTTATATATATATATGTGTGTGTCGTGTTTAGGGTTAGGAATCCAGAAAAGTTAGAGTTTTTGTGTTCAGTTTATTTGTCTAGAGAGAAACCGAGAGGGAGAGTCGTGTGGGATGACCCGAGGTAGAGCTCACCTCGGGTCGGCCGTGTCATTTGTTTTTATGTTCGGTATGTAACGAGTTATGATTATTATATAAATGATCTGCAGATGTGTTTATCCTGTTCGTGTGTTTGTTCGTGTATGTGTATGTGTGTAATCGTGTTCTTCGTCTTCTACACCATAAACGAGTCTAGGAGGATTCCGCACTCCTAGACCTCGTGCGGATCTCGTATCGATCGGCGACGCCCCGGGGGGACCTACAAGTGGTATCAGAGCGTACTGAAGAGGGATTTCTGATGTAACCGGGACCTCAGAAGTAGAAATAGACATAACCGCAGGTGTGTAACATCCCGAAATTTCAAAGGTAATATTAATTATATTACTATTTAATATAGGAAAGTTTACTCGGGTTATCAGGAAATAAATAACTGAATAGGAGTTGGTATGAGTCGGGCTAGTGTTGGGTAATGGATGTGGGTTGTGGACTTGGGTTAATTGTGATAGGTTAAATGAGAATGGGATTTCAGGGATATAAATACCCCCAAAATCCCAAAATATCTCATTTTCTCACCAAACTCCACACACACTCCACACACTCCTCAAAACACACACATTCTAACCGATCAAGATTCGAAGCCGAGACCCGAGATTTTGTTGATAGATCTGAGTTGGTAAGGTAAGAACAAATCCAACAAAGCTAATATTACTGAAAATGGTTAGGATTGGATGGGTTAACCGGACCCGAAACCCAAACTGCCCAAATCGGACCCCTAAAACGTCGATTTTAGGCCGATTTGATGGTTGGGATTTGTAGGCGCCGATCATACGGTTCCGTGGGTACCAAAATCGAGTTATTTGGCTAAGAAACGAAGGAGTTATGGGCAAACAGATCTGCAGCGCGACAACTTCGCCTGCAAGATTAAGTTCGCCTGATGAACTTCGCCTTCAAGCGTAACTTCGCCTTCAAGCGTAACTTCGCCTAAGGATAACTTCGCCTGAAGCCAAGTTCGCCTAAGGATAACTTCGCCTGAAGCCAAGTTCGCCTAAGGTTTAACTTCGCCTGAAGCCAAGTTCGCCTAAGGTTTAACTTCGCCTGAAGCCAAGTTCGCCTAAGGTTTAACTTCGCCTAAGGTTTAACTTCGCCTGAAGCCAAGTTCGCCTAAGGTTTAACTTCGCCTGAAGCCAAGTTCGCCTAAGGTATAACTTCGCCTGAAGCCAAGTTCGCCTAAGGTTTAACTTCGCCTGAAGCGAAGTTCGTTTATAAAATAAATTAAAAACCTAATGGAAAATGTGTTAAGGCAGTTATCGAAAATAAAATTTTTCCAAGCTGACCTGGCAGCTTAACCCCAGCCAGGGGCTCTGCCCCTTGGACCCCGCTAGGGGCTGCCGCCCCTAGAACCCCGCTACCAGGGGCGCTGCCCCCGGACCCCCGTTCGTTGTGGGTCATATAAAGATAGAAACGCAACATAAGTAGTAGTAGCTAATTGATACGTGTAAATATTATACAGTTAGCCGTGCACAGCTCAAGAGGGGAATAACTATTAACGGAGAGCGTAACAGTATTCAGGTGAGTTTCTAGCCCCATTCCTTGTTATGTTTTCGGGGTTGTGTGCATACTCGATGTGTTGTTAATACATTTATCCTAAGTGATAAGTGTATGCCATATGTGATATATGTGATGGATATGAATGATTGCTTGTCGGTACGCGAACGATCTTCGGATATTGCGCGTACTGTCAGGTTAAAAATAAAGGTACGAATATTATATATTGAAGATATATGAACATTACAAGTGAATACTTGTCGGGGCGTGAACGATCTTCGGATATTGCACGTATCGACAAGGGGTATGGTTGTTAAATGAATGATGTAAAGAACGCCTAGAGTGTTCTTATGCTATAATGTAATTATTGTATATGTGAAGTATGTGTATACAGGTACACGAATGGTATGTGAGTTCTACGTTCGACATAGTAAGTTAGGATGGCAAATCCCTCTAGCTTCTGTCGGACATAGACTCGGTTGGTGATGGCGTAGTTAAGGACTGCGGGCCTTATACGTAATGTAGATGATAGATGTAAACGTAGATAGGGATGGTGGGCCTTATACGTGTTACAGATAATAGACGACAACGTAGTTAAGGACTGCGGACCTTATACGTATTATAGATAGGCATCAGCATAGGGAAGGACTGTGGACCTTATACGTGCTGTATTTGTGATGTGGTAGCATAGGGGAGGACTGCGGACCTCGTACGTGCTATGAATTAGGTTGCAGCATAGGAAAGGACTGTGGACCTTATACGTGCTGTATTTGTGATGTGGTAGCATAGGGGAGGACTGCGGACCTCGTACGTGCTATGAATTAGGTTGCAACATAGGGAAGGACTGTGGACCTTGTACGTGTTGTGGATGTAGGATGGTATAGGGAAGGACTGCGGACCTTGCACGTACCCTAAATGGTGAACATAGGTAAGGACTGTGGACCTTTTACGTGTTCACGACCTTGAGTACAGGTATAGACGGTGAACTATGAACGTACTCTCGGTAGACTGAGGTTAGTGATTGTAGATATGTATGTATGTATGGTAGCAAGTATGTAAGTAGAACAAAAGGGTAACTAGTGAAGTATGGATATGTATCTACGGATATGTATGTATGTGTATGTATTGTATGGCGTTCGATTAACTAGAACTCACTCAGCGTAGCTGACTTTTAGTATGCACGCAGGTGAGCTGATTACAGAGTTAGCATGAGGATGACACACGGCATGGATTGAACGGCTGGCATCTGAAGAAAGAAGTAAAGATGTTTTAAATATAAAGTTTTGTGTTATGGTATCAAAGAAAAGGTTTAACGTTTTGTAACAAATGATTGATGTTTTATATTCCGCGAAAAGTTTTAATAAACTCTGATTTGAAGAACTGTGTTTATGAGTAAATCCGACGCTAAAGTAGGGCTACCGGGTTCGGGGCCTTACAAGGTGGTATCGTCACCGATAAGCCTGCTGTGGCCACAACAGTCGACTCGATAAATTGTGCCACGACCTCCGATGGAATAACAGTCAGAGGCGGCAACGAAACGATCTCAGGAGCCGAAAGTTGGAAAGTAGTGGGTGGGAGGCCAAATGTAGATGAGGTAGCCACCACGGGAACAACCGTAGCGCTTGGCCTTATAACCTATAATAATGAGGGAACCATTGTCATACCGGATAGTGCTGGTGGCCACCCTAGAGCTCTCACCGGCTCCCGATCCTGCACCTATCCGTTCCCTTCTTGACTTCCGGATTAACTGTTGTACCTCTTCCTCATAGTCTGACTCGCTGTCATCATCAGTTCTCTTTCTCTTCCCATGAGTCCGTTCATGTGTTACCAAAATCTGTCTCGCTTCGGCCACTTCATCATCAGAATCTGAGCCAGCCACCGTTGTAGCTGCCCTAGTAACATTCACACCCGAAGCACGTTCAACCGGGACCTGTACATTCTCCTCTGAATCAACCTTTTCCATGTCAAAAAATCCTTGACCGCCAAACGCTGCGTCAAGGTCAACGTTCTCCTCCGGTGACACAACAGGAGCAGCAGGTATAGCTTGAGGTGCTCCTGCCTGTTGTGGTGCCGGGTCCCTAAACTCGCCCCCACGAGCAGGCACATACCCCGGGTTGATCAAGTACCCAAAAGTGGAGTATGGCGAGGACGGAGCTCAGGTTTGCTCCTCGCACTCGAAGATCTGCATTGGGCGAAGATTCTTTTGTTCACACTCTCTACATATCTGATTGGACGGCGCTGAGGTAGCGTAGGAGCAACATGATTCAAGATCATTTGTAGGAATCTTGGATACATGATGAATATCTCACGCGCCATCGCCCTTCTCTGACGATCAATCTCATAGAAGACCATCTGACTAAAGCTGTATCGCTTGTTGTAAGTCAGAGCAGTCATCGCCGACTGCATGGTCGCACCCATGCCATCAGTGCCCGCCTTTCTCCCTGACATGCATACAATCATGACATGCATGAGAAAGCGCCACTGGTCAAGCAAAAATCCTTTCCTTCTCTGCGTATCCCCCAAGGGACCAGAGTATCCCATCCTCAAAAACGCTCCATCACGGAAAGGAGCCACAAACTCTGTCGGGTCATCCCTTGTCTCATTTCCAAACCGTAAAGCCGCCCGGATTTGTTCAGAAGAGAACTGAACAATCTGATTGTTTACTGTTGCGCGCATCACCGGGGGTTCGACTCTACAGTCATATTCCACAGTCTGCCAAAAATCCTCAATGTCGGGCAAGGATATCGGCAGAGTTGTTGTAATCGCGTGGAATATCCGCGAGCGTAACAGAAACGTGATGATTTCGCGGAAATCATCAACTCCGCTCGCCTCTGGGTCTAATGTTATATACATGTTATGACCCGGGAAGAACTGTCTCTGGTTATCACCTCCGTCATCGCCACCTGCACCACCTGCTCCAGCAACAGCAGCCATATCTGCAAGAAACAGGCTAAGTTAGATAAACGTCAAAGCAAATCACAAGTTCGCCTGTTACCATGAGCGAAGTTGTGATCTATTATGTAAAGGCGAAGTTAAAAGTGGGGCGAAGTTGGGAAACAACTTCGCTTCAACTTGAACTTCGTCTGATAACTGTTAAGTAAAATGGTCCAGGCGAAGTTAAAGAGAACTTCGCCTAACCACAACATCGCCTCCTAAACTGTTTCAAAATTAATTATCAGGCGAAGTTAGACCTCAGGCGAAGTTACGGATAACTTCGCCTAAACTATAACTTCGCCGAATTCGAATCGGCAACAGTTAGGTTTATCGAACGACGTGTAGATGATGAAATTGGAGATCGAGGACTCCGTAACACATGATTTTATGAAGTTTTAGACGTTCAAGTAAATTACTACCACATAATAACAAGTTTGAAATCGGGTGTTTAAGGTTTCGAAAGACGAGGTCGATAATCGAGTCGAAACGACCGATGATCAACCTCAAAAACATTGATTATACGATGAAAGAACCCTACACACCTTGAAATCGGATTAGAATCAAAAGAAAGTTAACACAGATGATCGATGATATATTCTCAATAAGTTCGCCTAGGTTTCGGAGAGGATAAGTTCGCTGTGTTTGAGAAATAATGAAGTCTGACCTTTACAACTTCTTTATATAGGGTCACAGATTATACAGGCGAAGTTGTGGATAACTTCGCCTATTGCAGGCGAAGTTATGGATAAGTTCGCCTATATATGAAAATTTTCAAAACAAACCCCATAATTTGAACAAATTGCAATTAAGTTTTAAAACATCCTTTAAAGCGTTAAATGATACGATCAAGACCAAGTAACCACGTATAAAATAATACAACTACATAAGTAGAAAAACTTTTAAAATAAAAGTACACGGGATCAAATTTCAGTCTTGACAGGGACTACCATGTTTTAGAAAAGATCCGAACAGGAATCATACTAATTACGTGACTGTCACACAGATCCATGTTCAGCTGTATTATGACATAAAGAGATAGGTTGTAAGCAGGTAATATACTTAAAATGGTTTTCATCGTTTCTGTGATACGAGTTAGGTTCAATTAAGCTCAAAACTTAAGTGGGCAACAACTCAGAGATTATGATGTCTCCTATCTATTCTCAAAGCGTATTTGGCTTTCCCCAAGTCACCCCGAATTGACCTCGACCCGTAGTGTCTGATTAAATAGTAATTACTCTTCGATCTTAGACTCTGCTTCCCGTTCACCTTCTTGCGTCTTGATTGAGAATCATTAACATTATTAACTCTAGAATACATTTTTTTTAACATGTATATACACAACTTCAAGTAGAAAACAACTGCAAGTCCCGAATCTGGATCACTGCAGTGTCTTGACACGTTATCTTCACAGGAATCAGAACACTCACGGGCTCGTGTATGACTGGGTAATCGCTTTTCTGCCTATCATTCGGAAAGATATGTATGAAGACTTGCACAACTCTTAAGGAGTTTCCACCTAAAATCGAGTAGATTTAGTTAGTATCACTTCTACTTTTACGCACCATAAAAAGCTACCATGACATACAATGACTGTTCTAAAGTCTTTTAGGCCTAATAACTTCACTAGTTAAGCACACAGAATCAGTATATCTATCACCTTCCAAGGTTGGATCAATTTTCTGTTAAACATAGTAAAGTAACTTCTTACGAAGTAGTAGACTTGAAAAATAATTTCATCTCCTGGAAAGAAAAAAAAATTTTAACTTCAATCGCCCCGACCAAATCAAAGTCTTCAGGTAAACGGCTATCCCGAAGATCCAATGGATCAGCTGGACCAACCACATACAAGTATGTGTCCTTCTAACTAAGTATGATCGAGTAATTTTCAGCGAAAGAATAAAAACACATCATAAACCGCCTCGATCAGTTTCAGTTATCTGGTTAATGGCTATCCTTATATTCTACAAGTAGAAATAAGGACCAAACATATCCGAAGGTATGTCATTCAAACTGAAGTAACCGACATAATTCTAAGCGATAGTGACGTTTTTTTTTTTTTTTTTTTTTTTTTAACACAAAAACACACGACAGCGCCGCAGGCGCCATAGGCGAAGTTGTAATAACTTCGCCTATAGGCCCAAGCCTGCGAAGTTTATATATATATATGTGTGTCGTGTTTAGGGTTAGGAATCCAGAAAAGTTAGAGTTTTTGTGTTTAGTTTATTTGTCTAGAGAGAAACCGAGAGGGAGAGTCGTGTGGGACGACCCGAGGTAGAGCTCACCTCGGGTTGGCCGTGTCATTTGTTTTTATGTTCGGTATGTAACGAGTTATGATTATTATATAAATGATCTGCAGATGTGTTTATCCTGTTCGTGTGTTTGTTCGTGTATGTGTATGTGTGTAATCGTGTTCTTCGTCTTCTACACCATAAACGAGTCTAGGAGGATTCCGCACTCCTAGACCTCGTGCGGATCTTGTATCGATCGGCGACGCCCCGGGGGGACCTACATTTATGGTTAATAGTCATAACATAATTAAACCCTATTAAATATGGAATTTTACAAATTAAACACAAACTTTTAAGCTTTACATAGTTTTCAATCTCAACAAACTTTTCATTTCCTTATATTTGACCATTTTTATTATATCTAAATGTCAAAATTAATGTCTAAAATAAACCCCCGATTATAATATTTCAAAAATAAAAAACCTTTCCATAATTTTTTAAAGTTGATCAATTAACCATTTTTTTAAATATTTTGTATCTATTTCGAAACGTGTTGTTTTAATTTTAAAAAAGTATCAAATTTGTTCGGTATGAATTCGTATTGTCACAAGTTATTTTTAAGTTATACTATTTTTTTAACTAAATAGACATATTTATTTTTCATATATAAATCATTTCGTAACCAAATTTGACAAATATGAATATTTAAATAAAACCGAAATTTACACACTTTAATATTCAGATTTATTTCGTAACCAAATTTTACAAAATATGAATATTTAAATTAAACCGAAACTTACACACTTTAATATTCAAATTTAGACAAAACTGTCATAATAATTAATTCGATTACATCCTTAAAGTTTATCTAAATCATTTATAAATAAAAATCGTGTAATAATTTTATCAAACAACTTCTATTATTAACCGTATGATAATATGATAACTATCTCTATATAATTCTTATTATAAAATTCATTCTTTCATTCCAAGAATGTTGTAAGGCCCCGTTACTGGTAGCCCTACTTTAACGTTGGATTTACTCATAAACGCAGTTCTAAATATCAGAGTTAATTAAAACATTCGCGGAACATTAAAAACATTCAAACCATTACACTCCATAACCATAATTCTTGTCTTATCGAGCATTCATAGTCATTTAAAAACAAAACATAGTCTTTTAAAATAAAACATCATAGCAAAATCCTTAGATGCCAGCTTCGTCCAACTCTGCCATGTGTCCTCCTCAAGCTACCTGCCTCATTCTACTCACCTGCGTGCATACTAAAAGTCAGCTACGCTGAGTGACTTCTAGTTAATCACATAATCATACAATACCTTCTTACATTTCATACTTAACCTCTTAACTTCGTTTCATGTGCACATAAGTGCATATACTTTCATTCTTACCTTCATACTTTCTTTACATACATAATCATACGTTTTAAAGAGCCTTTCGCCCTATAACCTCACAGATATTATAAGGGTCTGATCCCTAACATCACAGATATTGTAAGGGTCTGGTCCCTAACGTCACAGATATTGTAAGGGTCTGGTCCCTAACATCACAGATATTATTAGGGTCTGCTCCCTAACATCACAGATATTAATAGGGTCTGGTACCTTTGTTTCATGTAATTGTACCGTACCTGTTCATACATACTTTCCTTGACAATACGTGCAATCTCCGAAGAGCGTTCACGTACCATCATCATAACATACATACATTATGCATACATCATATATTCATACATACATCATACTTTTCATCATACTTACCAATCATATCTTAACTACCACCTGACGGTACACAGGGGGGGACCTACATAGGTCCCATCGGGGTCCCGGGACACCAATGTTTTTTAAAAAATACTTAGAGACGGTATACTAAATTTTGTAAGGACCCCATAAAAATTAATACTTGGAACCCATACTATTAAGGCTAAACTGGTCTAGTGGAAATTCCCTTGTTTTTTCTTTGAGAGGTTGCAGGTTCAAGCCTCTCCATACTCAGTTTTTGTTGTTTTTTTATATCCTAGTCAATATTAGTTATTTAGTTAGGGTATTTGTGTTTTTTTTAGTTTCTCTCATATAGTCATTATCACCATCCAACATATATAATAACAACATGGGTTTTACATATTCTTTTATTAATTATCTTATGTATGTATATTATAATTAATCATTTATTTGTGTTAGAGTTAGTTTTTCATGTCTTGGTTATTTATGTAAGACCATATATATATATATATAGCTTATGTTTATGTTTTTCGAGTATGAACAAAAATGAATTAAAAATGTATGTTCTATCTAGTTTCTAATCTAGATTCTTTCTACTTACTCGTTTCCAATGACACCATATTTCCGTGTTTTATTATGTTACTCGTCTCGACCAGACCCGAATAACGACCGACCTGAAAATTGTAAACCGAAAAAGTTGGGACCCCGTTGACAAAAAATCCCGGGTCCGCCACTGACGGTACATGCAATATCCGAAGATCGTTCACGCACCGTCAAACAATCATCATACTTAAATCATACAAGGCATACACTTATCACTTAAGATAAGTGTATTAACTATCACATCGAGTATGCACACAGCCCCGAAAACATAACAAGGAAAGGGGCTAGAAACTCACCTGAATCCTGTTATGCTCTCCGTTAATCGTTATTCCCTTCTTGAGCTGTGCACGGCTAACTGTAATATTTACATGTATCAATTAACTACTACTACTCATATTGTATTTCTATCTTTATATAACCCACAACGAACGGGGGTCCGGGGGTAGCGCCCCTGGCAGCGGGGTCTAGGGGCGGCAGCCCCTAGCAGGGTCCAAGGGGCAGAGCCACTGGCTGGGGTCGAGCTGCCAGGTCAGCTTAGAAAAATTTTATTTCCATTAACTGTCTTAACACATTTTTCATTAGGTTTTTAATTTATTTTCCAATTTGCTAACTCCAGCGAACTTATCATTAAGCGAACTTAACGATAAGCGAACTTAATCATTAAGCGAACTTACTGTAAGCGAACTTAGTGTTAAGCGAACTTAACATTAAGCGAACTTAGTGTTAAGCGAACTTATCACCAGGCGAAGTTATGGCTTGGCGAACATATAGATAGGCGAAGTTGTTGCTAGGCGAAGTTATCCTCCAGCGAACTTAGCTTTGCAGGCGAAGTTGCCTACCATGAACCTGCTTACAGCGAAGTTATCCAGTGACGGCCACTGGTTTGGTTTTAACTCCGCTAATCGGCTATATTTCAACGTATAAACCTTTTAACCATCCTCGTAAACATTCCCATAGCCAATCTCCGACAAGACTTGACTCGGATAAGTGTAAAGTTTAAACCTTTAAGATAGAACGTTTAACACTAGATCTTAGGGTTCCATTTTAATCGAGCCTTTTCCATTTCCGGGTTCATTACACTCATATTTACTATCAAGTTTACAACTTTATCCTTCGTTTATACTCGATCTATTCTAGGTTCAAGATTCAAGACTAAAAGTGTATAAAAACGTAAACTTTAAAGGTAAAACGGCTTACCTTTATACGTTCTTCGGTCTCGTTTAGCTTGCTTAAGGGCTCTAGATCTTGTATCTATCTTGAATCGCGTGTGCTTGCTCGAACCTCACCTCTCTTTCTCTCGGCCGAAATATGGTGTAGTGTATGTGTGTGTGTTTTGAATGTATAGAGAATAAGATGGAAATGAATGATGGTTTAGGGTTTAAGTGATTTAAGGAGGTATTTATACCCCTTAAGGCTCATGGACCTAAGGCCCATTACCCTTATTCCATCTTAATTAAATCCAAGTCCATGATCTTTTCCATATTAGACGTTAGTAAATATTATTAAACGCACGACAATTTAAAGCAAATTTCTTTATTTATTATTAGAATATTAGGATGTTACAAATGTACATAGATATTTATGATTTGTTTATAAGTTTGTGAATTGTATTTGTACCTTTATTTCTCTTATTAACAATACATTGAATTTGATTTTGTAGTGATTTTAGTTTTCTTCTTTATAAGTATAAACAATTACAACACATTTCTTACTATTTTGATGATTGTTTAATAAACAAGACTTTATGACTTCATATATCATGATGTAGTTTTTATTGATATATCTTTTTGGCTTCATGGATTAAATTAGAAAGATGTTTTTAAGTTTGGCATTTTACGTTATTAATTTGTTGTTGTGTGTTATTTTATTTTAATAAAAACAATATAATACCTTCTAATGAATGTAAAAGTATTTGTTCTTATAAATATTACACTATCAATTTACTGCTACTGCTACTGCTACTGCTACTGCTACTGCTACTGCTACTGCTACTGCTATCATTGTCGCTATATATATTTATATACAATTTTCATGCGTATGATATACAGGTAACTAGCCATTGAAAGATATTGAAATCTTACATTATTGTTTGAGTCTTCGTCTCAAATTCTTCCAACATTATAGAAAGACATTTTTTTAATATGTGACAGCATTTTGTTATAAAAATCATTTTTATACACATAAAATGTATAATAATATCGGTATGAATGTTTTGTCTTAAAATAAATCAAACACCAATGTTTTGTTTGCAAATTATAGTTTATAATTAATAGTGTATAAATATATCAAAAACTTATTATAAAAGTCATAAATAAAAATCATTATATAATATAACTCAATTTACGTATCACATGCTATATATTTTTTTTACTTTTATTATAATTTTCAACCGTGTGTAACACGTGCTTTCATTATTAAACATGTTATTATTTTAATGGTATATTTAATTTGGATTATATTGTTTTTTTTAATTTTCAGGTGGTGAAGCAACATGAGTTTCTTTTGTTAGAATATTTGAAGAAGTTGATGGTGGTTTAATATGAAAGAACATGTTTAGGTCTTTTGTTGATGTTTTTTTTTTGTGGTTTGGTGTACACTAACTTATAGTAACTTTAAACTTTTAATATCTAGACATTGTAAATGGTTAATGTTTTGATCCAAAAGTTGAAGAAGTTTTTTGTGCTTAAATTTGTTGTTTAAATTTATTATGTTTGTTAACATGTTTTTCCACCCGTGTGTAACACGTGTATATAATCTAGGGGTTGAAATTCCTACGGCTTTGTTTTTGCATTCCGAACATAAAATTCATAATCCTGAGAATATAAACAAATTTATTTCAGCAGAAATTCCAGATCCGAATGAAGATCCAGAGTTGTATTCTCTTATAAGCGACCACATGATGCATGGTCCTTGAGGTGTGGCTAATCCAAAATGCTCGTGCATGGACGGTAACTCGTGTTCTAAAAAATTCCCAAATAAATTTCAGAACGAGACGTCAATTGATTCGAATGGGTTTCCTGTTTACCGAATAAGAGATTTGGGGAATGTTGTTGTCAAGTCTGCGGTGAATTTAGACAACAGACATGTTGTTCCATATAACAGCAGATTGTTAAAAAAATATCAGGCCCATATCAATGTTGAATGGTGTAATCAAGAGGGTTCGATTAAGTATTTGTTTAACTACATTAATAAAGGCCCGGATCGTGCTACTATATCACTTGCAAAAGACAAGACTGACAATCAAGGAGAAGTGGTCGACGAAGTTAAGGCATTTTATGATTGCAAATATCTCTCTGCATGTGAGGCTGCATGGAGAATTTTTGCTTTTGACGTCCATTACAGAGTACCTTCTGTGACTCGGCTTCCGTTTCATTTACCTGGACAACAAACAGTTGTTTTCGCAGATGATGACGACGTGGAAGATGTTTTAAACAAATCGAGTGTTGGTTCTACAAAATTCATTGCTTGGATGGAGTGTAATCAGCAATATGGTCTTGCTCGAGCACTAACCTACGCTGAGTTTCCAACAAAATTTGTTTGGAAACCCAATGAAAGGGTTTGGGACCTACGTAAACGAGGTTTCTTAATTGGTCGTGTTCATCATGTCCCTCCGGCTTTCAATGAAGCATACTATCTAAGAATTTTGTTGAACAAGGTTAAAGGCCCTATGTGTTTTGAAGATATTCGTACTGTTGATGGTGAAGTGTGTGCTACTTATAGGGATGCGTGTTATAAAAGAGGGCTTCTAGACGATGACAACGAGTATATAGAAGCTATTGAAGAAACAAGTCATACTGCAAGTGGTTATTATTTACGTAGTTTATTTGCTACAATGTTAATCACATACAGTTTATCTAGACCGGACGACGTATGGGAAAATTGTTGGCATTATTTAATTGATGGAATTCTTTACAAACAACAAAATGACCAGAAAAATTTAGGTACAAATTATTTTTAATTTGTTATTTTTTGAACTTCTTTCACTACATTCATAAAAATGTTAAGTTAAATAGTCAGTTTAAATATTTTATCTATCGTTACAGATTTGGTGCTTTCAGAGACACAACTAAAGAACCTCGCGTTACTTGAAATTGAGAACTTCCTTTTCAGAAATAATTGTACTCTCCGTTGTTTTCCTACAATGCCTTTCCCTGATGATGATTGTATTTTGGCATCAACAAATCGTTTTATGAATGAGGAGCTAGCGTATGACACAGAAGTCATGACTGGTGACTTTGAACGTCTTTTTATTTCATTAACAGATGAGCAGCGAGATGTATATAATCAAATAATGGAAGTAGTTGACCAAAAGAGGGGTGGTATTTTTTTTGTGTACGGTTATGGAGGGACGGGAAAAACTTTTTTATGGAAGACATTATCGGCTTCCATAAGATCAAAACGTAAAATTGTTTTAAACGTTGCCTCCAGCGGTATAACATCTTTGTTACTTGAGGGAGGTAGAACCGCTCACTCTAGATTTTTAATTCCTATAAATCTAACTGAGGATTTTACATGTTCAATAAAATGAAATCCATATATTTGCAAGTTAATCAACAAAACTGATCTCATTATCTGGGACGAGGGTCCAATGATACATAAACATGCTTTTGAAGCCTTGGATAGGACTTTAAAAGATGTTATAAAAGATGGTAATTGTAGCAACTGTCAACATCCATTTGGTGGTAAAGTGATTGTTTTTGGTGGTGATTTCAGGCAAATCCTACCCGTGGTACAACATGGGTCACGTAGTGACATTGTTAATGATTCACTTAGTTCATCCCACATTTGGACCAAATGCAAGGTTCTTAGGTTAACCAAAAATATGAGGTTAACTGTCGGATGTCAATCATCAAATTTGGAAGACACCATTAGATTTGTTGAATGGCTGTTGGAGCTCGGTGAAGGAAAACTTGGTGGTGACATGACGGTAACGCCATTATAGAGATACTAGATGATCTTTTGATTCGTGATTCTTCCGATCCTCTTTCTGATTTGATTGTTTTTGTTATTGGAAAAATGTAATGATATTTCATATTTCCAAGAAAGGGCCAACTTGCACCTTTAAATTCGAAGAAATTAATGACATATTTTTGTGTATGTTTCCTGGAGAAGAAGTTGAATATCTTAGTTATGATAGTTTAGAAAAATCTGAAAGTGTTGGTCCTGGTTTCGATGCAGCATTACACTCACCGGATTTTCTAAATGGTTTAAAGATTTCTGGTATGCCTAATCATAGATTGGTTATAAAAGTTGGTGTGCCAATAATGTTACTAAGGAATATTGATCAGAAGAACGGTTTATGCAATGGGACCAGATTACAAGTTATTAGTTTGGGGAGGCTTTTTAACGAAGTCAAGGTAATTTCAGGTACCAATATTGGGTTTCGCACTTATATAACTTGTAGTGGTCTAACTCCTATAGATAGGAAACTGCCATTCAAATTAAAACGACGACAGTTTCCTGTTTCGGTTTGTTTTGCAATGACCATTAACAAAAGTCAAGGCCAATCACTCGCAAGAGTTGGCATATACATACGAGTACTGGTGTTTACGCATGGTCAACTATATGTTGCTTTATCACAAGTGAAGAGTAGATACGGTGTTAAAATGCTTATATTAGACAAGGAAGGAAAAGTGACAAACAAAACTACAAATGTTGTTTATAAGGAACTATTTAGTAATATATGAAATTGTTATTTTTAATCTATAGAATGATTGTAAAATGCAGTTTATTTTACTTTTGAAGTTATCTTTAGTAAACTTTTTATTTTGTTACCCACGTTATTAACCATTGTGTATTATCTTTATCGTCTCGACATGTATGTATGAACTTATGTTTTCCCGTTTTATATTACCGGTTCATGTTAAAAAGTTTATATGTTTCCACCCGTGGCTCCCACGGGTCAATAACCTAGTATATTTGAAAAAAAATATGGTTATTGTAAGAAAAACGGTTAAAAAAATTCGGATACATTGTAAGGAATACGATAAAAAACATATTTTTTGAACGTTACCCCTGAGATTATAGTCTAGATCCGTCACGGTTTATAAAGATACTGTCTTGAGTGTTTACAGGTCAAATTTGGATTTAGTCCTGGTAACGTAACGATTTTGTTTGATGTAATAATGCTAGGCTAAACTTATTAGAACGCCTACCCTTTATGATGAACTCTTGTTGATTTTTATTTTGGTTTGGATTTTGCTTTTGCTATGGCTTTATGATCAAGTAAGAGGTTTATTGATTTTCATTTGATGCATATGTGTGCTTAGGATTGTTTGATGAGTTTTATTGTTTCACAGGTCCCTTGGTGATTGTTTCATGTGATAGGTTTCTGTTAGGTCATCTACTGTATGTTTTTGACTAGTTTATGGTTGATTTGCAATAAAACTATAGGAACAATAATAATTAATCAAGTAAATCTAAGTGTGCTGCTAATCTAAATTGTTGTAAGGTGATAGATTATGTGATAAGTCTTGGTTGTTTAAATTGCTAGATTTTTTTTATTTGTAAAGAGTCCGTCTAGATTTGATTTATCATCTTTGTTTATCTACCCGAGTAAGTTCATTAAATTACCTTTGATTTCCACGCTATAATGTAAGTTTTCTTATAGCGGTACTTGTCATAAATGAATTAGTGACCGTAAGCGTATGTAATTAAACCAGTATTTTTAATAATTTATTAGGGTTCCATATATGTCTTCTTGAGATGGGTCGAGGGTTATGTTAGGTCTCCCTTTAAGTGAATATTTTAAAATCTCGGTTCCATAGCTTAGCATTTTTATACCATGTTATAATTGATGCATTAGTGATTCTAGCCTAGGTGGTTGTTTGCCATCATTTGAGTTAAGTCCAAGTTCTAATTCGAGTCGTTCTTAGTTTTATTAATTAGTTTGATCTTAGTTTTTAGTAAACCCCCCTCCCCCCCCATTTTAATGATAAATAAATAGTCGTGTCTGTAGTTAATTCTAAATTTAGCTAGTCAACATAATTTAAAGAGTTTGTGGGTTCGATATCCTCACTTACTAAACTGTACTAGAGTCGACCGGTGCACTTTCCGGTTATTACTTTTAGTTAAGTTTAAGTCTAGAATTATTATTTAGTGTCTAGATTATCATATTTTAGTTAATAAATTATATAACTACTTTTAGCACATCATAAAACATGTATCAACTATTGATCACACTTCTATACCATAAATTCGGGGTGTGATACGATTCCTTGGCGGTTTCAAAACGTTTCTTGCTCACCCCTATTGTTATTATTTTATTTTATGTTGCTAATAACTTTCTAAAATAGAAGAAAACATCATTATAAAATGAGCGTTTTTGTAACGTTCAAATTTCAAATTCATAAATTCAAAATTATCAGTAAATATAAAAGAATCGTAAAAATAGTTGTTTTTTAACGTTCAAATTTAAAAATCTTTAGTATAAATGCAAGAATAAAAAATTAATGTTGTGCAACGGTCATAAATAAAAAGATCCCTATATATAAGTCATTTTCTCTCGGTCACACATATACCTCTTCACAATTTACTTTTGTTGTTGTGTTGTGTTTCACGTCACCTTCCTTTATCTTGTGATTGAGTAGATACATAAATAAACTAGTAGTGCCCATGTATGTGGGTTATCACTATATCGAGTTCTATCTTTTTGCTCCAACAAAAATTAGGAAGAATAAATCTTGCAATAAGATTGGTCATTTGTCATCGGCCAATAAAGTCTTTAAAGAAATTACGCTCTTGTTCATGATTGGCACAAAGAAGCTACCTAATTTACGATCTGGAATTTCAAGTGATGCTAGGACCGAAAGAGCTGCCCTTGTTACCCAAAATGTTTAGGTAAAGCATAATTTGATCCATTTCATCTTAAACCTAATTTGATTCGTTAACCATCAAGCCCATTTTTATTTATTTATTTAATTGTACATGTCATTAATTGAACGGTTGGAGCCGTAGATTAATCAGGTCTCTGATATCAACGGATTTAATAAGACTTGCGAATTCAAAGGGATGTATATGGACCATCATAAGTGGATCCAATATTAATGATAGACATGCGGGGCATAGAATAATATGTGACTCAACTTGATCTGAGTCGTAACGAACTTGAGAATCCACTTCAATTGTGGATATCAATATCAGGTTCACAATGATGTGTTTGTGGGAATGATTTTGATAAGTATCAAGCCAAGAAGAAGAATTGAAGAGTGATTTGAATTTGGGCATTTAATGTTTGTTTATGTTTGTGTTTATGTTGTTTTATTATTAACTCTCTGTTGTTGTCACTCCTATTCAATAGTGGATATTGGGTTCATAATGATGTGTTTGTGGAATTGATTTTGATATGGATCGAGCCAAGAAGAAGAATTGAAGAATGATTTGAATTTGGAAGTTTGTGTTGTTTTTATTGTTAACTATATGTTGTTGTCACTTCTGTAGAGCGATTTGAATTTAGACGTTTATTGTTTGTTTAATTTTGTTTCATGGGAATTGAAATTTTGAAATAATTTATGCTTTTGCTATAATTTGTTGGATTTTTTTTATGAAAATTAGTTTTCATTATTTTGGGACATTATTAATTATAGTTTTGATTGGAATTATTTAGGCAACTTTTTCGGTTCCGATACCAAATAACTTCAGTTTGGTGGTTCCGAACCGGTATTTGGTGGTTCGGTTCCAGGCTTTCCGTTGGTTGTTTATTAAAGTTTTGGTTGTTCAAAGTTTTAGTTAAATTTTTTATTGGATATATTTAGGCAACTTTTCCGGTTCCGAAAAAGTTCAGTTTGGTGGTAGTTTGTTGGTTCTGAACCAGGCTTTCCGATTCTTGTTTAATGGCTTCATGTTCAACTTTTTATGATTGTAGATGTTTTTTAGTACTTTAGGTCTCTTTCAAAGGTTATATACCGAAAAAGTTCGGTTTAACGAAAAAGTTATGTTTAGTGGTTCCGTACCGGGTTTTCTGGTTCCTGTTTAATAGCTTCATGTTGTTAAACTTTTTATGATTGTAGATGCGGTGTTATTTTTTTAGTATTGTAGGTCTATTATGAGGTTTGTATGCCGAAAAAGTTCGTTTGCTGGTTCGGTACCGGACTTTTCGGTTCCGGTTTAATAGCTTCATGTTGTTATACTTTTTATGATTGTATACGTTGTGTTTTTTTAGTACTTTAGGTCTATTTTGAGGTTTGTATATTTGGTTGACGAGTAAATATTGGTGTTCGAATTGAATGTTCTGTTTTCCCAAATTATAGGCTTTTTTTCCTACTTTGTATAGCAGTAGCGTGGTTTGGATATATTTAGGCAACTTTTTCGGTGCTGGTACCAAAAAAGTTCGGTCTTACGAAAAGGTTCGGTTTGGTGCTTCCATACCGGGCTTTCCAGTTATTGTTTTTGTTAAAGTTCTTTACGATTCTAGATGCTTTTTTAGTAATTTATGTCTATTTTGAGGGTTTTTCCAAAACAAAGACCTTTTTTCCTACTTTATGGTTGTATACAGTAGCAGTTTTAGTTACAATTTTGATTGGATATATTTTGCCAACTTTTTCGGTGCTAGTACCGGAAAAGTTCGGTTTGGTTGTTCCCGGTCCGTATTAAATGGTTTTATTTTATAAAGTTTTAGTCAGTTTGTATCTGAATTTATAACTCAAACCTTTCTTTTTTTAAGTCACTTTTTGATCTTTTGTAGGCTTCGAGTTCAGTCTGGATTTGCTGAGGCTTTCAGTCCCTGCATGTAAAGGTATTGAAAGTTTTGTCGTGTATAGATATTTTGTACGCATTTAGCTACTGTTAATTAAAAGCAACACATAAACAACAGTAATTTATTGAAAGCTTTTATATATTCGTCTTAGTGTAAATATGTTATTGAGCAAATTCTTAAGTTATTCATGCCGACCTCATCTAGTAATGTTACCGAACATCCGATGTGTCCAAAAAGCCAACGTTCTTCATCGGTTTTTGATGTGCATTCAGCTCATGCGTTTGACCCGGCAACCGTTAATGAGACGGTCAGCGATTGTTTGACTTGTGTTTTGGGTTTGGTGCCGCCAGCCTTACTTTGTCTTTGTTTATTTATGTGCGTAACAATCTGCGGACTCCGTCTAACCCCTGCATTACTTTATCCGGGTCGACTTCAGCCATTTCGTGCTTTAACGATCTGGGAGACTGTACTTAGTCGTGTGAATTTTGTGGTGCTCTTTTCTGGAATGTTGAACGACTAAGTTCGGTCCCGCTTAGTAGAAGGCTTAGGTATAATCAGTGTTGTAAAGGAGGTCGTGTTCGTTTGCCCCTTCAACCTGGTCCGCCATTGCAAATGAAAAACCTTATTGAGCAACAAGATTATCTTGAAGATATACGTGCTTACAACTCAATGTTTGCAATGACTTCGTTCGGTGCAAAGGTTGACCGTTCAGTAATAGCGGTTCGGCCCCATATGTCTATAGGGTTCAGGGTTAAATTTCCCATTGGATTGGCGGATAATAATCAGCCTCCAAGATTTTTGTAGATGTATGGTCGTCTTTGCGGGTTGGTGTGCTAAATTTGTTTTATATTAAGCCCATAAGAACAGGTTTTTGGGACAAAATAGAACTAATGTTTTAAACGGCAGTACAGGACTATCTGTTGTTTTATTATAACCTCTTTTTAATGAAATAAATACACTGTCATAATAGCTGCTCTAAAATCATAACAAAGTTTCTTAGCCTTTAATTACAAAACTAATTAAAAGCCCTAAAAACAACAAGAAGCAAATAAAATACAATATCTTCACTTTTTTTTCTGATTCAATCCTTGAAGCTACACTCCTTGCAAGTTGATCCTCTAATGACTTATTTGCCCTTATCAAGATAGGAATTATGTCTGTACATCTTGTGAACACATCAAATCTTGTGAACGAAACACAATCAAACCATATAAGGAAACCACATTTTTTGCCCTAAGTTGAAAAAAATATAGGGTTTATAGTCAACAATTGTAGATGAATTCAAACTTTATTTGCAATTTCACTAACCTGAGATGCACAATTGTAGAACCTCCGACCTGGATTTTTGGTGGTGCTTGATGTTCTTTGAATGGCTTCTTGACCACAAAAATAATTAACCTGAGATTGATTGTTTCTGTTACTGGATGTGGTGGTCCTCGATGAGATTTCTTCCATGGTGAAAAAGGAGTTTTTATTGAAAACAAAACTAGATATATAAGTATATATATATAGGAGGGTTTAGAAAGGAGCTGTTGTACACATGCGTGTTAATAGCGTTTTAGGATATATATATATATGTGTGTGTGTGTGTGTGTGTGTTTGTACAGTAGCGGGTTGCAAGCGTAATAGACTCTTTTGAACAATTATATAACATATTTTAACCTAATTGATTACACGCATTTTTAACAAAGAAAGATGAGAACCATTAATCCATATTTATCATTCATCAAAAGATGCATCACAAAAAGTACCCTTAATTACAATACATAAAACATGTTAAGAAAGGATTTTAAGATAATATATATTTATCATTCATCAAAAGATGTCATACAAAAAGTACCATTAATTACAATACATCACAAAAAAACCAAGACCAGCAAAGCTAACATCACCATCACTCCGCCTTGTCCACAGTCTCCGCCCCCATCTCCTTAAAACTCATGTTGGTTGACACCATAGTTATGGTGTCAACCAGGATCTCACACACTGAGTCATAGCATTCAGACTGTTGTTGCTGATAATCAGCAACCATTACTCGAAACTCATTGCCGTCTTCCCACAACATGAGGTTACAGGAGTGGAAGGTCTTTGTTTTTTCCCAAGCGAGTGTAGCCCTAATCGCTTCGACTTTCTTCAACAAAGAGTCGTCTTTCTCTTTCTGAAAATCCATCGTTTTTTTCACTATGGCCTTCACGGTTTTCTCAGAAGAATTCATTTTTATTATCTAGTAAGATAATTGGCTATCATTACCATAATATTTTTCCCGGCATTTTTGACAGGTGAGTATAATTGTGATAATTAATTCTGACAGGTGATATAAATGCAAGTAATCTCTAGATTAAACAAAAACACATGAGACAATTTGGTGCGTTTCCCAAGCGTGGGACACCCTTTTGTTTTTTTATTACAGTTACTATTCGTCCGGTGCGTTTCCCAAGCGTGGGACACCATTTTGTTTTTTTATTACAGAGTTACTATTCGTCCGTGTGCGTTTCCCATGCGTGGGACATCCTTTTGTTTTGTCTATGAGCCTTTTGGTTATATATACCTACACCACATTTGTGAAACTCATATACCTACATAATTTTAAATTATTTTTTTAGTTAATAATGGATTGCTCGTCATCATCATCATCATCATTATCCAGATCCTACAAGGCTGCCCTCAGAAGGCGAATTGAGGCTCAAATTGAGGTAGATAAAGCTTGTCGGGAAACTCTTACTGAAGAATTTGTAAATACTAGAAACAGCTTGGATGCCAGGGATCTCATTACAAAAGTTCTTACTCGGATACCCGCTAGTTGTATCCGAGATCTTGTTGTTTTGTTTATGGTTGATGTAGGACAGAGAGAGCTTGACAAGTTAAAACTTTTGGGCAAGGCAATTCTTGAACTTAATTGCTCAATGGAATTGAAGTTGAAGTTTCTTATGTCACTCAGAGATTAGTAGTAATAACATTTGTATGTTTGTGATGGTGTGTTTATATGTGTGTTTTGGTAATAATAATTTCTTTATGTTTGTGTTAAAACATTGATTCAACATGTAACTATTATCTTAAAGTGCATTACAAACTGATAACAGAAGACTAGAGATCTCAATAAGTCCATATCAGAACAAGTATCTTAAAGTACATAGCAGTCAGTTTTGAAATCATTCAAATTTTTTGTTGCCTTTTCTTAAGTTCATCAATCAACTCTTCTCCAGTTAAACGAGTGTCGTCATTTTCATGGAATAGCAGTGCTTTCTTGATAAGAGTATTTATGTGTTGGTTTATATCCGAGGGGAGGATTTTGTACAACTACTTGAACCTCAAACCTTTTAGCTGTGTTTGTTGTATAGGGCCTTCCTTTTTGAGATTACACCCCCATGGTCTCTTCCCATCATATTTCTCCATGTGTCTCATAGCAAAAATACCACAATCTATTCCATTACTTGTTGTTCTCCATGTCATCTTCAATCTATTGATTGTTGCTACTTGGATTTGCTGAGTAATGGGGTGTTTGTTTGTTTTAAGATACATGCAAAAGACGTTTCTCTACACAAAATAGAAAGCAATTTAAGTATTTTGACAATTTTTATAACAGGTATGTATGTATTTTGGGTTAAAGGTATATATGTTTACCAGTATATTAGGAGTCTTTCCGTATCTTTCTTCAAACTTCTCTCTAATTGCTTTTGAATTGTCTTCTAAGCTTTTAAACTTTGCATCAGCTGGTATTTCTTGATTTGCACTGTTGTCAAGTAATTCTATCACTCCTGTTTGAAGATTGAAGGTAACCACAAAGAAATGATCGCGTTGTAGAATTGGCACGAGCACTATAGCAACCTCCTTGAGTGATAGAATTCCACTCCTTGCCATTTCTGTTTTGATGTTGTCTGAAAACACATCCAGTTTTTCTTTGTCTGTGTATTTCTTCCTTGACTCAGCATAATGGTCACTTGTCTGTAAAATAATTAAAATGCAGATGATTAAAGCGTTTATTATGCGTTTTCTAATAGTACAAACAAAATAGATTAATTTGTACCAGCACAGTGCTTAAAGCAAAGAATCTGAACGGTGATGCTGCATATTTTTTCTTTTCTTCATAGTTCATTACTTCAACGAATGCATCCATTGCATTGGTGGCTATATAAATGCCAGGACAGAAACTTTCAAAGACCACCTTGAACAATTATGTGTGAGCGGACTTGTAGACCTCCTCCCAAATGTCTCCAAGACAAAAAAATACATACTCTGAAATTTTTTGTTCATCTCCTGTGACACTAGCGGATACGTTAACCTCTCTCAGAAGATATGGAGAGTTCAGTGTAATGAGGCTATCACTTGTTGACAATCCGGTGTCATCTGTTAAACATAAAACAACTCACTTTAAATTTGGCTGAAAATAATTGTAACTATAATTAAATACCTTCAACCCCTTTTGGTTTTTATTTATAATTAAATACCCTCTTTTGCCCACGCAACCACTGTATTAACAACTTCATCAATATCTGCGCATGAGACATTGTTTTCTTGACCTGCATCATTTTTTATGACTGCCAAAGATGTAATATGTTCAACTGTGATTATAATTAAGCTGGTATATAATTAAGCTGGTACATATATGATATACCTATCTGAGCAGCCACTGGACCACCAACACCAACATTTGAATCAACTGCATCACACAGATGTAATAAGTTTCAAATAACAGCATAAGTGTTTTAAGAGCGTTTTAATTATACTAATAATTAATTTAGCCCAAATACCTTTTAGAGCAGCCACTGGACCACCAACACCAATATCTGAATCTTGTGTTTTAGGGACCACATTATTAGTGAATCTGTTTTCCCATTCACAACATCTAGCAAAGATATTCTCATTTGATGGATGTCTATCCTTTCCTTGACGGACCAACTCGTTGATCTCGGAGCAAATTTTATCAAATTTCTTCAACTTGTTATCCATTGCCTTATTCCAAGACTGTTAAAAGAAAATATAGTTATTGTTAATTCAAAAACATTTTCAATTTATCCCAACCAGTTGTAATGGAGTTAAATAATAAGTCAACAAGCATGATAGGCATTTGAAAACTTAAAGGTGAATAATCTCTTACATAATCATCCAAATCTTGTTCAGCTATTTGATCGGCATTATCTGTTTCAGATGCACTTTGACCATCTGTTTTTTAATTACATATAATGTTGTATTACATAAAATGCATGTAGAGATAAGAGATATGAGAGTTTTTTTAGAAGAAAATAACAAGTTTAATACCATGTTCTTGTTTCTCCTCAGCTGCAGTGTTTTCTTCAACTCCAGGCTTACCGACAACACTAACCTTCACAGAAGTAGTAGTAGCAGCAGCCGCAGCAGCAGTCTCATCAAGTCTCTTCTCGGAAGCACTAACTGTCACAGCAGCAGTATCAGCAACAGCAGCATCAGCAGTCTCATCAAGTCCCTTCTCGGCAGCACTAACGGTCACAGCAGCAGGAGCAGTAGCAGCCGCATCAATCCCTTTCCCGTCAACACTAAACGTCACAGCAGCAGCAGCAACCTCAGTAGCATCTTCTTCTAAGGGAGGACCATTATTCTCCAAGTATTTTTCCATCTTATTAAGAGTAGTTGTTGTTATGTAGTTGCCTTCAACAAAAAGTTGCCTTCACTGCATCAACAATATTAATAGGTGAACACCTATTCATCAATTTTTTGTCTACAAGTTCAAAAAAAAGTTGTCCCCTCTCGGCTGGCTTCTTTTCTTTAATGGCTCTCTTTTTCGGACGCTGAAAGTCCGCGCCAGAGGTGCTGTGTTCCACCTGTTTCTGCTTTGACAACAACCTGTCGATTTTTGTATCAAGGTCTGAATCAGAGTCTGCTTCCACAACATGTTTTGTTTTCCCCACCGGAGCAACCTTTTTAGTCTTCCTTTTATCAGTCTTGTTTTTGTCGACAACTGAATCACATACATACAATAAAACACGGGGGTAGGGGACAACAACACGAATCACAAGGAAACAGAAAACTCTTATCAAACATCACAATGATAAATTCTCATACCAAAGCCATAACACGCTAATCATACGCATATAGCATGCTTTAATATTATACATAGATTTAAAAAACAAGGATATGTATTACAACAACAACACGCTTATCAAACGCATTAATGCATTAGAAGATTCAAACAAATGCTTACATTTTAAGATTAAGTAAACCTAAAACGCTAAAAAAATCATAAGGTAACACCAGTTCCATCTTCATTCTGAGACCTATCGTGCTTTTGCTTCATCCTTGGTTCCGTTCCAAAAGTAGATGAGCTAGGGTTCTTCATTTTGGTTCCGTTCCAGAATAATTAAACCACTCGAGCTTGTGCTTGTGCTTCACAGTAGAATCGTCGACTGTTTTTAGGAATATTGACTTACGAGGTTGAATTTTGGGAATACTTATCGTCGTTCCAGAAGTAGATGAGTGACTTACGAGGGTAATTATTTGACCCTTTTAAATTTTAATCGTACGGTTAGTATTGTATAGTAGCAATATATATATATAATATTAGTGGGTGGTGGTGGGTTCAGGTGGTCATGATGGTGGTGGACGGTGGCAAAGGTGCGGTGGTTCGTGGTGGTGGATGTGTGGTGGTGGGTGGTGGTGGTGGGCAGTGGGTGGTGGTGGTGGTGGGTAGGTGATGGTGGAGGTGGGTAGTGGGTGGTGGTGGTGGATGGGTATAAATAAATGTATATATATTTATATATAATATTAGTGGGTGGTGGTGGTGTGATGGGTGGTTGTGGTGGGTGGTGGTTGAGTGTGGTTAGTGGTTGGTGATGGGGTTCGTTGTGGCGAATGTGGGCGTGGATGGTGGTAGTAGGTGGTGTGTAGTATGATTGCGGATATGTAATACATGAGACAATGACGGTACTATCTCGTATGATGACCATGATGATTGGCCTAATTATGACAAGACGATGCTAATATAACTACCTGGGTTGGTGGTGGTTATCATATTGATGCTGCTAACCTATATATACGGTTTGCTTACGCCAACCCATACGATGGCGACTGTAGCTCGTACGATGAGCATGACGTCTATGATGATGATCACACATATATATGAGAGGACCAATTATATGTACCTATATGACAATACGCCACACAGGCGCACACACACACACACACACACACATATATATATATGTTGATGATGATGGTGACACCGATGTTTAATGACATGTAACCCGTATGATCGACGATGACCATGATAACGTATAGATGGTCTTACTGATGGTAGCATGTACGACTGATGATGTCGTTTGATGAAGACAACAATTCATAAGATGGTGCGGACAGTGATCGCTAACATTGGGCGTTTTGTTTACGATAACCCATACGATGCTGACTACATCCCGTACATGGAAATCGGATGATGATGATGATGATGATGATGATGATGTTGATGATGATGATGATGCTGATGATGGAGATGGAGATGTGTGATGATGATGACGCCACTGATAGCGAGATATATGTTACCCGTATGATCAACGCCGACTACGATAGACTATACAATGACCACGTTGATTACCCGCACGTCTGATGATGATGCCGTTTCATGGTGATAATGATCGATGATTATCATGATGATAACCATTATAATACATGATAACAATGATAACTTTATGATGTTGATCATCATCATAACACATATGGTGATGATGATAACCTAGAAGATGATAATGATACAAAACTACATATGATAATGATAACACTAGAATGTTATGAGCTTATTTATTACGAAGTTGTAAATCTTATCCAGAAAATCTTACTAACGGTTAAGATAATACTTCAATAATGGATAAAATTTTAAATTTATTTAAAAACTACGATTTATTAAACGAACTCAACTTTTAACGAAATTTAATACCGGAATATTAGTAAAAAAACTAAAAGTAAATGTTTTTATACTATTTTTAAAAAGTTATAAAACAAAAACCAATATATATATATATATAATAAAATGTGTAGAAATAAATAAAACCAAAATTCAAAACCCTTTTAACTTCAAAACCTTAAATCGACTTCTACTTCGATTTACTGTAATTCGTAGACATCGCTTATCCCTGTAAGAACATAAAAATGCCACGTCTCAATAATGGAGTTAAGTTCCTGGTAGATATCGACAGCGATTCCATGAGTAGGATGGTATGTTAATGTTTTTATGAAACATTTTACAGTTTTGCAACATATACATTCTAAGAACATTTTTTGTGTTACTTATAGCTCATTCCTAAAGCTGTTCAACCAATGTTTGCTGACATGAAATCGAATACCGGCTGTTGTTTGATTTATGATCAAAGTGGTAGAACGTTTTCTGTTGTTATAATCAAAGTACTTGATGACTTTTATTTTGGAACCGGTTGGACTGAATTAATCAGAGAATGTTGTATAGAAGCTGGAACATATGTTGTTTTTGAGCTTAAATCAAGATTTATGTTGAATATGTTTACTTTCAAAAGAAACGTAAATGATCAATCCGGTACTATGATATGTATTCCAGTCAGAAACCGACACGCCCATTACTTGGTAAGTGTTAATTTCTGTTTTTAATGATATTTTCCAAATTCAAATGTCTTTTAATTAACATGTTTAATAGGATTTCCCTGAGTGGTACGTGATTCAAGAATTTGGTGACAATTACATGAATTCGCTTTTCGAGCTTATTGCTCCAGATAGATATATGTTTAAAGTTTCATGTCTTTGGGATGGAATGGGTTGTAGGCTAGAGGATGGATGGATTGAGGTTTTTAAACAAACCAACTTGAAAGGTGGTTTGTTTGTTGTGTTTGAAATCATATCAAATAAGACATTTCATATTAATGTCTTTCATGAAGATGGCATAGAATTTATCCTTCCTGGTCCAAATCAGCTATTTCTCAACTATCAATTAAGCAATCAAGGTAGTTCCTCCCAAAACCCAATTCATCTTGATGAGCAAGATGATGACTCTAAAATCGTCTTCCACATGAACGTCACCAAGAAATTGGTAAATTGAATTTTTAAATTTCTTTTTTATTTTCAAGTATATTTGAAATTTGCTTTTCACAGCGTCTTCCGCGTCACATTGCCACCAAGATTGATGCCTATGATGGAATGCCAATCACTTTGGTCAATCCCGAAGGTCGTAAAAAAATGAGACTTAATGGTGAACTGTCGGACCTGAAATTCAGATATTGGTTACCAAAATGGAAAAATTTCAAGGTGTAAAATGAAATACAGATTGGTGATAAGTGCATATTTGAATATGACTTCAATGAAGCTACTTTGTTAGTTTCAAAAGTTGATTAGTGATTTGGTGATGTTTGGAACATTTGGAAATATTTGGTGATGTGTATGGTGAATTTTGGAACATTTGTGATTTGGTTGGTTATTTGTATATGTATGTTGTATTGATACACTTTTTAGTTTATTGTGTTGAATGTTGGTTGGTTAGTTTTTAAATGTTTTACTTTTATAGTTTCTTGTATCATCTATTTTGTTATTCACTCTTATTTTATTTCATGGAATGTATTGTAATGGTGCATTTTGTATGAAAACTTTTAATGAATGGTAATTATGGTTAAATCTAAAAATAAAACAAAAAACACTTTGTTAAAAAACACTATTACGCTTGTAACATGCTAATGTACATAAACATATATAAATATCCTAATACGCAATACACGCTTATCCAACCATCTTCTGGCAAAGTGCATATTTTCAGCCACAGGTTCTCTGCCAATAATCTATTGGTTCTTAATTAAAAGGGAGGCAAAACTCAAAAAGCTCCAAAATATTGGATCCAAATATTCAAAAACTCCAAATTACATTTAACACTCCAAAAATCAAATTACACTTCAAATTATTAAAAATTTTCCACTCCACAAATCAGACGATGAAGCTTATAGATGAAATAATCGAAGAAGAACATGTTTTATACTCCGATGAGGAAGCCAACGACTACGACGACGCTCAATCAGACGACACTGAAGGCTAATCCAGCGAGGAAGCCAACGACGATGACGGTCAGACTGGTAGGGAGGATGATATAGGGACGATGGTTATCGAACCCATTGTTGGTGCATAGATGTCAGTAGTTCATATGTCTAATGTCTGTAATCGAGTCTGTAATATTGTTTATGTATTTGTTTGTTAAAGCGAAGTTGTAGACAAGTTCGCTTAGGCGAACTTGTTAACCAAGCGAAGTTGTTGACAAGTTCGCCTACGCGAACTTGTTGAACGAGCGAAGTTATAGAGGCGAAGTTGTCGTGTATTTAAATAGGCTACGGTCTACTGTTTACGTGTTGATCGAGTTGGTTATTTTACGTGTAATTCAGTGAGTCGAGTGACGTGAGGTCGAGAGTCTGTAAGTAACACGGTTCGAGTTATTAATATAACGTGAGTTTGTTCGTATCGTGTTCGTGTGTTTGTGAGCTTGTGTTCTACGTCCGTAACGATCTACACAGGGATTCCGCACCTGTGTATATCGGGATATCTCGTGTGATCCGTCCAGGGAACCTACAATTGGTATCAGAGCTTTTGCTCGATTGTGTGGTTCGAGATATTCACGCGGGTGTAGAATTCGTTTCATTTCGGGTATTCACGGGACGAGTTTTTGGTGTTTTTGCTCATTCTAGCCTCCTACCAGTGTGTTCAAGCCTTTAAACCGTCAAAAACGTCGTTAAAATCCGTTTTTCAGATCTGCAGAAAGTTTAAGTTCGTCAGGCGAAGTTGCTGTTCATCAGGCGAAGTTGCCGTCAGGATACGTAGGGTTTCAGCGAAGATATAAGGAGAAGCGAAGTTATTTACAACTTCGCCTACCTCCTCAACTTCGCTTAACTCAGCGAAGTTATCCTCAAGTTCGCCTAGCTCAGCGAAGTTCTCATCAAGTTCGCCTACTTTCTAAGTTCGCTTACCCTAAGCGAAGTTATTCTCAACTTCGCCCAGTCACGCGAATTTAAGAAGAATCCAGCGAAGTTATTACTTAAGCGAAGTTATCCTTAACTTCGCCTACAGTACTGTTTCGAAGAAATTTTTTAACTTCGCCTACTCAGAATTTTTTTCGGGTTTCTTAGTCTTCAAGAAGGATGTCGTCGATCAACATTTCGGAGCTTGTAAAGATGGAAGTTGAAGCGGGGTCAGCTACAAAGGCTCCAAGGTTGCTGAAGGGAACCGATTTTTTCGCGTGGAAGGATCGGTTCATACAATACGTTAAGTACCAGGATGCGAAGATGTGGGTATGCATCCAAGATGGATATATTCCACCAATCATGGAGTATGAGGGTCGAGCCCAAATCAAGAAATACAGTAAAATGGAAGAGGAGGAGAAAAAGATGTATGAAGCCGAGAGCAAGGCTCATGCTGCAATCACAATGGCTCTTCCACAGGAGATCCTCCATACGTTCAGAAAGTATACATCAGCTAGAGAGCTTTGGGAAGCTCTTGAGAGCAGATTTGAAGGAAATGTAGGTATTCGGGCTTCAAAGATAAAGTTGCTCAAAACTCAATTTTCAGTCTTTAAGTACTTAAAGAACGAATCTCTTGATGATATTATCACTCGATATTATCATCTAATGACTGAATTGAGTAACTACTCCATTTCCTACCGAGAAGAAGAGATTGTGGAAAAACTTCTCGATGCTCTCCCACCAAAATGGGAGATGTATACTGTGCTAATGAGGGAAGACAAGGACTTCCCTACTTATGATCTTGAAACCGCTGTCAACAAGCTCAGAACTTTTGAGCTTAATATGGTAAGAAAAGAAACATCTATGGATCAGGTTCAAGATCCAGGCATGTACGGTGCTAAAGTAAACTCCAATACAAGTTCAAAGACTGATTCTGCCGCCTACTACTCGAAGGGTGAGTCGGGTGCCAATTCTTCACAGGAGGGGCATGTGTCAGTAAACTCAAATGGGGATGTTTGCTTTGTTGCGGGTGGATCAAGTGGTACTCAACAGACAGCAAGCAAGAGTAGTGGATCTTCAAGTTCCTCAAGCAATAATTACTCTAAGATGCCAATGAGCGTCAAATCTGCTGAAGAGCAGTTTGGCCTCTATGCTTCGTTTATTGCTTCATATGAAAACTATATTCAAGGAAAGGTGGTTGATCCAGCGATGCTAGATGAAGACTATGACCAGATCGATGCTGATGATCTGGAGGAAATGGATTTACAATGGCAGATGGCCATGATAGTGAGGAGAGTAAAGAAGTTTATGAGAAAGACGGGGAGAAAATTTGTTGGTGGCAGGCCAGGGTTCGACAAGTCTAAGGTGAGGTGCTATAACTGTCAACAAAACGGGCACTTTGCCAAAGATTGCAGAAACGAGCGAGTTGAACGTGGTCAGGGCCGGTCTGCACAGCACACTGGGAGTACAAAAGAAGTCAATGCCATGATGTCCAGAGAAGCAGGTGAATACAACTGGAACCTGCATTCGAATGAAACTAGTGAACAGGCAAATATGGCTAAGTTTGAGAATGAAGAACGTGAGAAGACTACCGGAGAAGAGAAAGCTACTTGTAAGGAAAAAGCTTTCATGGCAGATAACAATGATCAACTCTCCGAGGTAAGTTCTAAATCTATTTGTACTAAATGTGAGAATTTGTCTGAGCAACTTGCTACCATAACTGATCAGTATGTTCGTTTAGATGCTGAATTTAAAACTCTTAAAGAAGATCATCACTTTATGAAAGCAAGAGAAAACAGTTACAAAGTTAAAATAAAAGCATGTTAAAAAGATGTTAAAAGCTTAAAAACAAAACTTGCTGAAAAAATTGAAGTAATTGATCTAAGTTATGAGGTTTTAGAAGAAAAGACTAAACTGGTTGCTAAACGAGAAAAGCAGATTGCTGACCACCAGGTGAAAGTGGTGGAACTGAACCGAAAACTTGAACAGTTCAGAAATTCCTCAGCTATTCTTGATCACCTTGTTAGTGATCAAGGTACCTCTACGAAGAGAGGAGGAATTGGTTATCACGAGGTTCCACCACCTTATAACCACAATTACACTTTTAACCCTAGTGTTCAGAAATCTGTTGATTTTGAAGTTCCTCAGACAGTTCCAATCAAGGTTATGAGTTCAGAACCAAGTGTTAGTAGTGGCGAAACGAGTTCGCCTGTTTCAAGTGTGAAGATTTCTGTTACGAGTCCAGTCTCATCAGATTCGGATAAGTTGTCCGAATCGGGTAAGACAAAAGAGAAGGTAGTGTTACCCACTGGTGGAGAAAAAGATAAAACTTCTAAAAAGAATACTCCACTCAACCCGTACGTCCCACCTTATGTGAGACGAACGGCCGGTAACACTGCCTCGACATCCAAAACAACCTTTGAAAAGAAAATGGAGCATAGGTGTTGTTTTAGGTGTAATAAGTTAGGACATCTTGTTGCAGATTGCCCTCTGACACCGAAATTCAGAGGTGTGAGGCCTATTAAAACTGAGCATAAGTCTAATGGTAATTTTAATACTGCTAAAAATGAAAACCCTTCAAAGTTTCGAAATGTAACTAATTCAGGTTTTCACAAAAACAAACCTCAGTTTAACAATGCTAATAACCAAACTGCTAGATATAATACTTTCAATACACATAGGTTTGGAAGGCCTCACACTCAATTTCCAAGGAGATTTCCTAATAGGACTGAAAGGAATTATCCAGATGCTAACTTTGGAAAGCAGAAGTACGGGATGTATAGATCCAAGACCAATTGGTCTTGGGTCCCTAGATTCTAATCCTTTGCTTTATTGTGCAGGAACAGTTGAACAGGGCTGCCCACAGTCTTTGGATTGTAGATAGCGGCTGTTCCCGGCACATGACGGGTAACAAATATTTGTTGCACGACTTAAAACCTGTTCAAGGAGCGAGAGTTAGTTTTGCTGGTGAAAGTGGAGGAAGAATTACTGGAAAAGGAACGGTGTCGAATGGGAAAATGACTCTTGAGAATGTAAACTTTGTAGAAGAGTTGAAGCACAATCTGCTGAGTGTGTCGCAGATTTGTGATAAGGATTACACTGTTCATTTCACGAAGAATGAGGCGATCGTGTTGAAGCCTGGTTTTCAGATACCAGACGAGTGGATAGTGATGAAAGCTCCACGTGATACAAATACTTATGTGATGGATATGAGGTCTACTGAAATGGCCACGGGAGAATCATGTTTAATGACGAAAGCAAGCGAATCGGAATCCGAACTATGGCACAGGAGAATGGGGCACATTCATCTTCGGAAGATGAACCACATTGTCAGAAATGGGCTTGTGATGGGCGTTCCCTTGAAAAGTTTTAACTTTGAAGACAAATGTATAGCATGCAAGAAGGGAAAGCAACACAAGAAATCCCATCTCACCAAGAAGGTCAACTCTATTGCCAGTACTCTAGAACTGCTTCACATGGATCTCTTCGGTCCCGTGAATGTAAAAAGTCTAGGAGGTACTTCTTACTGCTTGGTGATCACTGATGACTACTCGCGATATTCGTGGGTATATTTTCTGAAATCGAAAGATGAGACGGCTCAAATGGTGAAGAATTTGATTACCAAAGTTGAGAACGTCATGAGTAAAACTGTTAAGTTCATCAGAAGTGACAATGGGACGGAGTTCAAGAATTTTGAAATGGAGATCTTCTGTCTTCAGAAAGGAATTGAACATCAATACAGCGCACCGTATACTCCGCAACAGAATGGAGTGGCTGAAAGGAAGAACCGAACTTTAATTGAAGGAGCCAGGACTATGCTGGCAGATTCGAAGCTTCCTGTGATGTTCTGGGCTGAAGCAGTTGCTACAGCCTGCTATGTTCTGAATAGGGTGTTAACCGTTAAGAGACTTGGTAAAACGTGTTACGAGCTTATGCATGGAAGGAAGCCCAACTTGAGTGGTCTTGAACCATTCGGGTCCCCTTGTTCGATCTTGAAGACAAACTCTAAATTTGGCGAAGTAGCCGATGAAGGAATCTTAGTCGGTTATGTTGTTGGTACACCCAACAGACGTGTCTTCAATACTTCGACTTGCAAGGTGGAGGTGGTGTGTAACACCGACATCACAAGTTACCAACCGCCAAAACCTAGCAATGGACCTGCTGAGCTTTTCGACTATGTTAAGCTTTTTAAGTCGTTTAACGTACCGGATTTGGAGATTTCTGAAGAAGAAGAAAGAGCTGCGACGAAGATGATACTTGATGAGGAAGAAAATCTATTGCAAAGACAGCTGATTGATAAATGTCAACCTTCCTCATCAAACACTATCGGTACCCCTGCTGCCTCAACTGAAGAAGAATTTATCAATCCTTTTCACTCTCAGCATGAAACAACCATTGATGAGATCTCTTCTAATTTGGAAGATAATTTGCATGTCAGTTCTGTTCCGACCACGAGAATTCATAAAGATCACCCTTTGGATAATGTGATTGGTGATGTGTCCTCAGGTGTACAAACGAGAAGTAGCTTGAATGAACATACCTGTGTTTATACAAGCATTAAGGAGACAGGAATAATCAATGAATGCCTGTATACCTGCTTTATAAGCCAGATTGAGCCGAAGAATTATCAAATGGCTTTAAAGGACAGCTCGTGGGTCGAGGCCATGCAAGAAGAGTTGGCTCAATTCGAGAAGATGGAAGTTTGGACTTTGGTTGAAAAACCAAAGAATGTGCATGCGATAGGCACAAAATGGGTGTTTAAGTGCAAGAGAGATGATAAGGGGATTATTATAAGAAACAAGGCGAGGCTGGTCGTTAAAGGTTTTAATCAACAAGAGGGGATTGATTATAACGAAGTGTTCGCTCCTGTCGCCAGGTTGGAAGCCATAAGATTGTTTTTGGCGTTTGCTGCTTATGAAAAAATGAAGGTGTTTCAGCTAGATGTGAAGAGTGCGTTTTTGAATGGGAAAGTTGATGAGGTTGTGTATGTTGAGCAACCTCCGGGTTTTCCTGACCCAGACTATCCAGATCACGTGTACAGGTTGAGCAAGGCGTTGTATGGATTACATCAGGCACCTCGTGCCTGGTATTCAACTTTATCGGATTACTTGCTCGAGAATGGTTTTGAAAGAGGGAAAATTGATAGCACGTTGTTCTTCAAAAGAGATGGAAGCGACTTCCTGCTGGTACAAGTCTACGTGGATGACATTATATTTGCTGCATCAAAAGTCTCCATGTGTCAGGAGTTTGAAGCCGTCATGAAGAAAAGGTTTGAAATGAGTGCTATGGGTGAACTAACTTTCTTTCTAGGATTGCAGGTTGATCAAAAGAAGGACGGGATGTTCATTCATCAGACGAAGTATGTTCATGATGTGCTCAAGCGCTTCAAGATGGAGGACAGTTCTCCATATGATACTCCAATCTGCGTCAATCACAAATTGGGTGCTGAAGTAGACGGTGATGCAGATGTGGACCCAACTCAATATCGGGCAATAATAGGTTCTTTAATGTACTTAACTGCATCTAGGCCTGATATAATGTTTGCTGTTTGTCTTTGTGCACGTTTTCAGGCAAATCCAAAAGAATCTCATTTGAAAGGTGCAAAGAGGATACTGCGGTATCTCAAGGGCAAGCCGAAGCTGGGGTTGTGGTACCCGAGGAGGAGACTTGGAGCTGGTCGCTTACACAGATTCTGATTATGGAGGGTGCAATCAGAGTCGGAAGTCAACAACTGGAGGATGTCAGTTTCTTGGTGGCAGATTGGTGTCGTGGCAATGCAAGAAGCAGACTTCAGTCGCAATTTCAACCTGTGAGGCAGAATACATGGCAGCATCCAACTGCTGCTCTCAGGTTCTTTGGATACAACAACAATTGCGCGACTATGGTCTGAATTTCTTACTTACTCCTATTTGCATTGATAACACAGCTGCTATCTCAGTAACTAACAATCCCGTGAAACATAGTAAAACTAAACACATTGACATACGTCATCATTTCATACGGGATTGTGCTGAGAAGAAACTGATAATTCTTGAAAAGGTGGATACGCTTGATAATTTCGCTGATCTATACACTAAAGCGTTTGACAAATCCAGATTTCAAAACCTTATTGAACTGAATGGGATGATCAATCCCGAGTAACCATGCTTTTCTTGTTTATTAAAAAAAAAAAAAAAAAAAAAAAAACGTCACTAATCGCTTAAAAATATGTCGGTTACATCAGTTTGAAGGACTTGTCTTCGGATATGTTTTGGTCCTCATTTTCTACTTGTAGATTTTGAGGATAGCCATTAACCAGATTACTGATAGTGACCGGGGCGGTTTATGATGAGTTTTTCATTCTTTCGCTTAAAATTAGTCGATAATACTTAGTTAGAAGGACACATACTAGTATGTGGTCGGTCCAGCTGATCCATTGGATCTTCGGGATAGCCGTTTACCTGAAGACTTTGTTTTGGTCGGGGCGATTAATGTTAAAATTTTGAAAGAAAAGGGAAATGAAATTATTTTTCAAGTCTGTTACTTCGTAAGAAGTTCGCTATGTTTAACAGAAAATTGATCCAACCTTGGAAAATGATAGATATACTAGCTTTGTGTGCTTAACTAGTGAAGTTATTAGGCTTATAAGGCTTTAGGACAGCCATTTTATGTCATGGTAACTTTTAATGGTGCGTAAAAGTAGATGTGATACTAACTAATTTTACTTGATTTTACGTGGAAACTCCTTAAGAGTTTTGCGTGTCTTCATATATATCTTTCCGAATGATAGGCAGAAAAGCGATTACCCAGTCATACACGAGCCCATGTGTATTCTGATTTCCGTGAAGATAGCGTTTCAAGATACTGCAGTGATCCAGATTCGGGACTTGCAGTTAATTACTACTTTGAAGTCTATGTTTATTTAAAAAAAAAAATTTGGAGTTATTAAAACATATTAGTGATGATAAAATCAAGACTTCTCAATCTTAGAGTAAGAAGAAGAACGGGAAACAGATGAAGAGTACTTACAACTTAATCAGACACTATGGGTCGAAGTCAATTCGGGGTGACTTGGGGAAAGCCAAATACGCTTTGAGGATAGATAGGAGGCATCAACATTTCTGAGTTGTTGCCCACTTAAATTTTGAGGCTTAATTGAACCTAACTCGTATCACAGAAACGATGAAAACCACTTTAAGTTATACCTGCTTACAACCTGTCTCTATATGTCATAATACAGCTAAACACGGATCTATGTGACAGTCACGTAGTTAGTATGATTCCTGTTCGGATCTTTTCTAAAACGTAGCAGTCCTTATCGAGACTGAAATTTGATCCCTTATACTTTAATTTTTAAGTTTTTGTACTTAGATAGTTTTATGATTTTTTTTTAACTGGTTACTTAGACTTGATCGTGTCGTTTAGTTCTTCTAGGAAAGTTTTATAACTTAATTGGAAAAATGTTAAACTTATAAGGTTAAATTTTGTAAATATATAGGCGATGTTGTTGAACAGGCGAAGTTGTGGTTAACTTCGCCTAGGCGAAGTTATCCGTAACTTCGCCTGAATAACTCCGCCCATATATAAGGCTAATAAACAGTCAATCCTGTTCATAACTTATATCCACAGCGAACTTATCCGACATCTTTTCCGGCGAACTTGTTATTTCTACCGATTACGTGTTATTTATTCCCGATTTTCACACCGATTCAAGGTTCGAAATACCATTATATCACATACTCAATGTTCATTCAAGCGTCTAAATGTTTGTTTCGACTGGTTTCGAACCCTCGGACCATCGGTTTTGAAACCGAGTTTCATAACTTGTGTTTTAACGTGTTAATAAACATACTGATCGTCAACATGTCCTTAAAACTTGTGTTTAAGAGTACTTAATCGTCTAAACTAGCCGAATCATCAACTGCACGTTGTTCCATTAAACTTACTGTCGCCGATTCAGATTCAGGCGAAGTTAGGGTTTAGGCGAAGTTATCCGTAACTTCGCCTGAAACTTAAGTTCGCCTGAGGCGAAGTTATCCGTAACTTCGCCCGAAGCTTAAGTTCGCCTGAGGCGAAGTTATCCGTAACTTCGCCTGAAACTTAAATTCGCCTGAGGCGATGTTGTGATGAGGCGAAGTTAACATTAACTTCGCCTAGATCATCTTTACTTAATATTAATTAGACGAACTTAAAGCTGAAGCGAAGTTGTTCCCAACTTCGCCTCACCTTTAACTTCGCCTATACAGAGTCTATCACAACTTCGCTCATGGTATCCAGCGAACTTGTGCTATGTCTTTATGTCGTTCTAACTTGGTTAGTTTGTTGCAGATATGGCTGCGGTAGCTGGTGCTGGAGGTGCAGGAGGAGACGATGGTGTGGGTGTGGTGGGTGGTTGTGGTGGGTGGTGGTTGAGTGTGGTTAGTGGTTGGTGATGGGGTTCGTTGTGGCGAATGTGGGCGTGGATGGTGGTAGTAGGTGGTGTGTAGTATGATTGCGGATATGTAATATATGAGACAATGACGGTACTATCTCGTATGATGACCATGATGATTGGCCTAATTATGACGAGACGATGCTAATATAACTACCTGGGTTGGTGGTGGTTATCATATTGATGCTGCTAATCTATATATACGGTTTGCTTACGCCAACCCATACGATGGCGACTGTAGCTCGTACGATGAGCATGACGTCTATGATGATGATCACACATATATATGAGAGGACCAATTATATGTACCTATATGACAATACGCCACACAGGCGCACACACACACACACACACACACACACATATATATATATATATGTTGATGATGATGGTGACACCGATGTTTAATGACATGTAACCCGTATGATCGACGATGACCATGATAACGTATAGATGGTCTTACTGATGGTAGCATGTACGACTGATGATGTCGTTTGATGAAGACAACAATTCATAAGATGGTGCGGACAGTGATCGCTAACATTGGGCGTTTTGTTTACGATAACCCATACGATGCTGACTACATCCCGTACATGAAATCGGATGATGATGATGATGATGATGATGATGATGATGATGATGATGATGATGATGATGATGATGATGATGATGATGATGATGATGATGATGATGATGATGATGCTGATGATGATGCTGATGATGGAGATGGAGATGTGTGACGATGATGACGCCACTGATAGCGAGATATATGTTACCCGTATGATCAACGCCGACTACGATAGACTATACAATGACCTCGTTGATTACCCGCACGTCTGATGATGATGCCGTTTCATGGTGATAATGATCGATGATTATCATGATAATAACCACTATAATACATGATAACAATGATAACTTTATGATGTTGATCATCATCATAACACATATGGTGATGATGATAACCTAGAAGATGATAATGATACAAAACTACATATGATAATGATAACACTAGAATGTTATGAGCTTATTTATTACGAAGTTGTAAATCTTATCCAGAAAATCTTACTAACGGTTAAGATAATACTTCAATAATGGATAAAATTTTAAATTTATTTAAAAACTACGATTTATTAAACGAACTCAACTTTTAACGAAATTTAATACCGGAATATTAGTAAAAAAACTAAAAGTAAATGTTTTTATACTATTTTTAAAAAGTTATAAAACAAAAACCAATATATATATATATAATAAAATGTGTAGAAATAAATAAAACCAAAATTCAAAACCCTTTTAACTTCAAAACCTTAAATCGACTTCTACTTCGATTTACTGTAATTCGTAGACATCGCTTATCCCTGTAAGAACATAAAAATGCCACGTCTCAATAATGGAGTTAAGTTCCTGGTAGATATCGACAGCGATTCTATGAGTAGGATGGTATGTTAATGTTTTTATGAAACATTTTACAGTTTTGCAACATATACATTCTAAGAACATTTTTTGTGTTACTTATAGCTCATTCCTAAAGCTGTTCAACCAATGTTTGCTGACATGAAATCGAATACCGGCTGTTGTTTGATTTATGATCAAAGTGGTAGAACGTTTTCTGTTGTTATAATCAAAGTACTTGATGACTTTTATTTTGGAACCGGTTGGACTGAATTAATCAGAGAATGTTGTATAGAAGCTGGAACATATGTTGTTTTTGAGCTTAAATCAAGATTTATGTTGAATATGTTTACTTTCAAAAGAAACGTAAATGATCAATCCGGTACTATGATATGTATTCCAGTCAGAAAACCGACACGCCCATTACTTGGTAAGTGTTAATTTCTATTTTTAATGATTTTTTCCAAATTCAAATGTCTTTTAATTAACATGTTTAATAGGATTTCCCTGAGTGGTACGTGATTCAAGAATTTGGTGACAATTACATGAATTCTCTTTTCTAGCTTATTGCTCCAGATAGATATATGTTTAAAGTTTCATGTCTTTGGGATGGAATGGGTTGTAGGCTAGAGGATGGATGGATTGAGGTTTTTAAACAAACCAACTTGAAAGGTGGTTTGTTTGTTGTGTTTGAAATCATATCAAATAAGACATTTCATATTAATGTCTTTCATGAAGATGGCATAGAATTTATCCTTCCTGGTCCAAATCAGCTGTTTCTCAACTATCAATTAAGCAATCAAGGTAGTTCCTCCCAAAACCCAATTCATCTTGATGATCTTCCACATGAACGTCACCAAGAAATTGGTAAATTGAATTTTTAAATTTCTTTTTTATTTACAAGTATATTTGAAATTTTCTTTTCACATCGTCTTCCGCGTCACATTGCCACCAAGATTGATGCCTATGATGGAATGCCAATCACTTTGGTCAATCCCGAAGGTCGAAAAAAATGAGACTTCATGGTGAACTGTCGGACCTGAAATTCAGATATTGGTTACCAAAAATGGAAAAATTTCAAGGTGTAAATGAAATACAGATTGGTGATAAGTGCATATTTGAATATGACTTCAATGAAGCTACTTTGTTAGTTTCAAAAGTTGATTAGTGATTTGGTGATGTTTGGAACATTTGGGAAATATTTGGTGATGTGTATGGTGAATTTTGGAACATTTGTGATTTGGTTGGTTATTTGTATATGTATGTTGTATTGATACACTTTTTAGTTTATTGTGTTGAATGTTGGTTGGTTAGCTTTTAAATGTTTTACTTTATAGTTTCTTGTATCATCTATTTTGTTATTCACTCTTATTTTGTTTCATGGAATGTATTGTAATGGTGCATTTTGTATGAAAACTTTAATGAATGGTAATTATGGTTAAATCTAAAATAAAACAAAAAACACTTTGTTAAAAAAACACCTATTACGCTTGTAACATGCTAATGTATATAAACATATAAAATATCCTAATACGCAATACACGCTTATCCAACCATCTTCTGGCAAAGTGCATATTTTCAGCCACAGATTCTCTGCCAATAATCTATTGGTTCTTAATTAAAAGGGAGGCAAAACTCAAAAAGCTCCAAAATATTGGATCCAAATATTCAAAAACTCCAAATTACATTTAACACTCCAAAAATCAAATTACGCTTCAAATTATTAAAAATTTTCCACTCCACAAATCAGACGATGAAGCTTATAGATGAAATAATCGAAGAAGAACATGTTTTATACTCCGATGAGGAAGCCAACGACTACGACGACGCTCAATCAGACGACACTGCAGGCTAATCCAGCGAGGAAGCCAACGACGATGACGGTCAGACTGGTAGGGAGGATGATATAGGGACGATGGTTATTGAACCCATCAACAGTTTGGAGGCTATCGAACCCATCAACAGTTTTGCTACTACGAAAAAACCTACAAGGGGGTTGACGAGGTTACCTAAGCTGCGTACCCAATATGCAAACTCTGGTGGTGTCAGACTGGCAGTGGAGTTTGATAATCTGGGTAGGTTCACTGGCCAAAACAGATCAAAGTTTGCAAGTTTTTTTAGGGGATGTTGTAAGGGAAACAGTTGGCTTGAGACATTTAAGTTGGAGGGAGGTCACAAAGGAGCTTAGAGATAAAATGTGGGAACAAAAACGGTTATTCTTTATTTTTATTTGTGCATTTTATATTTTGAGATGTAATTTACCTTTACTGTATTATATTATGCAGAAATATTTTGAGATTGAGGCGTGTCGCATGCCTTCTGTGATGAATCAGCTCGGACACCTTCTTCGGGATTTCAGAAGAAAAAATGTATGCCAAATACATTATGCCGAACATCGGTAAACCTCTGAAGCTGAAGGCGATACCCAAGGGACACAGGATGATGATCAGGCAAGAAGTCTGGGATCGCTTCGTTGAGTACACACAATCAGAGCAGTTTCATGTATAAATCCTCTACTTTGCAAACGTAGATTGATCGACTATATATGGTTTATGTTTTTTGTTTAAATATAATGAAATGATTATAATGTGTGGTTGAAGAAAAAATCGGCTTCATCAAAGGGAGCTCGAGCAAAGAATGTTTTTGATCATCACATGGGACGAAGGGGTTATACCTACCTTCGAGAGAAACTGGTAACCACCGTCAGCTGCTTTCTCTCTAGTTCAATGATTTGTTGGTTATGTGTCTAACGCATGACCGTTAGCTTCTTTCTCTTGAATATTTTACAAGGTCAAAAAGAAGGAAATTGGACCTGATGAGATCCCCGGCCGTGCATTAATGTGGATGAAAGGAAGGGAGGACAAAGATGGTGCATACAAGAATGCTGTTGTCGAAGGCGTGGCAACCAAATTAGTATGTTTTAGTATTAAACTTTTTAAATCATGTTAAAGTCAATTCATTGCCTTATATTGTGTCAAAAACACTTAAGTCTGTATAACTTGTCTCAACACTTGATGTGGATACATAAGCGTGTTACAGGTGTATTAGAATATTTGTTTTCTTGCAGGTTCAGCATGAGGAGCAGATCGCCTCCGGAGCCCTGGCACTTGAACCGTGCACAGATGTCGTCACCTTAGTGCTTGGCAAAGAGAAAGGTGGGTTTTTAAAAGGGATTGGGTACGGATTGACAATAGGTAAATATTGGGGTGTGAGTCGGGTAAAAGGCTCGTTTAAGCAACGGATTGTCCAACTTGAGTATGAGGTGGTGCAGAGCGATGAAGTGGTGAACAGGTTGACGACTCTACTTGAATCCACGAATGTTATGCTAGAAAGCCGTGAGAAGGAACAGTTAGTATTTTAGGCCAGGTTCAGACATCTCGAAGGATTGTTGCCGCAAATGCCAGCAAGTCAAGTAAGTGACGTATGCTACATAATAATTAATGCATTCGACGTACATAATTGGCACTGTTTTTGTCACAATTCGTAGGTAAATCATGTTCCCAACCAGGTTGGTTCTAACCAAAGTACTAGTGCTGTGGCGCAAAATAAAATGCCAGCACCAATAAGTATCTGACAGTTTCTTTGTTTTTTACAGCTTTCCATGTGATTTTTCATTTTCCATAACCTAATAAATTGATTTGTAGGCCAGTTCTATGGGAAACATCTTAACCTCATGTGAGGCTGTGCAACAAGAATCCGCTTCTCCGGTAAGCATTTGACAGTTTGATTGATTTGGTTTAATAATTAATTTTCCATGTGAGTGTGCTGATTTTGCATAAGTTAATTGTAGCCCAAGTCTGCGGATAAAATAGTTTTCGAAACGGTACCCACTCCCCATATCGCGACATCAGTAAGTATTTGACAATTTCAGTATTTTTTAGAATTCGTTTCCAATGTGAGTGTGCTCATTTTCTATTTACCGAATTGCAGGCCAAGTCTGTGGAAAAAAGTGTTGACCAAACGGTAGTCGATCCCCATAGCGCGACATCAGTAAGTATTTGGCAGTTTCAGTTTTTATATTTTATAACCTAATAAGTCTTACAATTCCAATTTCTGTTATATTACCAATGAAGCATGTAGAGAACAATGTTGACCAAGCATCAACACAACTACACCATACTCCGGATAGTAACGGCTCGAAAAAACCATCAGTAAGTATTTGGCAATTTCAGTTTTTCCTTTAATTGTTGATTGGTTCATTGAATGGTTTTTAGGTAAAACGGAGAAGCCGTAAAAGAAAAGTTGATGTATCTACGGATGAAGCTTCCCCACCTGCTGAAATAAAGGTATGTACTGTGCGAAACATTGTTAATTTCCCACCAACATGGGTATGTACTTATATATTGACTTCAACTAAGCCATCTTAATTTCACATGCTGGTTTATAGGTGTATGAGTGTCGTTTGTGTGTGCATGACAAGCGTAACAAGGTGGCAAATGGTAAAGTTTATTGGTCACCGGTTCCACAACAGTTGCATGGAAAAGCAATCCCGGAGGGTTGCTATAAAGTTAGTATTGATGGAGCCATAAAGGAACAAGCAATTATTCCACGTGAGGGAGGTGAAATTACGAATGTTGGCAATGAAATTGGTACTTTTGTTGCTTGGCCAGAACACCTAATCTTATGTGACCAGGAGGTGTGTTCCCTTTTAACTTAACCGAACAAATATCTATGTTCTTTTTCATTTAGTTTAAAAAATGAACACTTGTGTTCGTTTATGTTCGTTTGTTTATAATCTAAACTAACGTAATTGAACAAAGATAAAAGAACTTCCCGCCGAAAGGTTCACGAACAGTTAAACGAACGTTCGGTATGTATGTATGCATACTATTTTGTTCTATTCAATTACAAAATACGACATTAATTATACATATTTGTTTTTCATATTCTGTTGTTCCAGCTACCACCACTCCCATCCTCAAAAGAACCAGACAGAGCTGGCAAGAAGGCAAAGGCAAAGGCAAAGTACACAACGATTGACCGGGTGACCAAACAGAAGACAATGAGCAGTGCCAAGAAAACCGACGCCTTAGCTAGTATATAGGTAGTTGTTATTTTTGTATTTTGTAAGATATTTTGCATATACATTTGCTTAAGTGAATATTATTGTTAATATAATTTGTTTCTAATTTTGTTTTGTCATGTTGTTTTATATTACTGCACAAAAAATAAAAATAATTATATATTGCCTAATTACACACAATTTGGCCACATAGAACACATTAAATAGGTGTGGCTAAAAGTAAGACAATAGCCACACCTGAAATTACAAAAATTAGAGTCTATAAATAACCATTAGCCACAACATAAACATTTTGTGTGACAAACGGTAAAGACAATGGCCACACCACAAACTACAAAAGAGTGTTTGAGTGGCAACTTCACATTTTTAGCCACATTGACAACAACATCCAGTGTCTATATGATATTATTAGCCACACAGTACCTCACTATGTGTGACGAAAAGTTTGACAATAGCCAAACTTTAAATTACGAAAAGCATTATGTGTGACAAACGGTAAGACAATGGCCACACCACAAACTACAAAAGAGTTTTTAACTAGCAAGTTCACATTTTTAGCCACATTGACAACAACCTCCAATGTCTGTCAGATATGATTAGCCACACGGTACCTCACTATGTGTGACGAAAAGTTTGACAATAGCCACACTTTAAATTACGAAAAGCATTATGTGTGACAAACGGTAAGACAATGGCCACACCACAAACTACAAAAGAGTGTTTGACTAGCAAGTTCACATTTTTAGCCACATTGACAACAACTTCCAGTGTCTATATGATATTTTTAGCTACACAGTACCTCACTATGTGTGACGAAAAGTTTGACAATAGCCACACTTTAAATTAGGAAAAGCATTATGTGTGACAAACGGTAAAACAATGGTCACACCGCAAACTACAAAAGAGTTTTTGACTAGCAAGTTCACATTTTTAGCCACATTTACAATAACCTCCAGTGTCTATAAGATATGATTAGCCACACAGTACCTCACTATGTGTGACGAAAAGTTTTACAATAGCCACACTTTATATTAGGAAAAACATTTTGTGTGACAAACGGTAAGACAATGGCCACACTATAATCTACAAAGGAATTTTTGAGTGGCAAGTAAACATATTTAGCCACTTTTAATGTAATATCTAGTGTCTATATCATATAATTAGCCACCCTATTATTAAATTTAAGTGGCCATTTCTTTGCTATATCCACATGGTATAGGTCACAATGCAAGCTTAACACAACCCTATTGGCCACATTAATATAAAATTCATGTGGCTGAAACATGAATTCATGTGGCTATATAGATGCAATGGTCACTCATAGTAAATAGTCATGTGGGCATTTTCTACCGTTTAGCCACACTTTTTGGAGAGGCTTCTTGATGGCCAGCAACTAATGCTTGTACCTTTTAGCCACACTTGTAACCACATAAGGCCACTAAAAACTCTGTGTGGCCACATCATACCCACGGTGTCGCGACCTTTGGCCACATATGACCTGAACCAAATGTGTGTGGCTAAAGGCCTACGTCCACACTTTTTTCGTGTGGCCGAAGGTCAATATTCATGTAGTGTTTGATTATAATTGATAAGCTGTCATAACCATTTTTCTTTAAAAGAGAAGAATATAAATACATACAGAAAACGCGACAATGCAAATACCGTGTTCTATATTCTCAATAGCACTTTCAACAATTGGCACAAGTCATCATCAACAGCTACTGCGAATATCAAGTAAACACTTCTCCAACCATATTTAGTGCTTCCAATTGTGATTTGATCATCTGTTTGAAAATATCATCTTATTTTGATAAATTCTATTCTATTATACGGTCAAAAGGCAAAACAGATTAAAATAAAGTAAGACCTGAACAATGCAATCAACACTTAATCTTCTGATTGATTCACTCCCGCAGCCCCGTGTTTGAAGCAGAAGGATTTAAAAGTGACAGAGTTGAATTAATATCGAGAGAACTTATATTATCAAGTGCTGACTGAATATGACCTAATCATGTATTATGAGCTGATTGAAAACGATTAAGGCACTTCCTTATGATGAGTCTCAGCCACTACACCTGCAATCATAGCATCACACATCACAAATCAGATTTGGAGATTTACGAAACAAAACTTACTCAAATCATCTTTACGGGTGGATATGTTTCAATTATTCAAATCACATATACAGGAATTTTGCATACCTTTAGAAGAATATCGATGATAGAGCTAGGAATTCGTACAAATTAGCAATTGCTTATATATTTAAGGTGTTCGTGACGGTTTGCTACCGGAGATTGAGGAGAGGAAATAGGTGAAAGTGGGGTTGGTTTACGACAGTTTGCAGAGAAGGTGAGAGAGTGCATAACCTCCACAAACTGCTGCTTCTAGAACATTTTTTAAGGGTTTAAACGATCAGGATTTGAAGTTCAACACTTTCAACGGCTGAGATGATCCTATTTTATAGTTATTATTAGGGGGAACAATATATTATATAATTTGAGTGTTTTTTTAAACACAGGCGAACCTAGTATATAATTAGGGGTAGCCTCCGCTACCCCTCAACTTTTCGCCGGTAATACAAATTTTTATATGTTTTGGTCAATTTTCGTATTTCACTATCCATGAAAAAATATAGTGTTACCCCTGTTTGTTTAAAGACCAAGTAAATTAAAAGCCGAAACCAATTAAAACCCAAATAAATTTAAGCATAAACTAAATAAAACCATATGTTTGTTTTACCCTTATGCTTAAACGCTTGGTTTAGGTCGGACATCATCATTCAACAAAACAAAGTTTCATTTAGCCATGGCTTACACCTCACATTTCCCTGACCCCTGCATGGTGCAGCCAAGTGCCAACGATCGGTGCTCCTTCAACCCCCCCCCCCCCACTCCTCGTCCACAGTTTTAATTCTACTTGTTCAGTTTATGTATTATTCTACTTCTACTTAAAATTGTAATTGTTTATTTGTTTATATAAATTGTTAATTTGAAATTGTTTATGGACAATCAAATGATTTCTTTTTAACAGTTAACTTCTTTTAGTTTTTGATGTCTATAGGATTTGAACCAAGACATATCCCTCCAAATCTAGGTGTTTAAAGGTTTTGTCTTTGGCAATGGAGCATCACCCCATTGGTAGTAATTGAATGATTGATTATGGTTTATTGGATATTCGGATAATATAAACTGGAAATTGTAATTGATTAGGGATTTAGGGTTTTTGTGTAAATTGAAATATGATTATGGACTTATGGTATAAATTGTTGTCCTTTCAAAAAATAGGAACTTGAAAGATGAAACAACAAAATCTTATAAGTAATACTTTTAAACAAAATTTACAAGAAAATATGATATCAGTCCAAAGACAAGTTAAAAAAAACCCATTGTATGAAATATCATTAAAAAAATATGGTTATTGTAAGAAAAACGGTAAAAAAACAATTTGGTTACATTGTAAGAAATACGGCAATTTTTTTATTTTTTTTAGCGTTACCCCTAAGATTATGGTCTAGCTCCGTCACTGTTTATAAAGATATCGTTTTGAGCGTTTACAGATCAAATTTGGATTTAGTCCTGGTAACGTAATGATTTTGTTTGATGTAATAATGCTAGGCTAAACTTATTTGACCGCCTCACCGCCTACCTTTTATGATGAACTCTTGTTGATTTTTATTTTGGTTTGGATTTTGCTTTTGTTGTGGCTTTATGATCAAGCAAGTGGTTTATTGATTTTCATTCGATGCATATGTGTGCTTAGGATTGTTTGATGAGTTCTATTGTTTCACAGTTTCTTTGGTGATTGTTTCATGTGATAGGATTCTGTTATGTCATATACTGTGTGTTTTTACTAGTTTATGGTTGATTTGTAATAAAACCATAGGAACAATAATAATTAATCAAGTAAACCTAAGTGTGCTGTTAATCTAAATAGTTGTAAGGTGATAGATTATGTGATAAGTCTTGGTTGTTTATATTGTTACATTTTGTTCTTTGTAAAGAGTTCGTCTAGATTTGATTTATCATCTTTGTTTATCTAGCCGAGTAAGTTCATTAAATTACCTTTGATTTCCACGCTGTAATGTAAGATTTCTTATAGCGGTACTTGTCATAAATAAATTAGAGATCGTAAGCGTATGTAATTAAACTAATATTTTTAATAACTTATTAGGGTTCCATATGTGTCTCTTTGAGATGGGTCGTGGGTTAGGTTAGGTTTCCCCTTAAGTGAATAATTTAAGATCCCGGTTCCATAACTTAACATTTTATACCATGTGATAATTGATGCATTAGGGATTCTAACCTAGGTGGTTGTTTGCCATCATTTGAATTAAGTCCAGGTTCTAACTCGAGTCATTCTTAATTTTATTAATTAGTTTGATCTTAGTTTTTAGTACCCCCCCCCCCCCCCCCCCCGCCTTTTAATGATAAATAAATAGTCGTGTCTGTAGTTAAGTCTAAATTTAGCTAGTAAACATAATTTAAAGAGTTTGTGAGTTTGTTATCCTGACTTACTAAACTGTACTAGAGTCGACCGGTGCATTTGTCGGTTAGTAGTTTAAGTCTAGAATTATTACTTAGTGTCTAGATTATTATATTTTAGTTAATAAATTATATAACGACTTTTAGCACATCATAAAACATGTATAAACTATTGATCACACTTCTATGTCTTAAATTCGGGGTGTGAAACGATTCGTTGGCGGTTTCAAACAGTTTCTTGCTCACCGCTATTTTTATTATTTTATTTTATATTTCTAATAACTTTCTAAATTAAAAGAAAGCATCACCACAAAATGAACGTTTTTGTAACGTTCAAATTTCAAAATTCAAAAACTCAAAAATTATAAATTATCTGTAAATAAAAAAAGAATCGTAAAAATGGTTGTTTTGTAACGTTCAAATTTAAAAATCTTCAGTATAAATACATTAATCAAAAATTAATGTTGTGCAACGGTCATAAATAAAAAGTTCCCTATATATATGTCATTTTCTCTCGGTCACACATATACCTCTTAAAAATTTACTTTCGTTGTTGTTGTGTTTTGTGTTTCACGTCACCTTCCTTTATCTTGTGATTGAGTAGATACATAAATAAACTAGTAGTGACCATGTATGTTGGTTATCACTATATTGAGTTCTAGCTTTTTGCTACAACAAAAATCAGGAAGAATAAATCTTGCAATAGGATTGGTCATTTGTCATTAGCCAATAACGTCTTTAAAGAAATTACGCTCTTATTCATGGCTGGCACAGAAAAGCTACCTAATTTACCATATGGAATTTCAAGTGATGCTAGAACTGAAAGAGCTGCCCTTGTTACCCAAAATGTTTAGGTAAAGCATAATTTGATCTATTTCATCTTAAACCTAATTTGATTTGTTAACCATCAAGCACATTTTTATTTATTTATTTGTACAGGTCATTAATTGAACGGTTGGAGCCGTTGATTAATCAGGAATCTGATATCAACGGAGTTAATAAGACTTGTGAATTCAAAGGGATGTATATGGACCATCATAAGTGGATCCAATATTAATGATAGACATGCGGGGCATAGAATAATGTGTGACTCAACTTGATCTAAGTCGTAACGAACTTGAGAATCCACTTCAATAGTAGATATCAATATCAGGTTCAAAATGATGTGTTTGTGGAAATGATTTTCATAAGATCGAGCCAAGAAGATGAATTGAAGAGTGACTTGAATTTGGGCATTTAATGTTTGTTTAAGTTTGTGTTTATGCTGTTTTATTATTAACTCTCTGTTGTTGTCACTCCTATTCAATAGTGGATATTGGGTTCATAATGATGTGTTTGTGGAATTGATTTTGGTATGGATCGAGCCAAGAAGAAGAATTGAAGAGTGATTTGAATTTGGAAGTTTAATGTTTGTTTAAGTTTGTGTTTATGTGGTTTTTATTATTAACTCTATGTTGCCACTTCTGTAGAACGATTTGAATTTAGACGTTATTGTTTGTTTAAGTTTGTTTTATTGGAATGGAAATTTTGAAATTATTTATGCTTTTGCTATAATTTGTTAAATTTTTTTATAAAAATCAGTTTTCATTATTTTGAACATTAATAATTATATTTATATATGAGTTATATAAATAATTATTGACCAATTTGTGTTTACTTAGTGAATGCATCACAATGAATCAAATCAATTTTAGTGCGAAACTAAGATAAACGAGGTATTAATGCTCTAAGTCAAGTGATCGAAATGAATATTATGGAGCTCTAGTGTTTGTGATAGGATTTGCAACTTTTTAATTAGTTATGTTATAATGGATGCATGTTTATTGTAAAATAATTAATTTCATAATATTCAAAATCTGAATATGTGATTTCACTATATATATAAGTTTATAAAACATACATATGATTTGCTAAGATTATCAGTGTAACATACAAATATTGAAAGGCATTATTACATTATAAAGTTTGGTAAACCTTAATCATAGGCACCCCTAACTATTCTAAAACTTCTTAATCATAGGCAATACTCCTGTCAAATACCTTAAATTTTTTTTTGTTTATTCCTAAAAACACGAAAATATACAACTACACAAAAAAAAAACTAAACCTTTATTTAAATAACAAACACACTAAATGACATTTAGGCGTGGCAATGTGTCGGGTCTAGGACGGGTTAGGTATAAAAACACGATTATAAAAACCCGTCCCAGACCCGCCCCAAACCCGTTGGGTTTTTATCGGGTAATTATCCATCGGGTATCGGGCATACCCGTGGGTTTCGGGTGTACCCATTAGTTTATTAAAAATACTCGCCGTGCACACACGACATAAAATCAATCGGGTTTCTATCGGGTTTTGACAATATATATAACTAATCAATTAAAAAAAATGATCACCGTAAAATAATCCAAATCAACCAAAACGATATAGTAATCGTTCTAGTTTCATGATACATTTAATTTCAAAATAATATACAACTCTAAAAAAAAGTAGAAAAAAGTGGACATATTAGCTACCGTAACAAATAAATTAATTAGTTAATAAGAATTTGATCAGAAAGTGAATTATCATATTATTTTTAATTGATCAATATATATAAATATAATAGAATATACTTTTTTTTAATGTTACTAAATCTTGTATGTTTTAGTCAATTAGTTGAACGACACCACCGCACCGGTTAACAAAAAATCAAAAATACTACTTTTGATATTACTATATTAAACATATGTATTTATATATGTATAACAAATATATACAAAAAATTATGCCGGGTATATAATTGGGTAAATGGGTCAATGTTATCGGGTAATCAGGCCGGGTAACCGGGTATTTTATAAATCCCAAACCCGTTCCAGATCCGCAAAAAATTTCAAAGCTAATCCCAAACCTTAATGGGACGGGTATTCCCGTCAGGTCCGGGTTTGACTACCATCCCTAATGACATTATATAGGCGTGAGTGCGTGACGTCGGTGCAACCTAATTAAACAAAAGATATCATTTATCAAGGCGTGAAGATTACCATATTCAAGTCTTACCAAGTCATCTTGTTTCTTTATTAATCCATTGATTGTTCTTCAGGTATTTGGTCTCTAGAATCAAACATTTTAATTAATTATTTTGTAAACTTTTCACTATTATTTATTTAATAAAACCTAACCAAATATTTATTTTATAAGGACAGATCAATGAAATTTTTTCACATATAACGAGTCTCTGGTATAGATGTAAAAAAAAATCGGGTTGGAACCAGTTCATTACAATCCAATCCGAACCGGTTTCAACACATCGAGTCTCAAAACAAGCACACTAGTTCTAAACCAAATTGAATTAATTTCGACCAGTTCGACCTTTCATGCTCCTAAAAGGTTTCTAAACCGAGTTGGTTCTGATCATCGTTTGACCAAACCGGTACAGTTTAAAAACCATAGACAAAAAACCCGGTTTTGTACACCTCTAGTCTCTAGTACTCAAGAAATAAAGATAATCAGGTGTATCAATTACCATCACTGGTAATTATTGTTAAAATTATCATTATTATTATTATTATTATAGTTTTTTAATTAATATCAGCAACTCCTCACATTTTATAATAGAAGTTTAGTTTTCAACCAGCCAAGCAAGTGCCATTTTAAGCCACACAAAGTTGATACAAAAAGGCACATTGTATCCTTGGTTTCTGTTTCTCTCTGATCAAATCTGCATAATATTATCCTCCGATCCGATTTAATCGACATATTATATAACTTATTATTATTGTTCATTCTAGGGTTTGTTTATTAATAAGAAATGGCAACAAAGAAGAGTGTTAGCAGCTTGAAGGAAGCAGATCTCAAGGGGAAACGAGTCTTCGTTAGGGCTGATCTCAACGTGCCGTTGGATGATAGCTTTAAGATCACCGATGACACGCGTATTCGTGCTGCGGTTCCTACCATCAAATACTTGATGTCTAATGGTGCAAAAGTCATCCTATCGTCTCATCTGGTATATATATTATTATCATTTTGTATATAAATGTGATATACACTGTTTGTGATATATTCGTATCGCTTGGATCCGAAGCGAAACTACTTATGTCATTTTGTATTATCTGGTATATATTTTGTTTTGATTTGAATTTGTATATGTGTGACATGTTTGTGATATATGCGTTGCCGTTAGTTTTTTTTTTGTTTAAATATGCAATGTTTGATGCTGTGTGGATTTCAAATCGGTTATGTTTATTCGTATCGCTTAGATCCCAAGCGTTACTACTTATGTTGTTTTGTATTATCTGGTATATATTTTGTTTTGATTTGAATTATATATTTGTAATCTGTTTGTGATGTATGTGTTACTGTCTACCTTCAAATCACGTGATCTCGAGTAGGTTTTCTGCATGTAATATTCATTCGTATCGCTTAAAGCTGCACTGTTTGATTGTTTAAGTACGGTATGGATTGCGAATTGGTTATGTTCATTCTTATCACTTAGATCTGAAGTGAAATTACTTATATCAATTTGTCTTATTTTGTGTATATATTGCTTTGAAGCGTATATCTGTAAACTGTTTGTGATGTATGTTTTTCTGTCTACTTTCAAATCACATGAAACTGAATAAGTTCTTTGTCTGTAATCATCATTCGCATCAATTAAAGCTGCACTGTTTGGTTGTTTAAGTATGGTATGGACAGCGAATTGGTTATGTTCATACATATCACTTAGATCTGTAGTGAAACTGCTTGTATCATTTCGTTTCATCTGGTGTATATTTTGCTATTATTTGAAGTGTATATCTGCAATCTGTTTGTGATATATGTGCTCTCGTCTACTTTCAAATCACATGAACTGAATAGGTTTTTTGCCTGTAATCTTCATCCTTATCACTTAGATCTGCACTGTCTGATTGTTTAACTACGATGTGGATTTCAAATTCCTCATGTTAATTCATATCACTTGGTTCTGAAGCGATAAAGCTTATACCATCTGTGTTTTGAGTTTAGATTTGTGAATTAGATGTGGTTTTTTATATTGTTGTGTTTATAGGGACGACCAAAGGGTGTCACACCAAAATACAGCTTGAAGCCACTTGTGCCTAGACTATCTGAGCTCCTTGGAGTTGAGGTTTGTTTTTCATTTATCTTCACTTCATGCTTTCTATTGTGCTACATAAAAAGTGCACGGGAAAGTCCCTTGATCCAATTTTTGTATATCAAAGTAACTAGGCCTGCCTAGAATGCAAGTGTTTGTGAAAAAATATTATTAAGAATCATGCTATGTTACCTCTTAAATTGAACAAAATAAGCTAGTATAGTTTTTTTTGGGTACAAAAGTGTTATGTCACTTCATTAAATAAGGGTAACAAGTCATTATATTTATTCAAAAATACTCGCACTCTTAAGGGACTTCAATATACCAGAATTGGTTAGTTACATGTATTTTGACATGTTTAGGGACTTTAATATACCAGCATGTTGATGGATCTTTATTTTAACTGTTCTTATGAAGTATTTTCTTAACATATTGACATATAAGTTATAACAACAGGTCAAGATGGCAGATGATTGCATTGGTCCTGAGGTTGAGAAATTGGTGGCTGCACTCCCAGAAGGTGGTGTTTTGCTTCTCGAAAATGTCAGATTTTACAAGGAAGAGGAGAAAAACGACCCCGAGTTTGCAAAGAAGCTTGCATCACTAGCAGACTTATACGTCAATGATGCATTTGGTACTGCACATAGAGCACATGCATCCACTGAAGGTGTTGCAAAGCACTTAAAGCCAGCTGTTGCTGGATACCTCATGCAAAAGGTATATTAATATATATTATTCTCATTTCACGAAACCATAATAAGTTGATATTTAACAATTTATTTACCTATGTTATGTTTTCAGGAGCTTGATTACCTTGTTGGAGCTGTATCTAACCCCACTAAACCATTTGCTGCCATTGTTGGTGGGTCAAAGGTTTCAAGTAAAATCGGTGTAATCGAATCACTACTAGAAAAAGTCAACATTCTTGTGCTCGGTGGAGGTATGATCTTTACCTTTTACAAAGCTCAAGGGTACAAAGTTGGATCATCACTTGTGGAAGAAGACAAACTTGATCTTGCCACGTCACTTCTTGAAAAGGCCAAGGCTAAAGGGGTGTCTCTTTTACTCCCGTCTGATGTCGTAATTGCTGACAAGTTTGCTGCTGACGCTAACAGCAAGGTTTGTTATAAATAATGGAACTTTTGTAATCATATTTCGTATTGTGTTTCATGTCGCTAAAAGGTGTGTTATTGACTTATTGTTGTATTTCAGGTTGTTCCTGCAAATGAAATTCCAGATGGCTGGATGGGATTGGATATTGGACCTGACTCTATCAAGTCGTTTAGTGAAACTTTAGATACTACCAAAACTGTTATCTGGAACGGACCTATGGGCGTGTTTGAGTTTGAGAAGTTTGCTGCTGGAACAGAGGTATGTTACTATGTTTGTTGGTTTCTAAAGTTTCAATAATAATACTGATATTGAATAATATTGTTGCCAGGCTATTGCTAAGAAACTGGCTGAACTTAGCGGAAAGGGGGTTACAACCATCATTGGAGGTGGTGATTCGGTTGCAGCCGTGGAGAAGGTTGGGTTAGCCGACAAGATGAGCCACATCTCGACTGGTGGAGGTGCTAGCTTGGAGCTTCTAGAAGGGAAGACACTGCCTGGAGTGCTTGCTTTGAATGATGCATGATTTAATGTTTCTTTTTTTGCTGAAAATCATGGTGAGAAGAAGTATGTCATAAATTGAACCCAACTTTTGGTTTAAGGGTTTTTAGTTGAGACTAGAAGTTAATAAAAAGGTCCTGTGAGTCAGTGACCATGAGCATTGATGGTTTTTTGAATTGGAATCAATAGTCATTGTATAAATGATCTATATGTTTTGTGGTTTAGCCTTTGCCATTGTTATGATGCTTGCTTTATTTTTTTTGGTATGAATGGTTAAAAAAGGGGAATTTTTTTAGAGAAAAAGGAACTGACAATAAATTCAAATTTCAAGTCACAAGTTGGTGAACTTGAAAGATTAATATTGACGAGCGAGTCGGTCATGTTGATTCTGATCCTAATTACAAGATTAATATTGACGAGCAAGTCTGTCATGGTGATTGTGATCCTGATTACAATATGTTTCATAATTGCATTGAAACTAAAACATGTAATGTCTTAGTTAAGTTGGGTAACTTGGGTTGGCATTATAAAATAGATGAACCGAGTTACGGTCTCATAAGAGTGACAGAAGAGACACGTTAGTGTAACAGAGAGATTCAAATATTTGAGTTAATAAAATTGAGCGTTATTCAATGTTAATTTTTTTCGTTGAGAAAGCACACTCGAAACCATCAGTTCCGAACTCTAATTGCATTCAATATTTGTCAACACGAGTATAAATAATTGCCTGCTTTATTCTCATCAACATGAGTATGCCATTCATCCCTTAACATCCACAACGCGGACATAACCTTAAACCGAATCCATACTTGATTCATAGCAACACAAAGGCAAAACCATGTTTTATCCAAAACATAAAATCATTCAAGTTGAATTAAATCAGAAAACACCGCCAAATTAAAACACTGATTAATAACGTCAACTTGAAGCCGAAGCTGAAGTTGCAACAGGAGTATCTTCTTGTGCTCCCCATTCTGTCCAAGATCCATCATAAACCGGAACATCCGTCTTCCCAAGTCGATGCAGTCCCTAAAAAAATAACATATTTAATTTAATAAATAATTCTTTTTTTTTCTCAAATTAAAAGAAAAGAGAAAAAAACATCACCAATGCAAGAATGCATGCAGTAACCCCAGTCCCGCATGAAGCTACGACAGGCTTGTCCAACGAGATCTCTGCACAACAATTTTGTATACATACGGAATGTAAAAATTATAAATTGATAATGTTACATTTTATTTTTATTTGAATTAAAAGTAGTTGGTTTTACCCTCTTGTTCAAACTTTTTCTTGAGCTGGTCTGCAGGTAGCAGTGTCTGTGAGGTGTCTAACATCTGTAAAAATTTAAAAAAAATAAAAATTGTCGAATGAACATTCTTTTAGGAATACTATTTGATTTCTCAACTTGACGTCTCATCGCGATAACAAGTTCTAACTTTTATTTTTTTTACCATAAAATACCACATAATTCTAAAGTGACAATTTTGACCCGTTTGCTTATAAACGGGTCAATTTGGGTTGTGTTTTATTTCAAACGGGTCGACCCAAAACTCCAATTCTAATCCTTGCAATCACCAAATGTATTTTACAGTTAATAAAGATAGTTTAATTACCAGGCCAAAAGGAATGCACTTGCTCCCAGGAACATGACCACTTCTTATTCCTTTTCGAGGCTCGGCTGCAACACCATCAAACCTGAGAAACAAATCAAAATCACCATCATAACCAAACACGATTGGCGGGCCAAACAAGCAAAAAATATATTAACAAATAGTTAAAAAGAAAACAAAGTGCATGCGTCTAAAGTTGACCAAAGTGTATTTTTATGCATATAACCTCCCAAATAATTTTATTCAAAAAATAAGATTAGGATAAAAATAGCCATAGTTGGCATTAGCTATTTATACAAAAGTTCACAAATTTTGATTTCTTATACCTGGCTTTTGATCGAGCATCTATGTGTTGATATGTTAGGTCCTCTGCGTTCTTTTTAACCTGTAACAATCATAACAGATTTGTGTCAAAGATAGACACTGTATTTCTAAGCTTAAATAACAAATAATAAATAAATAAATAAAATAAAATCATATCATCTTCATTTTGGTCGTTAATTTTCATTTCGGTCTGTTTTATTTAGCTTCTTAATGAATATCCTACAAACCTGTTCAAGTGTCCATACAAGATGCGGCTGATATTTTGTTTGAAATGTGACTGGACCAACCTGCCAAAGCAATGAACTTTCATCAAAAAACCGTTCAGAAAAAGATAATCTTGTAAACATATTATGTATGTAGAAGTGTTACGTGCTTACAGGCTGGCCTTGGTACACTTTCTCTATGGCCTCGCTGGCAGCACTAGCTTTCAAAATTGCATCACCAGAAGCACTCGATTCAACATCGAATCCTGAAGCACGCCATCTCGGAAGCCCTCCGTCTAAAACCCATACTCTATCGTGCCCAAAAACTCGAAACATCCTACGCAAGTATCTTATAATAATTATTGACTTTTTATTAAAAAAAAATTAAAGCCCATTTAAAGCTCACATAAGATTACAATTAGTTTATATTATTCATAGTTATTATGAAATATATAATGGTTATATAACTGACCACCAGACACGTGCAGCACTGAAGATCCCTTTACCATCATAAACAACAACTCCATCTTTGTTTTCAATACCGAGAGCGGAAACAGCAGCAGCAAATGCTTCCTCGGATGGCAACATGTGTGGCAACTGCTCAATAATATTCAACAAAATTAATTAAAACATATATGTGCCACTTTTACTGGAGTTTAAGGTCACCAAAGTGTATCTAAATGCTTACACCAATTTGCAATATATATAGGATTAGGATCATTTGAGAACTATTTTGAAATTGAGAACTTTGAGAACCATTTTGGACCACTCAAAAAAATCTTTTTAAAAAAATTATAAAACAGAAAAAAGCGAAAGTAAAAAAAGTAAAAAAAAAACAAAAAAAAATTTGTTTCTCATCCCGGTTTCATAAAAAACATAAATTGGCTTAGCAAAATTATACATATATGTATAATACGTATTTTTTTAATTTTATACAAGTTATTCTTTATTCACATATGCACAATTAAGATAAATGATAACGTACATATGTGTACATTATGTAAATCGAGATTAAATAAAAATATAAATATGTGTATAATTAAGTTTTTTTATGAAACCGGGATGAAAAATAAAATTTCTTGGTTTTTTTACTTTTAAAAAATTTTCGTTTTTTTTTTGTTTTATATTTTTTTTTTAAATTTAAAGGGTTTTTATTGTGGCTCAAAATGGTTCTCAAAGTTCTCAATTTCCAAAGGGTTCTCTTAGGATCCTCACCCTATATATATATATATATATATATATATATATATATATATATATTTCAATTATCAAGTTTTTATAATCATATTTGATACAATGGAAAAAAAAGTAATAGTGGGTCAACCGAAACAACCTGTTTAGAGACGTACTAAACCACAAATATAGTGATGGTGCCAAAAACATGACATCGTGAAAAATATCTATTTATGGTATCATTTTCTAGTCTACAACTAAGTTTTACTTTCAAAAAATGAACATAAGAACAAGTTAAAAGACGGTATCTCACATTCGTAGTTCGGTCTGATATCCCATCAACATCAAAGAAAAGAGCACCAGGAATATGTGCAACCTATTAACAAAAAAAATAAAATCAAATAAGTTATTAAAAGAAGAAACAATGATATTTTAAAACTTATATACACACCTGGTACTCCTGGAGTGGGTTTCTCTGTTCATCGGGCATGTACCAAGATGCATCGAGCACCTTCAAATCCGGCTCACGCAGATTGGAATGGAGCCAGTCAACTGAAACAACGGGCTCACCAGTTGACAAGGACCGTGTTGAAAAGGAAGCTGGAGATCCAGCCACAGTTGTAGCCATATCACCACGAACCAATATAGAGTTCCTGTATGTCGTACAGGTCGGGCTAGCCCACGACTGAAAGGGTTTCTTCTGAAAATAATAAAAAAAATGTAACCAATCATCATTTTTCTTGAAAACAACTTCTGAACAGAAAATCATGTATCATCATACATTTTGTCAAAACACTCTTACTTGATTACCCGTCTAACCGCATATCCAAACACCTCTTTTGATATATTTTTTGAAATCTAATGAGTAACACGATTGAATAAAATAAAGAAAATGATAAGCACGGCCCTAAGTGCTATGGTTAACTATAAAACTTTGATGGTTAAGGTACAATAATTCAAAGAATAAACAGTCAAAATTAACTATTGATCTCGGATTTCAGGTGCCAAAAATCATGTTGATATATTAATCGAATCCCGTCAAATCATGTTGATATTAAGCTGGCAATATTGCGAAATCAGGTGCTTAAATTTAATGAGTAACTTAATATTAAGCTCAATAATCATTTTTCTTAGATATGTACCTTTTAAGCCTCAATAACCAAATATCATACATCACAATACATTTAAAAAAAAAACAACTTAATTATCCGTTTAACCGCACATCCAAACACCTCTCTTGTTAATTATAATTTTTGGTGGTTTAAGTACAATAACTTAAGCATAAGCATTAAAACAGCTAAAAAATAATTCTTTAAGCACTCTCTTTAGCGATATATTCATCAAATCCCATCAAATAATGTTGATATTAAGCTTGGGCACATCAAGTTTGCATCATGAATTAAAAAATCAAACATTATATTTCAACTGATAATTCATTAAACAAGACAATAAATGAAATCTCAAGATTATATTCAACACATCAGCTGATTCGGGGTTAACAACACAGCCAAACACCTCTTCTAAGTTCTAACATGATATCGAAAGCTAGCGAGTAACGTACTTAAATAAAGTAAAGAAACTGATAGGGCTATGGTTTTACTGAAGTTTTGTTGGTTAAAGTACAACAATTTCTGCATAAAAACAGCAAAATAAATAAATAAATAAACAAATAAATAACTCTTAACCACACCATTTAGAGCTATATTAATCAAACCCCATCAAACAATCTTAATATTAACCTGGAGCACATAAAGTTTGCATCTTTATTTAAAAAAACAAACATTTTCAAGATTATATTCAACAATCAGCTGATTGATAACTAAATCACAAAATTAGGTCAATACAATGAAAACCCACATGTAAAATAGCAAAAAGATTACACTTACAGAGAACCCAGAAGCTAACGTTTGTGGGTTTTGGTTGATGAATGAAGAAGACACGAAACGACGAGCAAAGAGTGTTGTTCTTGAAAGAAAAGCAGAGGCCATTTGATGATCAGAAACCCTAAAAAGATAATAATATTATTATAAACACCATATGAAGAATCTTGTTTGTGGGTGTCAAGAAAGAACACAAATTGTTTCACTCTTTAATATTATTATTATGATTATTATTATTATCTGTTGTTGCTTACTTCACCGAAGAAGAAATCAGTACGATGATGATGATGATGATGATGTGGAGTCCTTGAGTTTGAAGATAATGGCCGCATAGTCCTTGTAATTTGAGCCTTTAATTTTATTTTTGAGTTGTGCATGTCTAACACACACATTTAGCTAAACATGTCGTGTTTAAGTTGAGGTTGGAGGGAGCACACAAGGGTAGTCATTTGTGAGTTTAACGGGATTGTCGCTACTCGCTACTTTTTATCCGACAGGAACTTTTTTCGGTTGGTATAGCCCAAGGAGAGGAGAGGAAGGACTTAGAGCATGTTTGTGCTTGTAGGTTGGGCGGGTAATGGGGCGCTGATATGGGCGTGTTCTGGCGTGGTCAAGAACAGTAGGTGACGTTGTGGCTGCATGGCCGGTGATTGGTGCTCGGGCGGGTGGTTCCGGCACTCACCCCCTCTGACGGGTTCGCATAATGACTCCTTTTTTTTTTTTTTTTTTTTTGCGTTCAAAATGCGGTTAATCTATATTTATAGTTTAGATATAGTTATTCTATATACACATTCACGTTACTTTAAGACATTATCAATCAAAACTAAAATATTCATGTTATATAACGAAACCTCATTTCATGTTCGAGTTCATGTGTATGACATCATAAAAGTTTTCATGTTTGTGTCAAGTTAGACTACGCTCATAGTCTTTGACTATTTACTTAATAATAAAAAACATTGGAAATATATTGAATGCAAGGAAGTGTAACTTTAGGTGAACAGGTTGCATTTATATTTTTAACAACATGCCAAACATGAAAGCACCTTACATATTATTTAATGTACCATATTCATTCAAAGGACATTTTTTAACATTAAAATAATATACTTAACTTAAAATCATTTTAAAGACTAATCAACCTCAACTGCACTTTATGCTACTCTTGTCTTTTCTTTTCCAGCTTATTCCTACAAACTGAATCAATCCTGAAGCCCCAAATAATTCAGCCCACATATTAAAATTGTTCACCGTATTTTTGTTCGATTATAATATCCTTTTCCATTATGCCTGCACAAACAGATGGGTCGAGTCGGGCCAGGAAGTGTCGGTCATAACAGTTTAGCAGCAGTGTCTTTCCTGCTAGAAGCCCCAAGCTAGCACTGCAACTGTCAAGGTGCGGCTCATTTTTCCCACGGCTGCAACCGAATCACCGCCTCTAATGATGGCTGCAATAGCCTAGTAACAATGTATTCAACATCAATCATTCAGACGCATTAAAAAATTCCTTTATGCGTATGCGTATATGGAATATATATATATATATATATATATATATATATATACAAGTAAAACTATGCTTTCTTGTAAAATAAAACTTTAGAAAATTTGAGAACAAAACTGAGACAAAAACAACACTAACCTGAGGTACTAGCAACTTTAGCTTCGGTTATGAAAGCAAAAGCTTCTTGCTTGTTGATTGAACAAAACTGCATCCGGATTGCTTCTTCTGCAAGTTTTCAATTTTCATCAACTTCCTTGCGTCCCAAGCACCATCCCACAAGCCAGCCGCTGCATAAATGCCAGCCAAAACCACATAGTTGACAGATTTCCGAGGGTCCAAATCAAACAACTGTCTCGCTGCAACTTCCCCTATTGCAACATTCCCATGTACACTACACGCCCCAAGAATTGCACCCCAAACCGAAGCGTTTGGCTTCATATGCATATTGTTTACTAAATCACACGCTTCTTCTAGCTCACCTCCGCGTGCTAATAAATCAACCATACATGAATAATGCTTTTCTTGAGGCGTTATATTATATTTATTAACCATACTATTAAAGAAGTGTCTTCCTTCTGCAGTCAAACCATTGTGGCTACATGAAAATAAAAGTGACAAGAATGTTATATCGTTCGGTTCCAATCCTTCATCCACCATTTGTTTATAAAGTGAAATTGCTTCATCGCCATACCCATGTTTCCCATATCCAGCAATTAACGAGGTCCATGAGATAATATTTCTCTCATTCATTTCGCCAAACACGAGGCGCGCGTCTATGATTTCACCACATTTTGAGTACATGTCAATAAGAGCATTGCTCATGGGTACATCATGCAAAGCCAGACATTTTAACGAAAGAGCATGCATTTGTTTTCCTAAACTTAATGATGCTGTGTTGGCACAAATGTTGATCATTGAGCATAATATTACACTGTCAATGTTCATGTGAACTTGACGCAATTCTATGAAAAGATTCATGGCATCCATGATGTTAGTATTGCTACCTTCGTTAGCATATCCTGCTATTAATGCAGTGCAGGATATTGTATCTTTGTTAGTCATGCTTTTGTATATTCGGTCTGCGGTTCTCACGCTTCCGCTTTTTGAATACGCGTTAATAAGTGACCCATTTAAACTGTTGTATGATCCAAACCCTAATTTAAAAACAAACCCGTGTAGCTGCGTGACATTTGCAAGATCTTTACTTCGAGCACACGCTATGAGAACACTTGCCAACGTGAAGTTGTCAGGAGTCATACCTATAAAAAAATATTAACAAAACAGAAAAAAATTAATACTTTTATTTTAAAGAAATAACATACCATCACGAAACATCAACCAGAACATTTGAATTGCATCATTGCATTTGCCTCGAACAGCAAACGTCCCGATCATCGAATTCCAAGAAACCACGTCCTTAACCGACATCATATCAAATATGTAACAAGCATCCTTGATGTCACCACATTTTGAATGCAATTCAATCAACGCACATTGTACAAAAGAATAATAAATAAACCTCCCCTTATGAATACAACCTTGTATCTGCAAACCATAATTTAACGACGTCAACCTTGTACACGCACTCAAAGTGCTCGCGTAAGTGAACTGATTAGCCTTCACACCAGCCCGGTGCATGCGAACGAACACTTTCACAGCTTCCTTATCATAACCATTCCGAGCATAACCCGATAACAACGCGGTCCACGAAACCACACTTCTCTCAGGCATTACATCAAACACTTCACGGGCACTTTTCATGTCACCAGATTTGGAATACACTATCACCAGTTTGGTATTTACATGTAGATTTGAATGAAACCCGTTTGCATAAAGATGTTCATGCACCATACGCGCTTGATTATAGGCTTGTTTATCAATGCAAAGATCTAAAAGCTTGACATAAGGAGGATGATGGAAGTGAACCGGGTGAGAAAGTGCGAGATTGACCGCACGGTCTAGCTTTCCTACGTCTAGAAACGATTGAATGTCGGATATAAATGTCGTTGGCCGGAGTATTTCGTTGATCCGACTAACTGATTTACAACAAATCTTGTTCATGGAGGAAAAATAATTATCATTCAAACAGTATGCAGCATATCATTCAAAATCTCAAATGGTAGAGTAGACGTATAAACAAAAATCTTTTGGCGGGAAGTTCGTTTCTTTAATAAACGAATGAACATAAACGAAAAAAAACTTTGATAACATTATCAAGAAAATCTGTTGTTTATAAGCGAAACAAAAATCTTTTGGCGGGAAGTTCGTTTCTTTATAAGCTATAGGGCATTCGCAGTAGGTTCCCGATCCTCGTATTTAAATAAAACAAATGGGATTTTAGTATATTGTATAATAACATGAACTTAACTGACCAAACTGGTTTTAGTGTGCTGCTGGCATTAGGTCGAACAGTTGGTGGGCATCAATGGTATAGCTGTGTTTTGGTCTAATGGTGGTTGTTTTTATCTTAAGTAAGGTGATCAAGAGCACAGTTAATAAAGAAGATAACTTGTTGGCAAAGACTTACCGGAAATGGCGATTCGAATGGTTTACAAGAAGAACTAACTAATTATGTAAAAATCAAGATATTGAAGAGGTGAACAACAAGAGGGTTCTGTTGAAATTTGAAAGGGGTTTGTTTGTGAGTTTTATTCTCTGTTTAAAAAGTAGCGGATTAATAAAAAATAAAATGCTCTCGTTGAGAGTCGAACTCAAGACCTCCCGCTTACTAAACGGGTGCTCTAACCAACTGAGCTACGAGAGCTACTTGCCATTCATTTAATAGATATGTAGTTGAAATAATATTTTGATACGTTGAGTAAAAAAATGTTTTTTAAGTTCATAATAATAATAATATTTTATTTTATTATTATTTGGAAGGTTAATGTACAAATGAAATTAACGTGCTAAACGTAAGAATCAAGTAGAGTAATTATGTGATTACATCGTAGAGTAATTATCATAGAGTAATTACATAATCACTCTACTTATATATATAATTACTCTACTGAGAGACAGTGGTTTCGTACCGGGGCAGGCGGTTTTGAGAGCAGAGTCTAGAAAAGTTGCTAAGCATGAGACATCGTGTTTGGAGAATCAGCACGTGTTCATTCCATTTGCCTTCGACACTTTTGGATCAGTAGCTCCCGAGGCGATTCGCCTCTTGGAGCGGGTGCAGAAGGTGGTCCACAGTGACTCGCAAAGCCCGAGAAACCAAGGATTTATATTTAGTAGAATAGGCTCTGCGATTCAAAAGGGGATAGCGGCGCAGCTTGTTGCTCGCTTACCCATTATCCAGATGTAGTTTGATTTGTGTTATGAGTAATTAATAAATAAATTGAATTCCAAAAAAAATGTATTTGATCCAAACTCTATTATTATTTTTAAGAAAAGTTATAAAACCATAGTTGGTTAGTCATGAGACTAGAATTTTCAACCACCTGAAAATAAAAACTTTTTCACATATCTTGGTGTGGTTAGTAGGGGTGTTCATAGTCCGGTTTTCATGATTTTTAAGTTAAATTGTGAACCAAACCATTTGTAACGGTTTTTTGTTTTTGTAAACCGAAACCAAACCGTTGAACTCTTAAACCAAACCGTTGGTAACGGTTTGGTTTCACGGTTTGAACTAGTTGGAATTTTGTACAAAACGTCCAATCTAATTTATAATATTTTATTTATGGTAAAGCTCTCAACAATTTATATTAAATTACAACTTTGTTAAGCGTTGCTGGTAGTATCTTACGCAGGTTCTGTTGTACCACTATATCCGTTCTCTCAGACTTCCACGTATCTACCACCATTATTTAACACACTGAACTTGTTTTTACAGCAAACAGTAACAATTACCTCTCTTCTCGTCTCTCTTCTTTCCTCATATTTTCCGGTTGTCGTTGATCTGTAGCCACCACCATCGACAGACCGGTGACGAACCACTGCACCAGCTTCCGTCTGTTAAGTCTCTGATTCGTTGTTTCCGGGTTTTGTTTTGTAAACCCTAGGCAATGGCGATGCAGTGACTGTTGCCGGGTTCATTTTGGAACCCTAGGCGACGGCTTGCCGGAGGCCGATGACTTTTGGTTGTCTATGGTTGTGGCAAACTTAAGGGATTTTATTTGTTTTAACCAATTTCTTCACTTAGGTATGGATTTTATGTAACTGATTGTTAATTTTTATCCATAGCTTTCTCTCTATTGTTTAGAGATCACTGGACACTGGTGGTTTATCGTGGTGGCGTAAGTAAGATGGTGATGTTGTGTACCTGAGCCTATGTTGTATTTATCTTCACATCCTTAATGAAATGCCTACAAAGTGATTGCCGGTTGAGAAAATTAGGGGAAACTGCAATAAATATTGCTTCTGATGTGTAAAACAATTGTTTCTTACACCCCGCCGCAAAGCGAATGTATATATTCTCTTATCATGGTGTGGCAAGATTCAGTTCTTTCTCTCTTTTACTTGGCGATGATGGTAGCTCGCTATTATCATGGTGTGGCGACGTTGTGCTGTGCGTTGTTCACAGTGGCAATGAGTGGTGTTAATATTTAAAATGTTTATAAGTTTAGTGACCTGAGTGATTATGACCATAAGGTCATCTGAACATGTTAATTTTTGGGCATCTATAAGCATTTGATGTTTTGAATAGTCGAACTTGGGTTTCGATATTTAGAAATCTCATACATTGGTTGTTTGACCCCGGGTCATAATCGAAGTGAAAGGAAGATTTGGAATATATATTTTCATTTCGGGTCAGTAGTACAGAAGCAGGTCGATATTTGGAGTGTGTTAACGAGCCAACATGTTGTGAACTAATTAGGATCATTTCAGTGGGTACTAAGGTTATTTTTGGAAATTGTGGCAGATTGTTTTTGGTTAGTAGCGGGTCAGAGCGGGTTTTTGCTTGATTTTGGGCTATTTAGTAGTAGTATTATATTCAGCAGTTGCTAAGGGGGTATATTGCGTATATATGAATTAACTGGGAGTTGGCAACTTGATAATTAGTTACAGGCTTGATTGAGCTTTTTAAACAGATCGGATAAAAAGTAAGCCTATTCTGTGTTGAAAGTGGCCGTCTTGCTAAAACCCTTCCTGAAGACACTACAGGTAAACTTTTGACATCCTTTTAAGAGTTATGTTAATTCTGTCTTTGAATATTAGCATAGAAACATGACTGTATGTTAGGTAGACTTGAAATGAGAGGTTGAGTTAAACTATTAAATGAAAGTTGTATGATAAGTATTTTAACTACCTATATTGCTATACTAACTTTGAGTTGAATCTTATTAAATAATAAACAGAATATTTTATTGTTCTTTATTCACATTTGTGTAGTCATAATAAATCTATCAGTTTGTACTTTTTTTCCTTAGGTTAGGAGATAACCCAATGAAGATGTCATATATGATAGGATGTCACAAATTGACCAAGAAGAATCATATAAGCACTCTTGAATTGATGTTAGTTGGCGACCTTATAGTGTCTACTTATGTACGTATCCAAAACGTTTTCATGTAAAAAACGGATTCCGCTGCAACGCTAAGGGTAAAGATACTAGAATCAGTTCTTTATAAGAATAAGATAACATTAATTTGTACAGTTAGTCTAATAGAATCAATTATGTTTGTAACAAAAATATTTATGTAAGAACATGAAGTAACATATTTAATATTACTTTTGCAATTTGTGTTTTTATTTTGGGTGCCAATCATCACACTTATTCTAATAAAACTATGCTTTGCATTACACTAGCTACAATTTGCGGCTAATTACATTATAATCACAAATCCACGTGACACATAAAACCTAAACAAAAAGCCGCACAACACACGAGTTATAAAGCCTAGACATGTTGCGACACATAAAACCTAAACAAAACCCGCACAACACACAAGTTATAAAGCCTAGACAAAAACCCGCGCAACGCGCGGGTTATAAAACCTAGTTTGCATAATTTTACAAGGTTAAACACCAATTAATTTTTAGGTTTTCATTTAGAAAATAAAGGCTTATTAAAGTTTGTGAGTTTAAGATTTGGGCTTAGGCCGTTGTTGTTTTATATTTACCGTCAATATTTAGTGATTTATATTATATGCATAAATACCTTTTATTTGATTATTTATAGTAATATATTTGTATACACATATATATTATATAATTTAAAAATTAAGTATGATTAAATCATGAGAAAATTACTTAAATAACCCTTTTAAAGATAGAGAAAAAAAATAGTAGCCCGTGAGATTTCATTTTCCAAAAATATCCCATCAAATCCAACTTTCACGTGATATTTTGATATTCCCCGTGAGTTTTCATGGACCAATCAAGATCTGCCATGTGTTTTCCATTCCCACCTATCACGCTAATATTCATCCTAAATCTGTCTTAAGCGTTAGTTTTGCATCAAATATAACCTGAAGAAAACCAACTTTAACGTAATGTTTCAAGTTGTTTTCATCGGCAACGTGAGTTTTCAAATAAGATGATTTTTGAGTTATTTTGAAATTCATCTCCAAAGATGAATTTCAAATGAATTTCAACCTCGGAGACGATTTTTGGAGTAGTTGAAGTTTGTGCAAGTGAAGTTTTGAAAAGGGTTAGGTGGATGGGGTCCACATTAAGTTTTCTCCTCAAAAATATCATTGAACATTGAATTTATATTGAATTTATAAGAATTCTAACTTTGACTATGGTTTTCAACATAAAACCAATGTGTTTTAAAAGGGGTTCGGTGGATGGGGTCCACATGAGATTTTTCTCCTCAAAAATATCTTTAAACATGGAATTAATAAGAAATCCAACTTTGACTTGGGTTTTAGGGTTAGGTGGATGGGGGTCACATGAAGTTTTCTCATCAAAAATAACTTTGAAGATGGATTTTATTACAATACCAACTTTGACTATGTTTTTCAACATAAATCTCAACGTATTCTGAAAAGGGATGGGGTCCACCAAACTACTTTGTCTCGAAAACTATCTATGAAGAGTGGAACTCCGATGAACCCATGGTAGTGGGTTATAGTGGGTTGATGAGTGTAGCAAGGTAAAGAAACTCGGTGCTTGGAGTTGAAGCGGTGGTGGGTAGTGGTGGTGGTTTGTCGGAAGTGGGGTGGTTGGCCGGAAACAGGCGGTGGCTATCGGAGAATGGTGGTTTTTGGTGGTGGTTGCGGCGGTATAAGAGGGTGGTGAGTATGGTGGAAATAATAAGAACGGAAATAAGAGAGAGTATGAGTGAAAGGAATAGTATTTTTTTGGAAGTGTGTGATTTGGAAGAAGGTGATGATGGGAGGGTAATGGAGGTGATGTTTGCCAGAAAAGTGGGGATGGTAGTGGTGGTGGGGAAGAAGGGGTGGTTGTTAACTCCGAAGTTGAAATTCATCTTTGGAGATGAATTTCAAAAAAACTTTAAAAACCATAAATTTGAATACTAACGTTGCCGATAAAACAACTTGAAACATCACGTTAAAGTTGGTTTTCTTCAGGTTATATTTGATGTCAAAACTAACGCTTAAGACATACTTTGGATGGATACTAGCGTAGTAGGTGGGAATGGAAAACACATGGCAGATCTTGATTGGTCCACGAAAATTCACGAGGAATATCAAATATCACGTGGTAGTTGAATTTGGTGGGCTATTTTTGGAAAATGAAATCTCACGGGCTACTATTCATTTTCTCTCTCTTCAAAAGGGCTATTTAGGTAATTTTCTCTTAAATTATACGGTCTGGTCCAGTTTTTGATACAAACAGTTCGTTACGATTTGAAAGTTTTCAAGCCAATTGACCAAAAGTTAAGAAAAAAAACCAACCATGAAATCAAATGATGTCCGGTTTGGATAATTTAACGGTTTCGAACCGAACCGTAAACACCCCTAATGGTTAGACAACAATTCCTTTGATGTTTGTAATTAGCTAACAATTGATTATGAGTCTTATACTCGAGCAACCATTAAAATAATTGTCTTAGGTTATGACGTAGAAAATTCTAAGATATTAAAATTTTATTAGTTATACAACATATTACTAGATATATAAACTTGTATATCGTAAACTTTTTAACTAGTTAAACTTGTAGTTCTTATGGTCTGCTATGTCGTATCGCGTCTAATTACAGGTTCGGTTTGTGGGCCAGCGATAACAATTTAGGGTTTTAGGTCCACACTTAATTAAGGCCTCAATGGGTAATGTAAATTCAAAATAATGTATTGGTATGGTGGTAAACTTGATTGTTACTAAAAATTATAGGTTATGAGTTCAAAACTTGTAGTAAGCAAACAATAATTTCCTAACAATTGTTATAAAATGCCCCAAAATCTTATTTCAATTTAGGTCTCCACATTCGTTGAGCCGACCCTGTCTGATTATTGTCTTAATTGACATTAAAAAATGTTAAATTTAAATGAATCAACATTATACGCTCTTGTTATTGCGTACATATGCTATAAATTCTCAAATTCACTAGCAATCGAGTTAAACAAAACACAAAAATAACAAGATTGAGCAAATTTGATTATAAACCAATGAGGGCAACTTACATGATTTTGAGACACTCTTAGTTTCGTTTTGCGTGGTTTGAAGAAGCTTCGTTAGGGTTTGCGTTGAGGTCTTGGTTGAAAGGTTCGTGAAATCCGACAAGAAGTCAAAGAAAGGGCTGAAGGGGATTGTGAACATTGTGTTCCGGGTGGTGCAACGTTCAACAAAGCGAGGAGTAGAAGAAGCATTGATATCCAACTCATTAACCCACTTTCAATCACACACACACTAGTTTTTATCCCCCGTGTTACGGGGTTATTTTATATTATTTGTTTCTAATATTTATATATTTTTTTTTGAATTTTAATTTTATTTATTATATCGAAGTTAATAATATATTTAGGATTTGATGATGAAAGGATTTCACAAATAAATGAGTTATTATAACACGATTTAAAATCTATAGAGGTTTGATGAGACCCATGACCCGCTTATTTTTTTACTATAAAATTGTTTCTTAATTATAAATAGTGTCTTTTTTTTAAATAATCATATATTAATTTATAGTACATCCCTATTTTATAGGATTTTCATATCAAATATTTGGTGAATTGATTTCTAAGTTAATGAAATGTTATACCCTTTTAAAGACTATCTGGGTTTGGTTAAACCATACCCGTGAATTCGGGTCAAATGCATAAGAAACCTTCATTTATAAATAATTCAATCTGGTGGCTTAAGAGAATGTAGGGAACAACTAGAAAGCTTTTAAAGCTTTCGTTATTACGGGGGTTTTACATTATTCGTTTATAATATTTATATATATTTTGGATTTTATTTTTATTTATTGTACATAAGTTAATAATATACTTAGTATTTGATGGTGAAAGGGTTTCACAAATAAATAAGATGTCATAACCCGGTTTAAAAGCTATATGGGTTTGATGAGACCCGTGATCTGCTTAATATATATATATTAAAGAAACCAGATATTATAACCCGGTTTAAAAGCTATTTGGGTTTGATGAGACCCATGATCTGCTTAATATATATATATATATATATATTAAAAGAAATCATATATTAATTTTTAGTATTTCCCTATTTTATAGGATTTTCATATCAAATATTTGATGAGATTAATTTTTAATTTAATGAGATGTTATAACCCATTTAAGGAATGTCTGGGTTTGGTGAAACCCATACCCGTGAAATCGTGTCAAATGCATGAGAAATATCCATTTACAAATAATGTCTGGTGGCTTGGGAGAATGTAAGGAGCAACCAGAGAGCTTTTAAAACTTTCGTTTATATATATTACTAGTTTTTATTTATGGTTTGATGATAAGTTGTTTCACAAATAAATAAGATAGCCAAGACCTGAGTCCTGACCGCCAAATCCCAACAATATACTCTTCTTCTTAGTGAACATAATCTTCTATCTCATTAAAATAAACAAAAAACAAAAGAATTCACTGATAAATATTTTACTTCACATACATAATTATGTTAGGGCATGAATTTTATGCTGAGGATTCTTAATCCTTAACTATCTTATTGATAGATTATCCTTGAGATATGTATCAGGGTATAAAGGATGACGATCCTCGGTATTATTTGTTTACTAATGATTTGTTTAGTATGGTGATGTGTTAGACAGTATAACAACTTTAAGACGTACTTGCATCAATTATCTTCATGGAGTATTATTTAGCTGGAGTATGGATCTAGGATCCTAATTCAACGTAGTTGTTAATGGACAATTTCGTATGAAGACTGACGTTTAAATAACTACAACGGTATCTAGACCTGGTTCACCACTTTATTTGCTAGTGAATGGCTATCGGCACGTGGTCAAAGAGCACGTTGGTGAAGAGTGGAAGACTAGCGGATTTGTAGGATGAAGTTGTTAAGTTAGTTAATTACTTATTCTTTATATACCGAGTTGTGATCGACGTTAGGGATATCGGTATTCACACACACACTAGCTACTAAGACTACTTGTACACACATAGCATTCGTTAATCAACAACTCCAATACTTGTAACACCTTTTTGTTATCCATATAATTGACGGTGATAGTTTTTACCGTCCGGGGGTTTTTTGTGCCGGAAATTACTATAATCACGTACTATCCGACCAAAGGTTACCTTGTTAATCCTTGACCGAAGTGATTCGACCAAAGATTACCTTGTTAAGTTTTGACCGAAGTAAGATTATCGTAATTAAGGGTTTTGTCCCTCGTGATCACATCAATGTGTTCATCAAGATTTCGATTACACATTCATTCTTATCGTGTTAGCACTATGCCTCACTTAACAGATTTGGATACATTATCCTTAGCAGATTTTTGTCCAAAACAATTTGGCCCCCACCGTGGGGCAATTGGTGCTATAATCCATATTACTCCTATCAATTTGTGGTTTTTTCATACCCATATTACTTTCATTGGCCTCTCAATCAACATCTGCTTCGTCAACCATGCCCTCATTAATTCCTCTCTCATCGAGGACTTTGCCACCGATGCCTCCGCCAATCACGGGAGCACAACGGCATGCTGCTGCTGGAAGCAAGATGCAACTACCAGTCTTCCAGAGCTCAAAAAACGCTGCTGCTGCACCGGTGGTTAATACTAACAATGATGTTTCATCTATGTTTTCGCAGGTTAAAGCATATATGGAGCAGCAGAACAAGACCAACCAGAGGATCCTTCGTGAGATAGAAGATATCAAGAAGACTAAGAGGCCAACGGAGGATCACACTCCTTTAATGCCCAGGATGCTGGATTTCATCAGTCCAGGATCCATGGCTTAGTTCTCGCAAGGATCATACATCCTTCAACAGGGGTCTATGGGTCCACAGGTTCAAGGATCCTCACTATTTCAGCCAGGATCATCGATCCTTCAACAGGGGTCCATGGGTCCACAGGCTCAAGGATCGTCACTATTTCAGCCAGGATCATCCATCCTTCAACAGAGGTCCATGGGTCAACAGACTCAAGGATCCTCACATTACCAACAAGGATCACCCATCCTTCAACCAGGATCCTCTGGATTGTATCTTCAAGGATCCTATAATTCCCAACCTCAAGAATCCTTCTTTCAGAATCAAGGATCCTCAGGAATCCAACATCAACGATCCTCCGAATTCCATGAAGGAGATTTCATTCCCATGCAGACTATCGCGTCGGGTGGTCCTACTCTTATTGCTGACTCTTCTCATCCCAGATACTCATCCGAGATGCCAACCTTCGCCCAGCAAAGAGGTAATCAGTATGATCCTTTATCCTTAGACGCTAACCGTGGTTCCATGCAGGATGCAGGTATTAACCAAGCAATGGCCAAGGAGCTACAGAAGCTCAAGGATATGATATCCAGTGTTCCTGGGGTAATACGACCAATCCCCGAGATACCTGAGGGAAGCCACAAGTTATCCAGATTTGCTCCGCCTATCGGTGATGCTGAAATCCCGAAGCGATTCCAAACTCCCAACATGAAGACTTACGACGGGACCACTGATCCTGAAGAGCATGTGGCACAATATAGAGAAAGGATGGAGATCAATCCCGTTCCTGAGAGACTCAAGGAAGCCTGCTTATGCAAAGGCTTTAAATCCACCCTGACCGGATCTGCATTAAAATGGCTGCTAAGTTTTCCTCCATTTTCAATTACTTCTTTTTCTCATTTAGTTAACCTGTTCAACAGCCAATTTTCCTGTAGCAGGAAATTTGAAAAGTTAACTAGTGACTTATACCGAGTTATCCAACCAAGTGACGAATCCCTTAGGGATTATGTTACGAAGTTTGGAAGGGAAGCCTTAGAAATTCCTAATCTTGATATGGCTACGGCTGTTGAGGCCTTCAAGATGGGACTTCAGAGGGGCTCCCCCTTTTATGATAATCTTGTGATGACTCCTTGCAGGTCCCTAGATGAAGTAAGAAACAGGGCGCTCAGATTTATACGGTTAGAAGATGACAAGAGGATCCAGGATCGTCTGGGGAATCAAACAAAACAAGAATCCTCTGACAAGAAGCAAGGATTCTCGTTCAAGAATAACAACGCAAAGTCGTATAACAAGTTCAACAACCAGAACGTACGAGCAGTCGAAGAGGGAGATGATGATGATGAAGACTATCCATGCATCTCCGAATATTGTTTCTCCGTGGATACTCATGGCTTAATTTGTGCCATGAAGGATCTGGAGGAAAAGGCAAGGTGGCCCCGAAAGAATGAGAAGACGACCACCTTCAAGGACAAGTCTAAGTGGTGTGCCTTTCACGAAGATTTTGGCCACATGACAGATGAGTGCATTGGCTTGAGGAGAGAAATTGGATACCTCCTAAGCAAGGGTCACTTCAAAGAACTCTTGGGAGGGAAGAAACCCAAGATCCAGGATCCTGAAGATCTTCCACAAAAAGCAACACCACCACCACCAGATGCTCATGTGATCAACTTTGTCTCCAGAGACTACGAAATATTTCGAGATTCTTGTACCATAGCAGAGAATCCCGCAGAAGAATTCGAGTTAGACGATGAAAGAAGACCACTCATCCCCACTACTCGAGTGACTGATTAGAGAATCTTCTTCAACTCGAGGATCCAGGATCCTCAGCAGGATGAGCTAGGTGTGCAAACAATCAATTTCATCTCCGGAGGTTCGGAGATATGTGGGACTTTTTTCTCTGCAGCGAGAAGACTTGCCAAGGGGGTCAAGATGGATAACGGAGACCGAACAATAGTATCGACCACCTTAAAAACAGACAAAAGAATCTTCTTCGATGAGGAAGACAAGCTAAACACCCAGGATCCTCATCACGATAGTTTGATTATTACTTTATTTATCTCTAACCATTATGTACGCAGGATCCTAGTTGACGGTGGGAGCTCGGTCAACATTATCCAGCATGATGTCCTCAAAAAGACGAACATTCCGGATTCAGAGATCATCCCTAAAACATCGGTGCTAGTCGGTTTCAGTGGTGAAACCAAGAAGACATTGGGGGACATCAACCTCCCAATTTATATCGAAGGGTTAAATTCATATCAAAAATTTTGTGTTATAGATAACCTTTCCTGTTGAAATGTTATTTTAGGTAGGCCCTGGCTCCATGGGATGAAGGCAGTAGCTTCAACTTATCACCAATGCATCAAGCTACCTACTCCTTGGGGAGTTGTGAAGATAGTTGGTGACCAAGCGGAGGCCAAGAATTATTATTCTTCATCGATGAAGCCAACAGCCAAGCAAACTATAGCATAGCAACTACAGCAACATCCTAGGGACGTGCTGGAAGCTCGGGAGAAAGACCTTAAAGAAGTATCATTGGACCCCGAGGATCCAGAGATAAAGGTGTTCCTAGGATCCAGTATTCCCAGTAAGATTGAGGAGGATTTAGTATCCTTCTTAGGGCGAAGAAGATCTACCTTTGCCTTCAAGCATTCTGACATGACAGGTATTTCAAAAGAGGTAATCACTCATAAACTCGGCCTTGATCTATCTGTTAAAACCGTCCATCAGAAGCGTAGAAAATTCGCTCCTGAGAGGAACAAGATCATACAAGAAGAAGTTGAAAAAATTCTTAACGGTATGATCAGAGATGTTCAATATCCTCGATGGCTAGCTAATGTGGTCATTGTTTCAAAAAAGAATGGAAAGTGGAGGGTGTGTGTCGATTTTACCGATTTAAACAAGGCATGCCCCAAGGATCTTTTCCCGTTACCACATATAGATTCCATGGTGGATGTAAATGCAGGACATGAAATGCTTACCTTTATGGATGCATCCTCTAGATTTCAACAAATTCAAATGGAACCATCTGATCAAGAGGATACAACATTCATGACTCCCATCGGCATATACTGTTATACTGCTATGCCATTTGGACTAAGAAATGCAGGGGCAACATACCAATGACTAGTCAACATGATGTTCAAGGATCATTTGGGTAAGACTATGGAGGTCTACATAAATGATATGGTGGTGAAAGAAAGCTGAGGACCACCTTAGAGACCTCGAGGAAGCATTCAATATCCTTGACCATTATAACATGAAATTGAATTCGTCAAAATGCCACTTTGGTGTTAAGGCTGGAAAATTTTTGGGATATATGGTAACTAAAAGAGGAATTGAAGCAAGCCCCGAGCAGATTGAAGCCATCCTCAATATGAAATCTCCTGCAAACGCAAAGGATGTCCAAAGGCTCATAGGAAGAATAGCTGCTCTCAACAGATTCATCTCAAGATCCTTCGAGAAGTGCAAGGACTTCTATGACATCCTTAGGAAGAATAAGAAGTTTGAGTGGACGGAAAAGAATGAGGATGCGCTTACAGCCTTGAAGGATTACTTATCCGCAGCTCCGGCTCTAATGAAGCTAGTGAATGGAGAATCCTTATATCTATATTTAGCTGTCTCAGGAAATGCAGTAAGTGCCGTCTTGGTAAAGGATCATGAAGGTGAACAACATCCTGTTTACTATGTAAGTAAAAGTCTTCTAGATGCGGAAGCCAGGTATTCTCATTTAGAAAAGTTAATTCTTGCACTCATTATGGCTTCCACTAAATTGAGACATTATTTTGAAACTCACCCTATTATTATGAGAACTAACTATCCCGTGAAGAATGTTCTTAGAAAACCAGAGTTATCAGGTAGGATGGCCAAGTGGGCTGTAAAATTAAGTGCATATGATATCCAATACGAGCCAAGAACCGCAATCAAGTCTCAAGCACTAGCGTACTTTGTGGCTGATTTCACTAGTGACCTACAAAAAGAAGCTGACTTGGAGGTCCAACAACTAGAAAAGACTCAGGATCCTTGGATCCTCTTCACAGATGGAGCATCCAACGTAAGAGGAACATGATTGGGGATCCTACTGAAATCGCCACAGGGGGACATATTACCCCAGTCCATAGCCTGTGAGTTCCAAGCAACAAACAATGAAGCAGAGTATGAGGCTCTAATCGCAGGTTTGCAATTAGCCAAAAGCATGAGGATCAGGTATCTTCAAGTTTATGTAGATTATTTATTGATAACTAACCACTTTAATGGCTCGTATGCTGTTAAAGGTGAGAAACTAATTAAATATTTAGATGTTGTGAAGGAGTTATCGAAATCCTTCGAAATATTTAGTATTACACAGGTACCGAGGGAAGAAAACGTTGGTGCAGACGCCTTGGCAAACTTAGCCTCATCTTTGAAGATTCCTGAGGATTTGAAGATCCCAATAATCCACATTCTCTCGCCAGCAATAAACAGGAAGTTGGGGAGATAATGAATGATAAAGAAATCGTACTCTGGGATCCTTTATCCTCGAATAACAAAGGATCATGGATTAATCCTATCAAGAACTACATTCATACTAGAGAAATTCCAGCCACAGAAAATCCCAAATCCTTCAAACTCAAGGTATCCCAATATATTTTGTTAAATGATATGGTATATAGGAAATCTCTTGCAGGTCCATATTTGAGATGCATTGAGGATCCTGAGATCCAAGAAGTACTCAAGGATTTTCATGAAGGAGATTGCGGCAATCACACAAGTGGAAGAGCGTTATTTTCCAGGATACTCAGAACTGGATACTTCTGGCCAAAAATGAAGAAGGATGCAGTGGAGTATTCAAGGAAATGTGATGCTTGTCAAAGACACGCGAACATCCTTCAGCAGCCAGCGGAGCCTCTATATCCTATATCCTCCTCATGGCCTTTCATGAAATGGGGTATGGATATTGTAGGCAAGCTACCAAAAGCACCCGGTGGAAAGGTCTTTAAGCTTGCTATGACTGACTACTTTTCCAAATGGATTGAGGCAGAAGCATTCGTACAGGTCCGAGAAAGGAAGTGATATCTTTTATTAAACGAAATATTATAACTCGATTTGGTATTCCTGCTGAAATTGTTTGTGATAATGGTTCCCAGTTTATCGGGAATAGAACCATTAACTTTTGTGACAGTTGGGGCATCAAAATGATTATTTCCACTCCGGTTCATCCTCAAGCCAATGGTCAAGCGGAGTCTAGCAACAAGATCATGATCAACAACTTAAAGAAGAAGCTAGGATCCAAGAAGGGAAAATGGGCTGAAGAACTTCCTTATGTTCTTTGGGCAGACAGGACAACGCCAAAGAATGCGACAGGTCAAACACCTTTCTCATTGGTGTTTGGCTCTGAGGCTGTACTTCCTACCGAAATGGTAGTTCCTACGGCCAGAATAAGCATCTGTGATCCTGAAGCCAATGAAGAAATCCTTCTTGAAGACTTGGATACTATAAAAGAACTCAGAGACTTGGCCAAGATCAGGATGGTAACCTACAAGCAGAGGGTAGCTGGAGCATACAACAAAAATATGAGGATCAGAAGATTCCAACAAGGAGATTTAGTCTTGAGGAAAGCCTTTCAAAACACTATCAATCCGGCTGATGGAAAGTTAGCACCCAAATGGGAAGGACCTTATCAAATTGAGTCGGAGTCTGGAAATGGGGCATATCATTTGCTCACAATGGAAGACAACAGGTTACCAAGAGCATGGAATGCCATCCGCCACAAGAGATATTTTTTCTGATCAGGATCTATTATCCTTAGAGAATATATTATCCTTAAAGGATCAAGGATCCCAAAATTGGTAATATTTATTTGATTGCTTATCCTTTTCAGATTCTTATTGTTAATTTGATGATAATATATTCTTAACAATTATTTTCTCCAAGTTTTAAGTAACAACGCAGGGATCTATTCAAATGTTCAATGATCAAGAGGTTGGCCACCTCTCCTTTACATTCGAGGTATTATCCCATTTCCCTTGGCCTAGCCCACGATTGGATATGACCCCCGATGGTCATATCCCCTACGGTTTAAAGGTTTTTACCTTTCTTATAAATAGAGTTTCTACACTCTCGTCTGGAGCGCACGCTATCCAACGTATAGTCCGGGCAGCGGGACCAGTACACGCTTAGTGGCTGACAATTTCGTTATCTTCGGCTATTTGGAGGATCCTACGAATTATGGTAGACGTACCATACCACCGGTTTATAACGTTTTCAGGTTATCTCAAGACAAAGGTTTCTAACATTTTCATGTTAGCTAAGGTTTTGGTGTTTTCACGTCACTCACGTTTGGGCTAAATCCCGGTTTGGACGAGTCCCCAGTTAACATCCGTATTTGGGCTTGTCCCCAATTTCGGGCTTGTCCCCAGATTACACGGGCTTGTCCCCAAATTACACGGGATTGTCCCTAGTTTATTATTTGGGCTTGTCCCCAACTTATTGGGTTTAATCCCAACTAACACTATGAATTGTTTGCAGCAGATTCTCTAAGTTCTTTGTGAGGATCAAAATTCTAAGGATCCCGAATCCTAAAGCTATTCCTTCAAGGATCACTGAGAGTTCAATACTTATGGTAACTTAGGTCTATCTAGACCTTCTGGTATGATCTCTGTTAATTAACTTATGTATCATATTGGTTGCGATAAATTTGGATATTTCAGTTTAGAGGGTTATTCCCTTAAAGTTGTTTTATTACTTAAATTTTTTTACCTATTTTAAGGATACTCTATCCTAATATTTGTCCTATCATACTATTTATTCTTTAAGGATATTCTATCCTAGGCAATTTTCATAAGGATCTTTTATCTTAAAAAATCTTTTTACTTAAAATTATTTTTAAAAACTATCAGCAATGCTAAAGTTATATCTAACAAACTTTTAAGAGTAAAATAACAAGTAAATAGTCAAAAGATTTATATTAATTAAAATAAGCTACCAGGACTTATTCAAAATTCTTAACCCGGACTTCACCATGCAAAAGATGGACCATCCATCCGGGTTAAGTGAGTACTACTAACAGTTCATAAGTGCAGGAAAATGAAAAACAGGGGCAACAAAGGCTTCATCCCCACAAACAGAGGATCCCTCCACCTTTGTCACCCCCACCAATTGTCTTAAGGATCATGGATCCTTTACCCTAGTTACTATTGTTTATTACAGACCAAAAGTAATTGTTCAGAAAAACATCAACACAAATAAAAAAAAGTGGGCTCGGGCCTTGTCTTCTATATCCTTCATCGCCCACCTAAGCTGCATCTTCACCCTCGGCAACACCATCTCCCTTGCCTGCTTCAACCACCTCCTTGACGCCACCGGTCCCAGCCTCGGTGTTCTCAGCCATCTCCTCGTCGTCCTCACCACCAAGATCGTCAAGAGCAGCCTTCAAATTCTCCACGTCCCATGTCGACTTGTCAAAAGCGAGATCACCGGCCTTCTTCGCCATCTTGATCCGTGCTTGGAATACCGACCTGGCAGCACACACTTTGGCCTCATCTGTAGCTTGCTCCACTGCTGTAACATCCCGAAATTTCTAAAGTAATATTTATTATATTATTTTGTCGGGTGAAATAAACGAGTTAGTGGAACGATAATAATAATAATAGCAAAATATGAAGACTTAGTAGGATAATTAGATGGGATTAGATATGGACCAAAAGGAAATATGGGCCTTCGGTCCATGGGCTTAAGGGAGTATAAATACCCCCTTAAACCCCAATCCTTTCCATTCCATCCATTTATCCATCCTAATCTCTACACACTCCAAAACACACACAACCCGAACCAAGATCCAAAGGCGAGGACCCGAGCTCGTTGGTGCTAGATCGTCATGACGAACCAAAGCAACAAGACCAGCTCGTGTTCGTAGTTCGACTCATTTACGGTACGTTTATATCGAGAACTTGTTCGTTTAGGTTTGGATTAGTATAGAAATGATAGATCTGTGTTTGTATGGTAAAAACGAATCCAACAAAGCTAAACTTACTGAAAGTGGTTATGATTTGATGGGTTAATCGATTGATAAAAGAACCCGTAACCTATATGCCTAAATCGCACCCTTTAAACATCGAAGTTAGGTCAATTTGATGGTTGGGGTTTGTAGGCGCTGGTCAGACGATTCCGTGGATACCTAAATCGAGTTATTTGGTTAAGAAACGAAGATGATTAAGGGATTTAAGGACGAACAGTACCTGCAGCTGGACAACTTCGCCTGCAGGCTAAGTTCGCCTGATGAACTTCGCCTGCAAAGCTAAGTTCGCCTGATGACAACTTCGCTGCAAAGCTAAGTTCGCCTGATGACAACTTCGCCTGCAGGCTAAGTTCGCCTGATGAACTTCGCCTGCAAAGCTAAGTTCGCCTGATGACAACTTCGTTGTAAAGCTAAGTACGCCTGATGACAACTTCGCCTGCAAAGCTAAGTTCGCCTGATGAACTTCGCCTGCAAAGCTAAGTTCGCCTAAGGTTTAACTTCGCCTAAAGCTAAGTTCGCCTAAGGTTTAACTTCGCCTAAAGCTAAGTTCGCCTAAGGTTTAACTTCGCCTAAAGCTAAGTTCGCCTAAGGTTTAACTTCGCCTAAAGCTAAGTTCGCCTAAGGTTTAACTTCGCCTAAAGTCAAGTTCGATTAGAAAATAAATTAAAAACGATAAGTAAAAGTAAGCTAATACTATGCCACCAGATTAAATCAGGCGAGTATTGATACGTGTAACTTATACAGTCAGCCGAGCTCAGTTAAAGAAGGGATTTACAACTATCGGAGGAAGAAGCAGAGTTCAGGTGAGTTTCTAGCCCCATTTATGTGTTATGTTTTCGGGGCTGTGTGCATACTCGATATGTTTGTTAATACGCTTATCCTAAGAGATAAGTGTATGCCTTATGTGAATAATATGATATGTATGAATGATTGCTTGATGGTACGTGAACGATCTTCGGATATTGCACGTACTGTCAGGTTGTAACGCTATGTATAAGGTAAGTATGATATGTATGCTTATGTGTATGAACGTGATAAAGTTAATAAAAGAAGGAAATGATGGTTGTATGGTTACGAAAAGGGTACCGAGCCCTAATAATACTCGAGGTATGATGTATGGTTGTATGGTAACGAAGAGGGAATCGAACCCTACTAATATTCGAGAACTAGGGAACCGAACCCTACAAATATTCGAGGAAAGAGGGTACCGAGCCCTAATAATACTCGAGGAAGGAGGGTACCGAGCCCTAATAATACTCGAGGTATGATGTATGGTTGTATGGTAACGAAGAGGGAATCGAACCCTACTAATATTCGAGAACTAGGGAACCGAACCCTACTAATATTCGAGGAAAGAGGGTACCGAGCCCTAATAATACTCGAGGAAAGAGGGTACCGAGCCCTAATAATACTCGAGGAAGGAGGGTATCGAGCCCTAATAATACTCGAGGTATGATGTATGGTTGTATGGTAACAAAGAGGGAATCGAACCCTACTAATATTCGAGAACTAGGGAACCGAACCCTACTAATATTCGAGGAAAGAGGGTACCGAGCCTTAATAATACTCGAGGAAGGAGGGTACCGAGCCCTAATAATACTCGAGGTATGATGTATGGTTGTATGGTAACGAAGAGGGAATCGAACCCTACTAATATTCGAGAACTAGGGAACCGAACCCTACTAATATTTGAGGAAAGAGGGTACCGAGCCCTAATAATACTCGAGGAAGGAGGGTACCGAGCCCTAATAATACTCGAGGAATGTAGGGCGTAATGCTCTTTATAACGTAAGATATGAAAGTAAGTTAATACAAAAGAAAGTATGAAAGTATGAATGAAAGAATATAAGCTTATGTGTATTGTATAGTGTATGATTAACTAGAACTCACTCAGCGTAGCTGACTTTTAGTATGCACGCAGGTGAGTGGAATGAGACAGCTAGCTTGAGCGGGCACATTGTGGGCGAATAGGAGACTGGCATCTGAAGACTCAAGATGTTTTAATGTAATTGACGTTTATTTTGAAAGACAAGAATGTTTAATTAAGGCAAGTTTTGGATTGCTGTAACGTTTCATGAAAGTTTTTATATTCCGCGAAAGTTTTAATGAACTATGATTTGTAAGAACTGTGTTTATGAGTAAATCCGACGCTAAAGTAGGGCTACCGGGTTCGGGGCCTTACAAGTTGGTATCAGAGCATAAGTTCGAGAGATTTAAGCATCCTACATGCTTAGACTCGAACAGAGAATGAGATTTAAAATGAGAAAGAAAGAAGATGCCAGTTCAAGATAGCCATGTGTCACTCAAGCAAGCTCAGTAAAGGTAAAGTGTATGGTAAATGGTGTATGTTAATGTTGGCTTATTTGCTAAATGAAGAATGAGTGCAGGTTAGGGATAGGATTAATTGATCTTAACTGATTAACTGTTTAAGAGTATAAACAAGCACAAGTGAAATCATGAAGGGAAGTATGTAGAACCTGAGGAGTAACGCAAATAGTTAATTACACTTGATCAACGTCATTAACTACTTACTTTACAAATCATGTGCTAAATAATTCATAGAGTGGTGACGTTTGTGTTTTCCCTTTTAGAATACTAATGGCTGGAGCTGGAGAAATTGTTGGAACTGGGGGTCGCACTGGACGTCGTGGCAGGCCTAGTCTTGTCCGGCAACCCTCGGTAGAAGAAGCTTCCAACACCGGAGACGAAGGAGGCGCAGCTGGAGGAAACTCGAGCAACAACGAAGGACATCAACTTGACCCTGCTGTTCTAGCTGCCATTGCCCAAGCTGTGGCAACTGCCATGAAGACTGGGAATCCCGAAGGACCTGCTGGAAGAATTGCTGAAGGATCAGGAGAGAATGGTAGGAAGGATGATGAGGGAGGGAAGGGTGACTCGGGTGAAGCTGGATCTGTCAAGGTTGGTGATGGAAAGAGAGGTCGAGGTGGGTGTAACTACAAGTCCTTCAAGGGATGCGACCCGCCGAAGCTGACTGGTTTGGGAGACGCAATCGCTACTCTTCAATGGATAACCACTATGGACAAGATTATCCGCATTAGCGAATACCGTCCCGACTAAGCTGTGGGTTATGTTACTCAGTCATTTGAGGAAGAAGCGATGTATTGGTGGGAAAGTGTGGAGCAGAGAAAGACTAGGGATGAGATCAAGGCGTTGAGATGGGACGATCTGAAAGAGTTGGTGATGAAGAAGTTGTGTGCAGATGCCGAGGTTGAAAGGAGGGAGATGAAGTTCCTGAATTTAAAGGCCGGTATGATGACGCATCGTGAGTATACTACTGAATTCAACCGACTATCTAGGTTGGTGCCTGATATGGTTGACACTGAGGTCAAGAGAATCAAATGTTATGTGAGGGGATTGCCACAAAAAGTCCGCATATTAGTCAGGGCAAATAAACCTGCTACTTTTGACTCTGCTGTTGAACTTGCAGAAGTGGTTTATGCTGACCTGGCTGAGGACGATGTGGTGGTGGAGGAAAAGAAGGAGAAGAAATGGGCTACCTCTGCTAAGCGGTCTGGCGAGATGGTGACAACAACTGATGGGAGGAAGGCCAAGGTTGGGAACAAGGTTGCATGTAAGACGTGTGGGCAAGTGCACCAGGGAGAATGCAGGACTGGGACAGACAGGTGCTATCGGTGTGGAAAGAGTGGGCATTACTCTCGAGAATGCCCTGATCGTCAAAAGTGCTTCAAATGCGGAAAATCTGACCACATGGCTAGGGATTGCAAGGAATCAGGGGCGGGAGGTGCGAAAGGATAAAGACTTGGGGAAACTGCAGAGAGGAACACTTGATGAAGGAATAATTGCTCATGCAATGGTTTTATTAAATTACATTTGCTTAAGAACTTGTTTTGCGTTAAGGTTTAAAACTTATGTTTATCAGTGACGTGTAATATATTGAGTTTGGTTATGAATGATTATTATGTTATGATGAAATGTTGTTTTAGACAATAGTGTTAAAAGTACTAATCGAAGCCTTGGAAGGATGAGATGAGTCTTGGTACATCGAGGGTCTCATGGACAAGCTACCTTAAATAGCTAAAACACATGACCACCATTCGATGGCTGCAAAGTCGGGAGTAAGAAGGATAACTCAGAAAGCAAAGGTGATTCAATAAAGTGTGCGATTATAAAGAAAAAGGTATTCCTTTTACAAAGGTATTCCTTTTAAAGAAATAAGCTAGGTTTCGGGGACGAAACCTCTTTAAGGAGGGAAGACTTGTAACATCCCGAAATTTCTAAAGTAATATTTATTATATTATTTTGTCGGGTGAAATAAACGAGTTAGTGGAACGATAATAATAATAATAGCAAAATATGAAGACTTAGTAGGATAATTAGATGGGATTAGATATGGACCAAAAAGAAATATGGGCCTTCGGTCCATGGGCTTAAGGGTGTATAAATACCCCCTTAAACCCCAATCCTTTCCATTCCATCCATTTATCCATCCTAATCTCTACACACTCCAAAACACACACAACCCGAACCAAGATCCAAAGGCGAGGACCCGAGCTCGTTGGTGCTAGATCGTCGTGACGAACCAAAGCAACAAGACCAGCTCGTGTTCGTAGTTCGACTCATTTACGGTACGTTTATATCGAGAACTTGTTCGTTTAGGTTTGGATTAGTATAGAAATGATAGATCTGTGTTTGTATGGTAAAAACGAATCCAACAAAGCTAAACTTACTGAAAGTGGTTATGATTTGATGGGTTAATCGATTGATAAAAGAACCCGTAACCTATATGCCTAAATCGCACCCTTTAAACATCGAAGTTAGGTCGATTTGATGGTTGGGGTTTGTAGTCGCTGGTCAGACGATTCCGTGGATACCTAAATCTAGTTATTTGGTTAAGAAACGAAGATGATTAAGGGATTTAAGGACGAACAGTACCTGCAGCTGGACAACTTCGCCTGCAAGCTAAGTTCGCCTGATGAACTTCGCCTGCAAAGCTAAGTTCGCCTGATGACAACTTCGCTGCAAAGCTAAGTTCGCCTGATGACAACTTCGCCTGCAGGCTAAGTTCGCCTGATGAACTTCGCCTGCAAAGCTAAGTTCGCCTGATGACAACTTCGCTGCAAAGCTAAGTTCGCCTGATGACAACTTTGCCTGCAAAGCTAAGTTCGCCTGATGAACTTCGCCTGCAAAGCTAACTTCGCCTAAGGTTTAACTTCGCCTAAAGCTAAGTTCGCCTAAGGTTTAACTTCGCCTAAAGCTAAGTTCGCCTAAGGTTTAACTTCAACTAAAGCTAAGTTCGCCTAAGGTTTAACTTCGCCTAAAGTCAAGTTCGATTAGAAAATAAATTAAAAACGATAAGTAAAAGTAAGCTAATACTAGGCCACCAGATTAAATCAGGCGAGTATTGATACGGGTAACTTATACAGTCAGCCGAGCTCAGTTAAAGAAGGGATTTACAACTATCGGAGGAAGAAGCAGAGTTCAGGTGAGTTTCTAGCCCCATTTATGTGTTATGTTTTCGGGGCTGTGTGCATACTCGATATGTTTGTTAATACGCTTATCCTAAGAGATAAGTGTATGCCTTATGTGAATAATGTGATATGTATGAATGATTGCTTGATGGTACGTGAACGATCTTCGGATATTGCACGTACTGTCAGGTTGTAACGCTATGTATAAGGTAAGTATGATATGTATGCTTATGTGGCTTATGTGTATGAACGTGATAAAGTTAATAAAAGAAGGAAATGATGGTTGTATGGTTGTATGGTTACGAAAAGGGTACCGAGCCCTAATAATACTCGAGGTATGATGTATGGTTGTATAGTAACGAAGAGGGAATCGAACCCTACTAATATTCGAGAACTAGGGAACCGAACCCTACTAATATTCGAGGAAAGAGGGTACCGAGCCCTAATAATACTCGAGGAAAGAGGGTACCGAGCCCTAATAATACTCGAGGAAGGAGGGTACCGAGCCCAAATAATACTCGAGGTATGATGTATGGTTGTATGGTAACGAAGAGGGAATCGAACCCTACTAATATTCGAGAACTAGGGAACCGAACCCTACTAATATTCTAGGAAAGAGGGTACCGAGCCCTAATAATACTCGAGGAAAGAGGGTACCGAGCCCTAATAATGCTCGAGGAAGGAGGGTACCGAGCCCTAATAATACTCGAGGTATGATGTATGGTTGTATGGTAACAAAAAGGGAATCGAACCCTACTAATATTCGAGAACTAGGGAACCGAACCCTACTAATATTCGAGGAAAGAGGGTACCGAGCCCTAATAATACTCGAGGAAGGAGGGTACCGAGCCCTAATAATACTCGAGGTATGATGTATGGTTGTATGGTAAGAGGGTACCGAGCCCTAATAATACTCGAGATATGATGTATGGTTGTATGGTAACGAAGAGGGAATCGAACCCTACTAATATTCGAGAACTAGGGAACCGAACCCTACTAATATTCGAGGAAAGAGGGTACCGAGCCCTAATAATACTCGAGGAAGGAGGGTACCGAGCCCTAATAATACTCGAGGAATGTAGGGCGTAATGCTCTTTATAACGTAAGATATGAAAGTAAGTTAATACAAAAGAAAGTATGAAAGTATGAATGAAAGAATATAAGCTTATGTGTATTGTATAGTGTATGATTAACTAGAACTCACTCAGCGTAGCTGACTTTTAGTATGCACGCAGGTGAGTGGAATGAGACAGCTAGCTTGAGCGGGCACATGGTGGGCGAATAGGAGACTGGCATCTGAAGACTCAAGATGTTTTAATGTAATTGACGTTTATTTTGAAAGACAAGAATGTTTAATTAAGGCAAGTTTTGGATTGTTGTAACGTTTCATGAAAGTTTTTATATTCCGCGAAAGTTTTAATGAACTCTGATTTGTAAGAACTGTGTTTATGAGTAAATCCGACGCTAAAGTAGGGCTACCGGGTTCGGGGCCTTACAACTGCCTCTTGACGTTGGGCTTCGGCTAAGGATAGTTGATCCTCCAACTGTTTCTTCTCCTTGGAGAGCTGGATTATGGCCTTATCCTTGGCAACCACAGCTTTCCCTAACCCCCACAGCTGGTCACTCATTAGGCCGATAGTCTTTTCATAATGCTCCTTGAAAGCATTCACAGCCTATACACAACAAAATACTCAAAATCAGATTGATATTGGATCCTACAATTTAAAGTGTCAGGATACAGGATACTTACAGAGAGGACAATGTCATAATGGGTTTCAGGATCAGAGGATCTTTTTCTCTTGGAATCCGCAGACTTAGCCCTAGTTGTTGCAGTCTTGGGTTCAGAACTAGTGTCTGCCTTCAAAGCCTCCTTCTTGACAACAGGGGAGGTGACCATGCAGTCAATGTCTTCTAGGGAGAACTTGTCGGCTGACTTTTGGGATTTCTTGGCTCCTGAAAAGGAAACAAGTTAACAGATAAGCTTTCTTATTCTAATCTTATTTATATTAAAATTATTAACTAACTTGACATGCTTGAACCCGAGGAGATATCACAAAAAGCTTCAACAAAACGGGCTTGAAAGGTTCTAATCTCGGTATCCAGTGCTAGGAACCGTTTTGTTTTTTCATCTGTGCCAGGTAACTTGCCTAAAGAAGCAAAGTTGTCAGCTGCAAACAAAAAGGAAGATTCAGAATTAAAGATAAAGCGTAAATGATCTTGCTATTTCTCAAGGATCCAGGATCCTACCCTTTCTAACCCACTTTGAAGGGAGATTAACCCCTCCTGGTATTGAGTCATGTTTTACGAAGAAAAACTTATTCCTCCACAAGGAATCGTTTAAAGTGACTTTTAGTATCGGGTGAGGTTGTCGAAGCTTGGATTTGAAGATGAATCGGGCAGGACCGTGGGTAGTAAGGGTGTACAGGTGTGATAACTCTGGAAGACTGACATCCATCTTTTGCTCTTCTATGATTCTCTCGATAGTGCTGAGGACCCTCCAAATCATAGGCATAGCCTGTATATAGGATATGCCGCTGGAATCGAAGAAGCTTTAAGTAAAAGAAGGAAAGGGATATTTGTAGCCAATCAGAAATGGAGTCGCCGGAAAACAGACCCAGACTTTGGAATATATGTCGCAGCGGATGCTGGATTTGTAATGTCGGAATAGGGTTTTTGGAGGAAACAGTGAGCGGAAATCATCGACCTCGGGATCCGTCGGCAGATTTCGGCAGACGGGTTGGTTAAGAGGCATTGGGGTTCCATCTCCAACAACTTGGAGTCGTTTGAAGTTTGTTCGGAAGGCTTAGAGGGAGACGGAGAAGAAAAAGATGAAGCAATAGTCATTGTTAAAGAAAATAAAGAAAAGAGTATCTGATACGTCGGCTCGAGATATGGTTATAATCAAAGAAATAGGGCGGCATATATAGACGGTTATTATTATCTCGGGGGCTAAATGGTAAATAATTCTGGCAAAACCGTCCCATCTATCAGTTTTCGCAGTAAGTTTGAAATTCAAAATGACAGTTGTGTTCCACTATCACCCGCCATTTTGGGGACAATTGTTAGGGCATGATTTTTATGCTGAGGATCCTTAATCCTTAACTATCTTATGGATAGATTATCCTTGAGATATGTATCAGGGTATAAAGGATCGACGATCCTCGGTATTATTTGTTTACTAATGATTGCGTTTAGTATGGTGATGTGTTAGACAGGTATAACAACTTTAAGACGTACTTGCATCAATTATCTTCATGGAGTATTCTTTAGCTGGAGTATGGATCCAGGATCCTAATTCAACGTAGCTGTTAATGGACAATTTCGTATGAAGGCTGACGTTTAAATAACTACAACGGTATCTAGACCTGGTCCACCACTTTATTCGCTAGTGAATGGCTATCGGCACGTGGTCAAAGAGCACGTTGGTGAAGAGTGGAAGACTAGCAGATTTGTAGGATGAAGTTGTTAAGTTAGTTAATTACTTATTCTTTATATATCGAGTTGTGATCGACGTTAGGGATATCGGTATTCACACACACTAGCTACTAAGACTACTTGTACACACATAGCATTCGTTGATCAACAACTCCAATACTTATAACACCTTTTTGTTATCAATATAATTGACGGTGATAATACCTCACTTTACAGATTTTGATACATTATCCTTAGCAGATTTTTGTCCAAAACAAATTAGATCTCATATAATCACAGGTTCCAAGTTCTGGTCCAAATTCTTCATCATCAATAATATACTTATGGTTTGATGATAAATTGTTTCATAAATAAAAGAGATGTTATAACCAGGTTTAAAAGCTATATGAGTTTGATGAGACCCAAGACATGTTTATTTTTTATTATAAAATTGGTTTTTTAATTATAAATAATATATCTTTCTTTAAATAATCAGATATTATTTTTTATTATATCCCTACTTTATAGGATTTTTACATCAAATATTTGGTGAGATTAGTTTTTAATTTAATGAGATACTATAACCCGTTTAAAAAATATCTGGGTTTGATAAGACCCATATCCGTAAATTCGGGTCAAATGCATGTGAAACCTTCATTTAAAAATTAAGCAAATTTGGTAACTCCAAAAAAGGGGGATCGGCCAAATCGCGACACGTAGGAATTTTATGGTTTCGTTTATATATATTAATTAAATAGCTTTTATCCCCCGTATTACGTGGGTTTTATATTATTCATTTATAATATTTATATATTTTTTGGAGTTTAATTCTATTTATTGTACAAAAGTTAATAATATACTTAGTATATATGGTTTCACAAATAAATGAGATATTATAACTCGTTTTAAAAGCTATTTGGATTTAATGAGACCCGCGACCCGTTTATTTGAAGATGCAAACATAATTGGTTTAAGTTTGTTGATGCAATTCGTTTAATTGTTTGGATTAACACAATAATATGTTCATGAGATGAACTATGTAAACATAAAATGAACAGAAAATAAGTCAATTTGAGAACAAAAAACGAACAATTTAGAGGAATGTAAATATGTTAATAATGCAAAACTTGATATTAGCCAAAATTGTAACATGTGCAGTTGGTTTTATAACTCCATTTGGAATCACAGACCGCGGAATCGAAGTAATAGTTTTCGTCTTCAAACCCTAGTCTAGTTTTGAAACCCAGTCAAGAACACCAGATTAGGGTCATCAACTACCTCTACTTGTAATCGAACATCTTGTAATCATGGTATGGTTGAAGATGTTTTTCATAAGAATCTAGAATCATAGTAATCGGAGACCTCCGCCGCTGACATCGAGGAAAGGGTTGGGTTTGAAGGGTCTGTGAAAAATTCATGCGAAGAGGATGGACAACGTGAAGAGATAAATCAATATGACCCGATCCAAACCCATCAGACCTAGGACCCGCGAATTTTAAAGCTTAAACGGGTCAAAACTGGGCTAAAGCAATGAGAGCTCATCATTTATAAATCAAGCAATCTGGTGGCTTCAAAGGGGGTGGGGAGCGACGTGAGAGTGACACGTAGGATTTTATGGTAGGCAATTATATAGAACGGGTCAAAACTGGGCTAAAGCAATGAGAGCTCATCATTTATAAATCAAGCAATCTGGTGGCTTCAAAGGGGGTGGGGAGCGACGTGAGAGTGACACGTAGGATTTTATGGTAGGCAATTATATAGATAGTTAGATTAAATAGCTTTTATCCCCCGTATTACGTGGGTTTTATATTATTCATTTATAATATTTATATATTTTTTGGAGTTTAATTCTATTTATCGTACAAAAGTTAATAATATACTTAGTATATATGGTTTCACAAATAAATGAGATATTATAACTCGGTTTAAAAGCTATTTGGATTTAATGAGACCCGCGACCCGTTTATTTTTTTACTATAAATTGTTTTTTAATTATAAATAATATTTATCATTTCTTTAAAAAATCATATATTAATTTTTAATATATCTCTACTTTATAGGATTTTCATATCAAATATTAGTGAGATTAAATTTTAATTTAATGAGATGTTATAACCCGTTTAAGGAATATATAGGTTTGGTGAGACCCATATCCGTGAATTCGGGTCAAATGAATGAGAAGCCTCCATTTACAAATAATGCAATCTGGTGGCTTGAGAGAATGTATGAAGAAACCAGAGAGCTTTTAAAGTTTTCGTTTGAAAGGTAAGGTTTTGCAATTGTGAAAATAGAAAGATTTTCAATCCACCATGACCTCTGCTCACTATTCTCCCTGTTTCAATCCACACCAGCGATAAGGTGGGTGTGAGCAAAGTCTCGCAGCCAAAGGAAAGAAGAAAATGTTAAGATGAGTTGTTATGACCCGTGGGCTATCCGTTTCATTAGAAGCCTCATACCCGTCAAAGCGGTTTAAACGCATAAAAAGGCTCCATTTACAAATGAAGCAATCTGGTTTCTTGAGAGGGGGCGGGGAGTCACCAAAGCGTGACAGGTAGGATATTAAAAATTTCGTTCGTATTACGGGGTTATTTTATATTACTTGTTTATAATATATATATATATATATATATTTGATTTTAATTTTATGTATTGTAAGGAAGTTAATAATTATATACTTAAGATTTGATGATGAAATTTGTTTCATAAATAAATTAGATGTTATAACTGGTTTAAAAGTTATATGTGTTTGATAAAACCCATGACCCGCTTCATTTTTTTAATATAAAATTGTTTCTTAATTATAAATCATATTTTTTTTAAAAAAAATATTAGTTTTTAGTATAACTCTATTTTATAGGATTTTTATTTCAAATATTTGATGAGATTAATTTTTAATTTAATGAGATGTTATAACCCGTTTAAGGACTGTCTGGGTTTGGTAAGACCCACACCTGTGAATTCGGGTCAAATGCATGAGAAACTTTTATTTAAAAATCAAGTAATCTGGTGGCTCTCAAAAAAGAGAAGAGCGACCACATCACGACACATAAGATTTTTGAGTTTTCTTTTATGTGTATTATAGACAAATAGATAGATAGATCTCTCAAAATATTTTTTGATCAATTCATAATATATACGAACCCGTTAACGTTAAAAAGAATTAAAAAACCCGAGCCCATTAACCTTTTTAATAATAAACTAGAAAGAAACAATCTTTCTTTTCCCCCAAGCCAACGTACTCTACTCCTTTCATAAATCATCATCTTCGTCTTCTACACTGAACACATTTACAGCATCTCGATTTCTTCTTAGGTACGTTTACTATTCGTCTTTCTACATACAATCAATCAACATCTTTATCCAATTTCAGATCTTACATTCAATTAGCAATCGTTTCTTAGTTGTAAACCCTACGAATCACTATTAACGATCGCTGTTTAATAACTCACAGCCACGTGTACCAGATTCATGATTTTGATGATAAATTAGGGTTCGTGGTCTTGAAATTAGGGTTTATCTAGGTTATAACATCGTTCGTAAATTAGATCTCTAATCATGATTATTAATATGCAGGTTGATATTTATACGCCATGGGTGACAGTCAGTACTCCTTCTCACTTACTACCTTCAGGTATTATTATTATTATTATTATTGTTGTTTTTGGAGCATTGATTTTCAAATTTGGGGATTAATTTGGTTCAATATGCAAAGTTATTATTAGGTTACATATATTTAGGAAAACTTAACTAATGTTAATGTGTCACTTGTAGTCCTTCTGGAAAGCTTGTTCAGATTGAACATGCTCTTACGGCGGTTGGATCGGGACAAACTTCATTGGGGATTAAAGGTAACTTCTTTTACAAGATTATTTTTTTCTTTTGCTAATTATATTGTTTGTGTATAAGGAGCAAGTTGTTTTAGTTTATTTTGATTTGTTAGTCTATTCTTACATTTTAAATTGGTTATTGTTTGACTTATTATTGCAGCTTCTAATGGTGTCGTGATTGCAACCGAAAAGAAGCTCCCGTCCATTCTAGTTGATGAGACATCGGTAAGTGTGAATCACATTTTACGATGTTTAAAAGTTTAGGTGTTAAGATCATATATTTAGGCCTTGTGAATCTTCGTATTAGGTTTATCATATATTTAGCCCTTGTGATCATATCAAAATATCACAACATTATCGTTTCTTTTAACTTTGTGTAATGATCATACGCAAGCTTCTTCTGTCGTGGGAATCTTTGTATTAGGATTATCATGTATCTAGCCCTTGTGAATAAGTAGACATCTTAACTAATGTACGCAAGATAACATTAAAGCAGTACCAAAGTCAGCAAAATCCACGAGTTTTATTTTCAACTCCACTTCTGTTTTAAGAAACTACGGAGTCCTGTTCTGTGATTTCTTTAACCTTTTTTACTTTTAATTTTGTTTTTCTAGTAAAAGTACAATTGGTTTGCTTCTGAAATTTCGTATTTTTTTGGTCTCAGGTGCAAAAGATCCAGGTTTTGACTCCTAATATTGGAGTTGTTTACAGGTAAGATTTCAAACATCAAATTGTACATGCTACAAGCGTTTTAGTTTCGGATTTTCATTTTATTTTGTATTTACGTTCTCACTTGCAGTGGGATGGGGCCTGATTCACGAGTTTTGGTCAGAAAGAGTAGGAAGCAGGCAGAGCAATACAATCTGCTATACAAGGTACCTTTTACTGTTTTTCGGTCTTTTCAGTGTTTTTCTGTATGGATATTTGTTACTTCTGTTAGTGTTATTATGCTATTTTTGAGTTTTACACTCTCTTTTTATATGATTCGACTTTGTTGGGAGATTGTATTTCCAGGTTTTAGTTTTGCTTTTGAATAATCTGCAGCAGCTTCGTACTAAATAGTTTTGGTGTTATATTTGCAGGAACCGATCCCTGTTACACAACTTGTAAGGGAAACTGCTGCTGTCATGCAAGAATTTACTCAATCAGGGTAAGTTTGGTCCACATCTTAACTTCTGCTCCAAGCATTATAAGTTGTAACATTTCTTTTAATAATTTATTTTTTTGTGCATATGATTTTAGTTGCTTTTATTCTTGATAATTACATAGTGGCTAAACAACTTCTAACTTATGTTTCTTTATCTAGTGGTGTAAGGCCTTTTGGTGTCTCACTCCTTGTTGCCGGTTACGATGACAAGGGTCCTCAACTATACCAGGTATATGATTCGGAAATTTATTTTTGTTTTTTATTTTATGTTTTGGTGAGCAGTTCATGCTGCACAAAACATTAGTATGCTTTTTATTAGATGCTTTAATTTGTTTCTAAATGGCTTGTTTTTCTTAAAGCTAAGCGTACATGCATTTTTTGCAGGTGGACCCCTCAGGTTCATACTTTTCCTGGAAAGCGTCGGCTATGGGAAAGAACGTATCGAATGCGAAGACATTTCTTGAAAAGAGGTATGTTATTTTTATTTTCAGACATTTTCAACTTTGGATTCTACATTCTTATAATATAATTGTGATCATAATTTATAATATCGTTTTTTTTACAATGGTCACCATGATAATCCAACAACTTGTCTTATGAATGATGATGTTGCTTGCAGGTACACTGATGACATGGAGCTTGAGGATGCTATACACACAGCTATTCTAACATTGAAAGAGGGGTAAAAATCTTAATTCAAAAGTCTTTAATTACCGCAACTAGAGTATGTTTGTAATGTTTTTTTATCATGTGTATCAGATTTGAAGGACAGATATCCGGCAAGAACATCGAGATTGGTGTTATCGAGGCTGACAGAGCATTCAGGCAAGTTTTTGAGTACTACATAGTTGGATGTAAATAACCATGCACATTTTTAGTAAAACAGTTTTTAATTAGTTTGTTTCCTTGTTGCAGAGTTCTGACTCCGGCTCAAATTGAAGATTACCTTCAAGAGGTGGAGTAGCTGTACTATCTTTTGTTATCTGGGCTCTCAGTTTCTTTAATTTCGATGAACAAAGTTAAGATGATTTCAGTTGTGTACTTGTTAAGAATCTTCGAATGACCGTTGAACAATGTGTCTTGGTTATTATTATATGTGCTTGGCGAATCTTTTTGCATTGTGCACCTTTTGGCAACTGAACGCCTAAGCCACCAAAATGTTTTGGCATATCTTTTTGCAAACAACCTATGAACTATTTACCACTATGAACTATTTTTATAGTGGTCATGAAATTAAAAGAATACATGAAGTGTTAAAAGGATAAATGTAACATCAGGGTTTGGGTGCAGAGTCAGTTGGATCTTGATAATATCAATAGATATTAGACATGACGTAAGCAGATCCTCATGTTGCTTAAGAAGAAATTTAACAACAATAGATGAGAGCATTCAAGTTGTTGAGACAACTATCATTTATGAGGAAAGTTATGTGCAAGGTATTCAATTTACAGTACATTTTACATCAGAATACCACCTACCTTGTATCTGTAAATTTATGTGTTTTGAGCTAAGTAGAGAGTGCTTGTTAAAACATGGTGCATACGTAAGCTATAGAGGTGCACAAAATAACCGGTTCGGACCCGACCTGGAACTGGTTCCTACCCATACCCTACCCGCGGGTAGGACTAGGTATAGGATTTCTCCTCGGAGCCGTACCCGGAACCGGAACCGACGAAAAAACCCGGAGGAACCGGTCAAAACCCGACCCATAGCCGGTCAAAACCCGGTCAAATACCCGACTATACCCGGAACCGGTTCCTACCCGAACCTGGTTTGACTTTTGTTGACCATACCCGGAACCGGTTCCTACCCAGTTCCGGGTTTAAAAAATACCTGATTTTGTGCACGTCTAGTAAGCTATACTATTACATGATATGTCCTGTTTGCTAATATGAGTGACGGTTTATCAAATTTTCACATCAACTAATATAGCAATATCGCTCAATCGAAGATCATCGTAGGATTTTCTAAACACTTTTTTTTTTCTTTTTTAATATGCTTGGCTAAGGACTAATAACACTTGACATTCACTTTTCTATTTGCCTTCTTAGGCTCAAAAGTGGTGCACGAGCTATGCTTGTAGTAGTTGCGTCTTGTCATTCTGTAACATTCTTTTAAAACCTGTCATTCATTATGCTTAATTGTATCCATCCAAATATAGAGATCTTGTGATCGACTCTCCTTCTTTAAGACGCTTGTTCCATAGTCACACCAGATATGTTTGGTGTTAGGATCTAATGCGACCGTGGATGCTCCAAAATGTTGCTCAGCTTTTGTGTTGTGGCTATTAATTAAAGCATTTGCAAACCATATTCCACAACACTTTGCTCTAAACATTCATATATACAAATCTAAGATATCTCTCTCTAAGTTCCTTCATATCTAACATCAATATGGAGAAGACAGACCAAGAAGAAGATTAAGAGCAAAAAGAAGAATTGTGCTTCAACTTGGTTGTGAGATATTACTAGCATTGTTGTAATGATTAGTTTGTGAGAGGTTCATCGTTATTGTTTGGTGATTTTAAGAGAGGTGATCACTACCTCTTGAGATTAGTGAGACGTAGAAGGTGAACACTACCTCGGATTAGTGAAATGTTTATACAATGTGATCATTACCTTTGAACTAGTGACACACTTAGTGTACCGATGATCTCTTTCGTTCAAGAGAAATAATAGCGGGGCAACTCCCGATTGGAGAATTGGAGAGAGGACGTACAGTAGATTAGTTAACATCCTTTTGGACGTATATAGCGTATCCCTTAAACTCGTTATTTACTTGCACAATTAAAAACCTGTTCACCCTTCCCTTTAATTTTGTACGGTTTTAATCGATCAAAACATTACAACTTTATCACAAGTATAATATACTCAAGAAAATAAGCCATCAAGTATGCAACCTGATCAACAAAGGATGATGCTATTTACACAAATACGAGATTTTTTTTATTAAGAAAAAAGTTTTGTTTAAGTACAAAACAGTTCATCATTTATTCGACAGGTCAAACCACACCTTTAACCAGTTTTATTTTAAATGAGTTAATTATGCAAATGATCATCATTGTTTGACAAAGTAAAACTTGAGGAATAATAAGTTTAGTCTCCGTGATTTCATCGTGGTATCACTTACATGATGCAACACTAACTAACATTTATTTGTTTATAAGGCTATGGGGTATACTTTAACTCATCTTAATTCCACATAAGCTCCACATCATTCTTTTTTTTTCTCTTTCACTCTACGTCATCCAAAGGAAATGGTTTAACCCATTTAACACATAATTAATATAACAAATCAATTACTCCCTCCGTCCCATTATAAGTGTCTTGGTTTGACTTTTCAAGTCTTTCTTTTGCAACCTTGATCGTAAATATTCTGTGTCATATAATAATTGATGAAAATAATATCAATATAAAATACATTTAAAACCCAATCCATTCATATATTTTACATCAAGTATTATATAATACAAACAAAAATATTGTCGGTCAAAGTTAATCAAGAAAGACTTGAAAAATCAAACCAAAACACTTAAAATGGGACGGAGGGAGTAGTAATTAATACATATTGTTCCTTTTAACCCGTTAAAAGCTTAACTCATGGGCCTTTTTAACACACTTAGCACAAATGTGGAGTGGTTTAATCCATCTTTAAAGTGTCATGTCATTTTAACCTATGTAGGGGTTAGAGTATAACCCATGGCCTAATAATAAAATACTTCATTTTGCCACTACATGAGGGTAATTTGGGTATTCTAAATACGAAAATTGGATTTAAATAATCTTAATTATTGCCTATTGGTCCGCAACAGTTTCAACTAACGAAATATTTTGTGACAGCCCCACATTTTAACCTATTTTATACGAAAGATCTCATACTAACGAAATCCTAACGCCCTTAGTCTTTTAATGACGTGACATGCTTGTGTGTCAAAAGCGTACGTATACAGGAAATACATGGCAAAATCGTGCTTATGTGGCAGGTTTTGAATAGAGGTTAGTGTAATGGACGAAAACGAGGGTAAAATCCATATAAAGAATAGTAACCGAAAGTCATTTCATTAAAATAGTCATTCCTTAACATTCAATATTATAGAGGACAAAAAAAAATTCGTAATTTGATAAAAAAAAAGAAAAAGAAAACAAATTATGTGTTTTTCATTTTTCTTACCAATTGATTGATCCTAGAAAATAATTTGTCGCGTATGAAGTATGATTTTAAACAATGATCAATCATTTCATATATGTCATTAAAATTGCTTTAGATACTACCTAGAATTTCAATAACGCCCCAATACGTAAATAATGAGTTGGTGATGAAGTGGTAAGAGAAAGACTGAGTGTTTTATGCAACTCATGTTCGATTTATGCCCGTATTATTTAGTTTCGGCATCATTTGGTGATGATGAGAGACTAGGCGAGTATGCGGCGATCACTAATTCGATCCTTGAACTAAATGGATTTTGTCTCACCACATGCCTTCGGGCGAGTATTCATTGGGCATCGACCCTAGATGAGGGTTTTCCCCGGCTCGGATGTGATCAGCGTATCTCGGTGTGGTGAAATTCGCCAGTAGTTCATTTGAGAGATTCGTTAACATGCAAAAATTATAATAATGTCACCAATGTGCAAAATCCACAGTTTTTATCTCACACTTTTATAACATCAAAAAGAATTATTCATAAAAATTTGATTAATATACAGAAAAAAAAACAGAAAAGAAAAGAAAACACACATACCTTTGAATTGTGATATAAAAGTTGACAAATTACGTACTAACTTGTGAAATAAATAGTGTAATAAATGCTTTTCTATTTATCTCGTATTATTTTATGCTAACGTTGGAGGAGATAAAAAAGATTGATCAAGGGAAGAGAGTTGTGGGATAAAATATTCAAATAGATAGTATATTTTTTTAATTTATCTTGTATTAAGTTTTTTAATGCCTTAAAATAGATATGAGTAAGGGAAACAGGGTGGTTTACTCGGACCATCCGAGTACACCGGGTACACCACCCCCATGTCCGAGTTGAAGAAGCGGATAGTTGGAGCGGGTTTGGGAACTCGATGGCTAGTAGTTGGGATGGTTTCGGTTGATATGAGGTGGCCTATTTTGTTGGTTAATTGTAGAGTACATACTTAAAGTAACCTCCCTTATAATTTGGGTATTTTGGGTAGTTTAAGGTTGTTTTAAGATGACACTACCCTATTGATTAGTAGAGTACTTTGGTATTTGGGCAAACCACCCTTTTACCCTAATATTAAGAATACCCAATATCTCGTTTGCATGACATATGAGGTCTTTTCATGTTACAAGTAAACATGTGTTAATGTTAGATCCCGTAAGTGTTACAAAACTGTAACCATATATTGTAAACTTGTTACCTATCAAAGATATATGCTTCAAACTTATCACTTTTGGCAAACCAACTGAACCATTTGCGTAATTAACCCTTTTGAAATACTTCATTCTAAAAAGTAGCTTTATATATCTTTTAACTCATTTATAAATTGTTATATAGGATCTTTTGTACTTAAGAAGGGCGGGTTTTTATAAATTGTATGTGAATCTTGTGTATGTCTTCGTAATAACTTCATAAGTGTAGGTGTCATTGACGTTCACTAGAATTTTTTGTTTTTGAATTTTTTTTTTGAAAATACGGCTAGCGGGTCGACACTCAACAGACATTCTATCTGTTGCATGGACCGTGATTATTCTTATTTGTGTTGTTGCGCGCTTGTTGATTATGCACATTGGATGGTAGATATAAAGGTTAACTATGTCATCACTTGTATGTTTGATCATTTTTCTTGAATTTTATCATGCACATTTGGCGGCTAATACACATGCTATCTCTAAAAGTGATTGTAAACAACCCCGTGTTTATATATTGTTATCTTCTTGTGAGATTTTGGTTGGTTGGTCATGTCAAGTCGTGTACGAGATTACTGATTAGGTATGAGCACACACACCCACAATATGTGACAATGTGACATGCATATTGGGAGTTTGTGTTGTTATAAGCAACAATATTTTTTACATATATATGTATACGGAAACTGATTAATTACAAAAAAATAAAAAAAGGGTTTGTGGAGTTTTTAGGTGCGTTGTTGTAAAGCCTAGGGCCCGGGTTCGAATCCAGCCCAATCCTTGCCCCCGTTTGGTTTATTTTCCTCTATTTTTGCTTTTATGAAAATTGGTTAATTACAACGATACAAGTTAGTTGAGTAGTTAGCTAATATATGGGTAAACAATGGTTCTCGAGTTTGAGTCCCACCATGCCCCATTTTAGTTTAAATTAAATATCAACGCTTTTTAGCATTTAGATCACGATTTTCTTTAAATTATGACTAACTTTTCTTGGTTTTGTTTCGATATGCAGAGCCGAACATGTACTGTAAGTACATGTATAGATTTTCGAGAAAAATGGGTACTGGTTCGTACAGTACCCAAACTAAAAAACGGTAAAAACATTTACTTAATCGGTACCTTGCCGATCCCAAAACTAAAATAATTGATGCCCAATTGGTACCGGTACTCGGTACCATTTACTCATCCCTAAACATGTGTAGACATCATTATGGTAATATTACTTCTTTACCTTTTGGGGGTTTTGTTTTACAGTTTCATAGCGTATATAGATATCATACCAATCTCATAAGAAATCGAGTCAATATCTCGACCGATTCCCACTATCTCGACGTAACACACGGGTTAGTGGTATGCTAGTGGATATTATTATGTGATATGTTATTAGTGAGCACAAAACCCATCAGGACATCCTCGAGAATCGTTAAAAAAAATTAGGCTGATGGCGAGAACATTTTTGGCCTTTAGCAAAAAGAGTTTTTTTATGCTTAAACAATTAAATATTTAAATAGAATGAGCATAAATGAATTAAGTAATCGGGTTTAAACATGTATAATTCGAGTTATGCAATTATTTTTTATAAGAATGAGCTTAAATAAATCAAATAATCAGGTTAAAACGTGTATAATTTTCTTTTTTAAGAGAATTCAAGCGTAGTGGGTGATCGGCCTGGGGAGGGTAAACATCATGATCAAAAACTGAAGGTAATTCAAGTGTGTTATATTATTATGTTAATATTAAATGCTACATTACATTTCATACGCATTGGGTGTTGTACGTCTTTTATTGCGATATAATTGAAAATATTAAATTAGTTGAGGTATTTAATGCCATAATAAAAGTCATTAAATGGTACGAGCGTCATCAATGAATTTATATTTCATACGCATTGGGTGTTGTACATCGGTACCATTATAGCATTCAATTATTTTATTCAGTTTTCCATACCCACTTTGCGTCTTAAAATTATATATTGTCTACTTTCTTGTATTATCTAACTATAAAATAATAATAATAATAATAATAATTAATATGTCATGATATAACGAACTAGTGTTGCACTTCAAGTTTTAATTTTTATATTTTTTAAATACTAAAATAGTTCCAATTTGGTCAGGGGTATGTGGTTAGTTTTATTTTTTATTTTTTATTTTTTTTTATTTAATATAATAACCGAGATCATTTATCTCCACCTCACTCCGTAATTACATTTTTGTGCTTTTCATAGTTAATAACATATAGCCTAAAAAGTATTGCTTTATAAATAAAAGATGAATTGCAAAAACAATTTTTTCAAACAATATACTCACTCTTTTTTTAAAAAGAAAAATAGTCAAAATAGAATTTATTGTGTTTTAAAGATGGATGGAGGAGTAATAAATTTCATTAAATTCTTGGTCATGCCAATATTTTATTAAACTTAATATTTTTAAGACTTTGATATGTTAATAAAATAATTTATTTCACTTTATATTAATGGCATTGAAGTGGGTATGGAGCTTAATTTAGGGGGGCTTTAAATATACCAAAAGTTTTTATTTGGTATACCAAGTCAACCCTATTAATCTACTACTAATCATTCAATCAACTATTAATCATATCAATCATCATTTTTATTCTATTTTATTTAAATATAACTACTAATCATTACATAATAATTATTTAAACTACTAATATCTATTTTTTAATTAGGTTTTTTTAAAGACTATTGTAATTAGTTTTTTGCAATACTAGTATTAATAATAGTATATTAAATATTTTATTATACAATTATGAATATTACTAGTCTTCTAAAAAGTACTCAAATATATAAATACGAAAATACAAGTTCATTATGAATGTAAAAACACTAAAATAATTAATCACTTAAATCTACAAACCCACTTTCAGGACGATAAAGTTGGCTGTACAGTTCTAGACGCGACTTATACATTGTTTCCCACCTAACTGCAGACCGGCTAATATTGTTAAGATTGATTAGTAAATTTTCTTATAAAAATTCTTAGGTTTTGGTCACGGCGTCGTTTCTGTTTGCGAGTGTCTCCGTCGTCTCCGTCTTCACCGCCACCACACCTAGCCCTATCTTTGTCGTCGTTCTTTGCTATCGGACGCCTAACCCTTCCCCGTCATGGCCGCCGCCGTCGCCGCCGTTCCACCGTCGCCGCCATCTCCACACCTAGCCTTTCTTCTTCAAAACCTCTTCTCTGTCGTCTCCTTTTCTCCACCACCGTGAGTTTTGGTCACACCACCACACCTAGCCCTATCTTCGTCGCCGTCTCCGTTCTTCGCTACCACCGCCGGCGATATCGAAACCCTAACCACCGTCTACCACCACGATTTTGAAAGAAAACCTAACCCAACACTGATTATACCTGATGAGTGAAAAATTGTGGTGTAGTCATGATAAATTCGTTATCTGCCATGGTAAGAAATCGGAATATTAGTTTAGTTTAATCCTAAGAATTTTGTTATTGTTATTGTTAAATAATATTGAATCTGTTCATAAATTTTCAACTGTATTTTTTGTTTTGTTATGGTATAAATTTTCAACTGTATTTTGGGTTATGTAAAGATTTAAATTTTCATTGTTTTCTAGGTTTACAAATAAATGCTGACAACTGTTGGTTTTCAGTCTGACAGAAAGTAAATTTTCTTAAAAGTCTGACTTTGATATATTTTTGGTATATTTAACAGAACCCTAATTTAGTAGACATTAATATTTAGTTAATATATGATAATTTTCATTTGATTAAATAATTCAACGAATATTTTGAAGTTCAAGTACATAAATTGCATGCGTATTTAAAGTTTGGTTATGATCATATTCATTAATAGGCAAGTTGAAATTTACTCATAGTATTAAATTTGAAAAAGAAAATATAATAATAAAAAAATCTTAAAATGAGTAATTGAGTGTTAGTTAAATAATATAATAACATTAAATATATTTATTAAAGCAATAATAGCTCTAGAGTGGTTACTTCATCTACTTCTCTTCCTAAATCTTTCTGATCCGCCTCTCTATTTTCCATGCATTTATATTTCATTTTGAAAAGAACGTTTTCATATTTGAAAATTATTTTTTTAACGGCAGAATTTTATTAATAATACGCTGGATCAGGCAAAAGGAGGGCAATCAACTATAAGGATTAAGGGTGGAAGAAGTGTTCTGTGTTCACATATGGTTTTCTTCGTGAGTGTGGAAAGAAAATGATCAGGTGTTACAACAATTAGTTAGTGATCCAAATAGTCATTCAATTTGACATCAATGATTCGTATACTTATAATACGAAGACATTATTTGTAAATTTTAAAGGTTCACACAAAATAAAATACTCATTCACAATATTTATAAAAACACACAGTTTTTTAAATACACAAAATCTTGTCAAATAATTTATATAAACGAGTTAAAGTTGAAATATGAAATTATATTTAAGAACTTTTAAAATAAAACCATGTTAAAAATGTGGTTTGATCTATCAAAGAAATGCTGAATGTTTTATATGTAAACAAAAACTTTTTTCCGTAATGAAAAATATACATGAATCTCTTGTATTTGAGTGAAAAATTCATCCTCCTTTGTTTATCAAAATCCACACTATATGGCTTATTTGTCGATCACAAGATGCTAATAAGCTGACAGCTCAGGCTTAGCTTCAATAGCAAAAGAAGTTCTTTCTTACATTCCATTTAGGATTAGAAATAGGCGTAATCGGACATGCTTTTTACATATCTTTCATTATTTATGACCCTATTAACCTCTTTGGGCTTCTATTGAATTGAGAAATAGGTTTGATTGTCGGACCTCTATATTTGGATGGCTACAATTAGGCATATTAGAAGATGAGATTAATTGATTTTCTTAAGTATGACATATTTCCAATAAGGTTTACATGATATTTCTAAGCTTCTCATAATATAAACAAGTAAATGTAAAGAAATATTGCACAATACAAGTTTTGGTCGTTGGTATATATGTGGTTATATGATGTTTCTACTGTTGTACACATATGAATGCAATAAATTCTCATATTTTTCTTGATTGAAATAAGAAAAAACGTGTGTTGTTATTCATATGAATTAACTAGACATTATTATCATGATGCGTGTGAGACATGTTACATCATATGATCATAAGGCTATGTATAGTGGAGGGGCTTCAAAATATGGTGTTTTGCGTCATGTGACGCCAGTCAGCAAATTGTGGGTTTTTGTTGTAAGGGTATCGTTGTGTTGTAGCCCAATATATATATATATATATATATATATATATACACACACATATACACACACAGAGATATATATTTCACACACAATATAATAATAATAATATAAACAAACAAGTTACAAAAGGAACATCATGCATTAAATATGTTAAAATGCTGAAAATAATCTGAAAGTCAGTAGAACTTGTTATAGTCTCCAAAATTTTGCTGAATTGGTTACTTACTAATAATGATATTGGTTACTAGGTTGGTGTTAAATTGTTATATAAGAAATTTCCTTTTATTTAGTGGTGTTCATGTGGAGGTCATTGTATTAGCTTGTTTATGAAGTATACAATGATTTATCTCATGTGGGTTGGTTTGGTACATTTATGTCATTGGTGACTGTTTTCATCTATAACTATATATGGACTTTAAACTGGTTTAGAACTTAAAGAAAGGTATGGTTCAACAAATACATTCATCTTGGTTACACGTGTTTTGTTACCACATCCATTGTTTTGAAAAAGCTTCTATGATCATAAAATATATTTAAGCTTATATGACCATAACAATTATTTGCAAAAACTTATTTCTTTGAAAAGTTGTATGATAACGAAGACTGTAATATGTATAACAAAGATTGTGGTATCAATCATATCGGGTTGATGGCTTGACAAGTTAAAAGTAGCGGGTTAATTTGGTGAACCAAAACACAACCCATATTTTAATTTATATCAAACCCATCAACCATAACCCGCAAACATTTAAAATCATATACTCTAAACATGTCCCTTGAACCTATTTATCTAAACGTGTCAAATAGTACTTATTTAACTAAACATGTTAACGGGTTGACATGTTTAACTAAACGGGTAAATATGTAACCCAAACACCATCTGCTTAGGTAAACAAGTCAACCAAACACAACCCATTTTTAACCAAGTTAGATATGCTAATCCAAAACCTGATTATTTTCATGTCATGGTCGCGCCAAAAGAAACGTAGGATACGAGTTTGAAGGAAAGCATAGGAAAAGCAAAGACATCATGCCTCATTTCACAACAAAGAAAGTATTGTGCAAGCCTCGTGCTGATATGATTGATGTTCATTAGGCCCTCTTGCATAAAGAATCTTCATTTTTTGTTTAATCCAATTAATCAAGAATGAGAAAGTGTGACAACATACTTGATATGACTTAGCATATAACACGAAAGATAATATTCAAAGTTTACTACAAAACAAAAATTGAAAGTTAGGACGTTTAATAGTTTTATGGTCAATATAAACCATTATCAGTTAAGTATATTTTTTGACCGACAAATGCTCCTAATCCTATAAGAGGTGTTGGAAAAATCTCTCATTCCATAACTCGAACGACAAACCATTAGAGAAAACCTTCATCAACGCCCCCACCACAGTGGAGATGGCTCAGCATATCATGATTCGAATTAATTAAATTTAAGGGTATTTAGGATTCGTTATTTTAACTCTGTATTACGTTTTAAAAAGTTAAAGTCATAAAACTATGACCTATTAACTTTTCTATGTGATACAACAATCTCAAACACCTAATTACTTTTTAAAAAAGTAATAATTTATAAGTTAAACTAAAATCAGCAACACAAACACCCCTTAACCCCTTCTCGCGGATCAGTCAGAAAGTTAGCAGGTGCTTCTTTCTTGGCTGAGATCCTGGCACGCCTAAGCACATACCATAAGACATTTCTAACCCAGTCGTGACGATACTTGAATCCCGACAAAAGGAGATAGCGGTGCAACTTGTTGGGCGCTTACCCATTATCCAGATGTAGTTCGATTTGTGTTTATATGAGTAAGAAATATATTATTAATGCATTTAAAAAAAAATTATTGATGTAAAATATATTTTTTGTAATAATGACAAATTTATCATTTTTAATTTTAAATAATAACGCTTAGAAATAATAAATACATTAGCATTTGAATATTCCACAATGGTTGCTTGCTTAAAAATTCAAAATGCAATCACAATAACAATAAAGATAAAATATTTAATAGCGGAGTAGATTTCAACATTGAATTAATATTAATACGAGGGAGAAGGTATTCATTAATTGCCTATTTACTCTTCATCAATAATAATAATAATTATTATTATTATTGTTACTCTCCTCTCTTCCTTCCAACGTCCCTATATAGACACATGTATATGTAACCGAAGACTCCATTATATTATTATTCATTCACAATCAATCTCTCCGGCAACCACAATTCGCCATGGTCACTGACGTCACTTACCTCTGTTCCGTCATGAACAACCAGCAGCAAGCGATTATGAACGATTCCAAATCAACGGCTCTGATTACTCGTGATTTGCTCGGAGGCGGTTCGGACCTTGATTCGGCTAAGGAACTGGACCTGGACTTGCACGTGCCGTCCGGATTCGAAAAACGACTCGATTTGAAGGTGAATTGAGTCTGTTTTGACCTAATTTTGCTTTACGATTAGGTTTAGTTGTGTGTTTTAGCTATCGATCGTTGATATATGTTATGTTATGATGTTAATTTCATGATTTGTGTGATAATTTTGTGATAGGTATATATGATGATGATTCAGTCAACCTAATTATACCTTATGATTCAGTTTTATCTGAGTTTTAGCTTTTGTTTTGTGATCGATTGATCGTCGATATATGTTATGCTATGTTATGTTATGTTATGCTGTTAATTTCATGTTAATTTTTGTTGATATGAATATATGATGATTCTGTTAAACATGATTCTACCTTACGAATCGGTTTTCTCGAGGTTTTAGCTCTTGTTTTGTGATCGATCGTCGATATATGATATTATTATGTTAAATTGACGAATTGTGTGATAATTTTGCTGGTATGTGTTGGAGATTATGGACCAGTCCTATTAAATTAACGCGGCTAATGAACCTTAGTTGTGGAGATTTTTATCAAATATGAACCGGCCCAGTTAAATTAACGCGGCTAATGAACCTTTGTTGCTGAGATTTTTACCAAAACAAATGAGACATTCCATGACCTTAGACGTGCTATGGGGCGTCGCAATGGATTTATTTGCGGTATTTCTATTTATTATTTTAGAGATTTATAGATTTAAACAAAAGCGTTCGCAGAGGTTCTGTCTTATAAGTAGATGAGTCCGATTAAAATAACGCGTCCAATGAACCTGATATAAGCACAATTGCACAAACGCTCTAATAGATAACCTAGTTTCACAAACCCAAACAATATTATGTAATTATTTGAAATGATAATGTTAATAATAGTAATAATAATCATAATCTGTATCTTGTAAAAGAGAAGATCGTGTGGTTGAATGTTTGATTTTAGAATTAAATAGCATTAGGTGATGGTGTATGAAAAGATATTGATGAGGAGCCATTAATGAGGCTAAGGAATTTATTATTATAAAAACGTTCGTAAAGTGTAGTTGATAATTTATTTAAGTAGGCAGATTGTTTGGAATGCATACATTTATGACTGCATTGATGCGTATTTGTTTTTCTCCAGTCTTAACTTTGTATTTATCTATTTCTTCATCTCATTAATGCCCATTGTACTTCCACTTTTATTCATGTATGTAATCGTGTGTTTCTGTATCCTTTGATCATCCTGCATAATGCATAATATTAATAATAACAATAATATTAATATCTGCAGTCAGGAAAAGTTTATCTCCAGAGATGCAAATCACCCAACACATCATCTTCATCCTCTGATCATAAACATGGTAAACACGATCAGACGGTTTCGAAGCTTCAGGATCTTAACTTCCCGCCTTCGTCAAAGAAGCCGTTAAACCTCTTTGACGACGCAAGTTTGGATCTCAATCTCGTCAACTTATCGTCTGCGTCTTCAGCATCACCGCCTGCTTACAGTGTTTGCACTCTGGATAAAGTTAAGTCTGCACTTGAACGCGCAGAGCGTGAGACGATTAAGAAACGATCGTCGAGTTCTTCGAACTCTTCGTCTTCGGCTAAGGAGACATTGGTTATTTAAGATGATGATGACCATGATCGGTCTTCGCAGGCTTATGCTGCTGGTTGCCCGAGCTGTTTGCTGTATGTGTTGATTTCTCGAAGCAACCCAAGATGTCTGAGGTGCAATATGACTGTGCCGTCGCCCACGGCTTTGAAGAAACCGAGGATTGATCTTAATATCTCAATTTGAGTTAGGGGTTTCTGCTGATGATACTAGTAAATTCGGTTCGGTTTGGTTCGGTTTATCTTACTTACTAAATTAATATTAATGTAAATGATATGTTAGTCAACAGGGGAAATAGAAAAATAGTTTTGGCTTCAATTGTTTTTGAAGTTTTAATGATTAAAAATTATGTGTTGACTTAAAGTCAAAAGGATAAATTAAAAACTAGAACTAATAAAATGTATGATCACTTTCTCGGTAGATGACTGAATCACTTGGTAGAACATATTGCATTGATTTTTAAGCTCGAATAACTTTTTTATATAACAAAAATTAGAATTTTGTGTTCGTAAATATAGCTATAGCTATAGCTATCCGAAAGAGGGAATAGAGTTTTTAAAAGGTGTAATGCACTAGACTATAAACAATACCGTTTATGCTATTTAGACTATGCGTTATAAGGGTGGTGAGGATAAGCTATAAGTGATGTGGCGGGTACGAAGACATGGTGAGCAATACACCAACATGTTTCGAGTGAAGGTAGTGATGTGCGTATCGCTCATCATGCTTCAAAATACCCAACCGATGCTCTCCCATTTTACATATCGCACATTGGAAGGTTAAGTAAAAATAATAATTATTGCTATATAACAAATAAGAAATTTGGTGCCGCAAGTGCCCTATTGGGCAACTTGGCGGCACCAAACTGGTCCACAAATTTTGTTTTTGGTTTTTTACTTCAGTTATCGTAACGAACGTAATAGTGACCGATGTACGTCATTTTTGTATGTCTTTTTTAGTTACGGGATCGATGACGGTCGGGTTTTACCAATGCTCGAGTTTTACCAACTGACACCACCCCGTTGGTTCACCTCAACTTTTATATTTTTTTTTGTTTTATATTTGGTTTAATTCCGGTATAATAGTGCACGACACCGAAACCGACCGAATTTGTGCTGACTTACCCGCTCAACGCTTGGCACCGAAAAAGTTTGGGGTTTACCAGCGTCCGAGTTTTACGAGTTGCCCGGCGTAACGCTCCAGGTAAAACGTAGTTGATGGATAAATATCCCAATCAACTTATACACGACCAAATAACTTGCAATTTAACTCTACCTTTAGACAATCATAATATTTCTACACAACTCAACAACAACATAAGTTTATCATCCTTAACTAATGATACCAACATTTTTAGTCAGACAATGAAAAACGGAGGTAGCGATATATTAGATGAGGATTATACATCACGTCCAAGAACAAGAAAAACCCTCTTAAATAGAGATCGTGAAGGTGTACGTACAAGAAACGTTTTGTAGCCGACTGCTTTGCCTAAAACGATGTATTCACCGAAGAACAATTTTTGCAACAGTTCTAAAAAGAGACGCTAACTAATGATTTGGAGAGAATCGATTCGTTATTTTGATTAGCATGGGTTGCGAGAGGTAAAATTGGTTTTATTTCTATACAGAAGTGCACATAAGCTATTCGTGTTTATTAATAATACTAACAAAAAAATTTATTTATTAAATTTAATCATCAACAATAATTTATATATATACAAAGGTGGGAGATTTGTGCTTCATCATGTTGTACATCATGCTTTACCGCTTATACTTTATTCTTTAGTGATTTTCTTTATTTTTTCTAATTTTCTTTTTTATTATTTGTTTTTAACTTTGACCCCAACACTTTTCATAGTTTACAAATATGTCACACATTATTTTCTTAGTTTTAACCCTCAACATTTTTCCACATTCAATTTTGGTATCATACACTTTTCATCTTTTAAAATGTTTGTGTTTAACGTTTCGGTATAAATTTAACGAGTTAACACGCCAATGCATGCGTGTGGTTCAACATTTTTATGTCTAATTTTTCCCGTTTAATGGTCCAATCGCAACGCGTAGAGGTAAGTTGACTTGGTTATTTTTTTTTCTATATTTGTCATTTCGGTTTAATTTTTGTGTGTTAACACGACGCAACGAGCGTTGTGGTTCAACGTTTTCACGTCTGCTTTTTGTTCGGTTTTCTTACTGGTTAACGAAAGTTACGGGCCGGGTGACGGAATGGTGACCGAAGGTGGTGGCAGTGGTGGTGATAACTTCATGCTTTCGAGTGAATTGGATGTGTAAATACACGGTTTTACACCCCCGCCGCAATGCGAGGGGTGGTAATACTAGTTCTATTATAAAGAAAAGTGAATGATGGGTATAACATACGTTTAGTGGAGGTAAATGACGAAGTAGATGATGATGTGGCGTTGAAATGAACGTCAACGGTGGATAACGAATAATAGTAAAACATATAGCGCTCCACGATTTATTTATTCCATTTTATTTGTTTGTGTCGGATTACTCTAATCATAAAGGCCAGACATGTGCATTTTTGCGTTCTTATAACTTTCAACTCTTTAAAAGGAAAATGTCATTGTACGCTTATTAAGTTACTACTTGTAAACTTTCAACTCTTTTAAAGGAAAATGTCATTGTACGCTTATTAATTTTCTACTTGCACTTTTATATTATTAAAGCTTACGTTATGATTTAAGACTTTTGCTTCTTAATTCAAGCGTGCAACAGTAAAGGATACAACTAACAACTTTTAACAAATTGTCAAATGGTGACGCCACCTTCAAAGGAGCTGTAGATTGTATACCTAGTGCCGTAAACGAACCGATCGAACACGAATGAGGCCTTGTTCATGTTTGTTCGTTAAGAAAATATTGTGTTCACGAACGGTTCACGAACAATTACCGAACGAGATTTTTTGTTCGTGTTCGTTCATTAAGGAAATTAATGTGTTCACGAACGGTTCACGAACACAAATAAAATCGGTAAAGGCTAGAGAATAAGGCCGATTTATTCTTCAATGTGAATATTGAACCAATGTGAATGAACACAAAAAATATTCGTTTATTCATTTAACTTTATAATTAATCAAATAAATATTTATGTTCGTTCATTTAACTTTATAATTAATCAAATAAATATTTATGTTCATGCGCGCATATTTAAAAGTGGACATTTGTGTTCGTTTATGTTTCTTTGTTTAAAATCTAAACAAACATAACTAAACAATGATAAACGAACATACATAAACATATATGAACCAATGTGAATCAACACAAAAAAACTTAAATGAAAACACATAAACAAACACTAATTAACAAATATAAAGCCTTTAAACAAATGACATATCCAGATAATATTTAGTTATTTTCTATTAATACATAAACGAACGTTCATGAACATTAATGAACGAACGGAACATCTGTTCATGTTCGTTCGTTTGTTAAAAAAACGAACATAAACGAACTTCCAGCCGAACTGTTCAACGAACGTTCCGTTCGCTTACAGTCATATGTATAACTGAAGAGGTAGGTCCCAGCAGAGCCCAGTTGGACCCGCAAGACTCACCTTGAAGAGGGACGTCTGCGCAGAAACCAACTGGATCCGCAGGACCAACCATGCTCAGAGACGTGACGTCCTTACGCGCAGTACGCAAGCTGTTCCCGCAGGAAATGCCTCCCGATGGTGAAGGACTCCGCCTGTTCCCGCAGCTTCGGATACAAGCCATCGGGGAAGGCCACCCGCGCAGCAAGGCTACACGCACAAGGCACTTAGCTATCAAATCACTCAGTGTCACCTGAAGGAATGAGCAAAGCCGGGAACAATCCCGCACAAGGGCGGGAGGGGGAATACTCCCGCCCAAATAAGCCAGTCCGTACGATACGGGAAGATCTTCTGTACTGTACCTGACGAGGTATGGGAAAAAGATCTGACTAAAGATACGACAGCTTATTGACAACAGTATGGCGAGCAGCATGCTCCTGTACTGTATGTCACTATTAGCTGCTGCCTACTCACCAACTACTGCCATACCACGTGCATAGCCGGCAGTTGGTGGAAAAGGAATAGTACACAGCAGGCCTGGTCACTATCAGCCGCTGCCTACCCACCAACTACCAGCAGGGCACGTGCGTAGGCCACTGTTGGTGGAACAGGAACACTGTTGCAGCCGGCCACACCTCCTTGGAAACCTACCTTCGGCTATAAATACCACAAATGGTATGATCATCACATCTTAACAATCTTATCATATTATACCTGATATCTGCTCTAGCAATCTCTTAATATACTTTTATATTTAAAGAGCAATCTAGTCTGATTCTCACGCCGGAGGGTGGTCACAAGGAGGACCCCCCCCCCTTCTCAGTGACAAGCTCACGGTGTCTGTTTTGCAGGTTATCAGAAGAACCATCTTCTCTGGGTCTAACCCCTCGTGGGAAACATCTATCTAACCCCCAGGTTACCAGTAATCTGCCCGGGGTTCACTTAGTGTTTCTTCAATAACTGTATATTTGACATTTTGCAACTAGTGGATATTAAATTTACCTTTTTAGTTAACTAGAAATATCTTTTTTTTTAATTATAAACACACATTTTAACATTACTACATATAATCGGCTAACATATTGTTTTATTAAAATTATTAAAATATTAATGTGCATTTAATAAATTTTGTCTATAGAAAGATCTTTTTTTATTCGTCCTAGCCTATAAGTATTACAAATGCTTTATTAATCCAACTCAAAATGTAAAATTATGAGTTAGTTTAAATGTTTTCTTGTAGATATCATATCAAGTTCCTTATCACTACACAACCAAGCAAACACGTATGAAAGTATATAACTTAATGAGAAGAAATCACCGAGTAAAGTAAATTCGTGAAACTTTCTTTCTTCATATGAAAGTTGGAATTAGCGGTTTCGAGTCAATATTAGATATTGACCATTACATTATGGTTAGTGTCTTAAGAAATTTGAAAACCTAATCCGTAGAAATTAAAACTAAAGATCATAGGTCAAGGAAGTTAAACGTCAGCAATACAAGAGTGTAAGTTCTTTCTTCAAAAACATATTTTGATCAATCAGATTCAAATAGTTAATATGTAAACAACAATTAAGAAATTCAACTTAAAAATCATAAAAATTAACAAATCCCTATTTACCTAAGGCTAAGGGGTGTTCGGGATTCCTTACTTTTGCCTCCTTATAACTTATTACTTATTGAAAATTAAAAAGGTGTTTGGAATTACTTGTGTGAGTGGAAAAGTTTTTACAAGGTTGTAACTTATACAAATAAGGAATTCCAAACACCCCTTAATCAAATCGCATACCAACAGACCAAGAAGGCAAGAAACCGGTTATAGAATTGACCAAGAAACATCTCAACCGGAAACCAGATTGTAGAATAATGGAATACTATGTTGCAATACAAGACATAAAAGAAAAAAAAAGATTAAAATGTAACAAATATCACACCAACCAAATAAAAATATTAACAAAGATAACAATGCATCCCCTTTATATCCAAGAGTTTGGGTTAACTCCTGCAAGTTACATGTATATCAACATATGTGGTTATTAAGAGTATATTAGGATTAGAAGCCATTCAAATTATAAAACAATTACCAAGATAACGTTAGTAATAAATAAATCATAGTGTTAGTGTGTTACCTTAAACTGAAAATAATAAGTGACTAGCAACAAGAGTATAAAGTTGCAAACTTACATGCAACATAATATTAACATACATACTGATGACCTGTTAGTTTAGTAGTATGGTGTTTGCTGCTCATAAAAGTTTCAATAGAGACTAACCAAATTCTCACAAAAACACCAAAATACAAGAAGAAGATAAGTTAAAAGCTTTAATTACATAATCTGATGAGATAGATTTCAAGACCCATCCATTAATTAGTATAAAAGAAAAGCCAACAACAATCTACTACTAGATAAAACAACTAATCAAAACTATTCTTAGAAAAAACTAGAGAGGGTGGGAGGGAGGGTGTGAATAGTTTTCTCTTAAATTTTGTTTTTCTCTGAATTATTAGTTGATGTTAAAATTTATGTACGATTAAAGGACATGTATTGTGAATTCTAATGATAATTAAACAAATGTTTAAAGAGTTTAGAGAAAAAGATACATAAGTACACAATTTATAAAGGTTCAAATGGATGTTATCGAACCCACTTTAGTCCTCTCTGATCCCCTGATCGAGAGTTTACTTCATTACTCATTTCCCTAAAATGGTAGGGATCACCATTACATCGTAGTACAAAACATAATGATTATTATCGTATTCTTTATTATTGTTTTTTATTCATATGGCTTCTACGATTTGTGAAGTGGCGCATATGTAGAGTGGTCACGATGACCCACTATTTAGTCCTATGGCTCACACAAGAAGTCACTTACCAACAACCAATTATAAAGTGGTGTGACTGTTTTATCGAATTTATGTTATCATGGGCCAGTGAACTATAAAAGAGACTGCAATTTAAAATATATACATGTGAGTGACACTTGAATGACTTATTTTCGTAAACAAATATCGGCAAGTCCCAATATTAACTATGGTTTTTTTTTATATTTTTTTTCTTAAATGTGGCCTTGTATTATATACCGAAAACGTGGCTAGTCGAAGCGAGAACCACAAAACAAACTATGAAATTAATGTGATTGTTATAAAGGTTTTTAACCGAAAAAAGCGAAAAATGGTTGGATGCATGACATCATTGTCTTTTTATCGCTCAAACCAAGTTTGCTTCATCACATATTGTTACAAATAGATGTTATCGCTCAAACCTAGTTGATATTCAGTTCAAATCTGCACACCGATCGATAATATTTAGTTTTGAGTTTGTCATCGTATTTTAAAAGTTGTAGTAAATAGTAATGTGTATAAGTTTTGTCTAAAGGGGAAAGCATTAAAAAGAAAGAAAGATTTCTGAACTCTCACATTAGTTTTTACGTTTATATTCGACCACATTCCTAATTTTTTGCATTCTATTTGATCGGATTCAAATTACTAATATACATACATATATACATATATAAACCTTTAGGAACAACTAAATAGATATACATTAATTTTAAGTGTTGATAACAACCTTTTCTTAGACCCAAAATTTTTGGTTTGTCATCATTGACGGTGACTTCGATGAGGGATTTTGGGTCATTGGAATCATAAATGTGATGCCTATATCAACCTAGAACTTGATGTGCGCATGATTAATGGTAGATCTATGTTAAAAAAAATACCTTTAATTTAAAACACAGTCAAAATTCGAATCTTTAGATAAAGGCTTGGAGAATGTATACACTTATCGAACACTCGCGTGAAAGGATCGTGATTCGGAAAATAAATTTATTGGTAAATATGATTTTGTTCTCATTGTTTGGTCATTTTATCACTTTGCACACTAAAAAGGATTTTATTTGTCACATTTGCCTCTTAAGTTCATTGTTTTAACCCACTTAAGTCACATTTGTCACATTTACGTACTTGTATCCTTCCAAAGACAAACTCCCTTTAGTAGTTAAACAAAAACCAACATAATCTGTATACCCTGTTCAAAGTAGACTCAGCTAAAATATAGGTAGTCCAGATTAGAGGTGTACAAACCGGTTAAAACCCCTAAATCGGTTCAAGTTGGAATCGATTTAAACAATGGAAAAATGGACTCGGTTCGGGAACCGAACTGATTCGTTTATAGACTAGTTCCAAATCTTATTTTAATATCACATCCAATGCTTTGGACTGTTTTTAACACCAATATGTATTTAACCCTATAGCTTATTATAAAATTTGTATCGGATGTTTAGGTTTGATTGCACCACTTCTTTAACCCTCAGAAGTGTTCGAGAGGGTAAACCACTCAAGCCTCCCAACTTTTCAACTCTCAACGCAAATGACAAATGATCAACAAGTTTTTGTATGATAATGGAATACAAGAGAGTCCCCGAGATTTATACTTGTTCCTCAAAGTCACACTTAACTCCACTTTGCTTTACAATATCATATTGCAACGAAATATTGCCCAACTATGAAATCTAAAAAAGGAGAGTTGTCCGTAACTCACAACCAAAACTAATAGAATACGAAGAGCTGAGGCGACGAGCAATGTTTTTTATTGTCATTTTCCTTTTATTTTAATAATATTTGTCGTTGTAAAACAAAATGTTTGTTGTTGTAACTTGAGTTGTTAAATAAAAAGTTTTCAGTGTGACTGTGAGTTGTGAAATTTATTGTTCAGCATAATAAAAGTTATCAACTTAAAATGCATTTTTTATATATTTTTTGTGATATACAAAGTTTTCAAATTACATTTTAGTGATAACGGGTTACAATATTTCCTTTTTTATCCTTGGTCTTTGGGGTAGTTGTCTTTGACTCGTCTAAGCATCTTTTATATTGTTTGTTCATCATAGTTGCTCATGCGTATCGATTGGCCACATGCGAGTTTATCAGTGGAGACGCCCATTTGCTTGATACCTCTACATTGTGAATATGTTCTTCAATTGGTTGTTCGTCTTCTAAAGTTGTATTTTTTTTAAAAGTTCGCAGCCTGCAAGTGATCTTTTAAGCAAATACACATTTCCAATAATCCAATTGATAAAACCCTGCCACTAATAAGAAAAACATATTTTAAGCTACCATAGAAACATAAATGGTTGGTAAATCTCGAGTCATAACTGTTAGGATCGGAAATTGTGATTCATTTTCACATTGTCAAGATATCAAAACTTTTGAAGCCCTCTAAACTCACGACACACAAAAAAATATGTCTCGCAATACCTTTTGAGTTCACTACATGGTGTGTTACCTTGAGCTCGTTTACTATTATCGTTTCTGAAATTTTGATAAAATTAGTCCATGGGATTCCGAACTCCTAGACCCTGTCGACATTGATTCGCGTATATTTGTCATAGAACCGTATTTTGAAACATAAATATAAAACATAATGCGTTTTTTGGATTTATTTTATTTTGTTTTTTTCAAAAAGAAGATCATTATCACACAAACCCAAATCACATGTGTTTTCAATTAACAATTCAACACAGGTAAAAAAATAATTTAGGCATGGGTTTAAAGTCGCGACAAAACAAAAAATTGGAAGTATCTAGGTAAAATATATTTGTAATTTTAATTTCATCGATGATATCATATTTTTTAAAAACTTGCCTTTATTGTTCAGAAGAAAAAAAAACCTTGCCTCTATATTGAAAGTTTTCTAATTTGTTACACATCAAATATAGTTCACCAAGTATGAACCACTTGTGGGATAATAACATCCGATAACTTTGTAGTTATGCTTTTAAAAAACTCTAAGAAAATCGCTTAAATCTTTAGCATATGACTATATCTCAGGCCAAACAAGTGTTGAGCATGAATAGGGGTGAGATTGGTACTGATATATAAAATACTTATACCGAAATTATGGAAAAGTGGGTAAAAAAATCGCACTGAATCGATCGGTATAGTACCGATTTGGTATGGTCTTGATACTCGTTACAAAATTCTCATCTTTATTTAGTACCAACATCGAACATGCTGAATCCAAATTCTTAGAAAAGTGGGTATTGTATATTGTACCAAATCAATAAGTACCGGTACTTGGTACCAAGTGTTATCCCTAAGCTTGAACCCGGCCATAGTGAACAAACTTATCAAGAAACATTTCTAATGTCTCCCTTTGTTTTAAAGCACTTTCAGACATGTTAAATGAACCCACCATATAGGCATATCCCAATTGGGACCTAAACAAAGGACATTTGTTTCTTTAAAATTTTTCGATAATTTATGTATCTACTTCTTTTAAAAATGTCGGTTAACATTCTTCTAAAAGCGGTGGTTAATTTAGAAATGTGCTCAGTCTTTAGTCCGTCTTGTACAACTAAATTAACTATATGTTCAAAACATAGGTATGAAAAAAATACACCATCACAAATCGGTTTATATTTTATTTTTAATTTTCCAACTATGATTGTGTTGTTTGAGGCGTTATCAAATGTCCTTGTAAATATTTTGTTTTGTAATTTATAATTTGTTATCACATAATCCATAATATGAAATAAGTTATCTCCGGTATGCGGTCATTCAGACATTTCAAATGCAAGCGTATGTTTCATCATTTTTCATGTACTTGGATCTACCTAAAAAGCAGTAACACAAATGTATGATTCCGGTAAGCCATTGGAGCTGACAAACATCGGTAGTCAAGTTCACATCAGTTTGTAAATTTTCAAAACCTACAAGTAAATATTGTTATGTTTTTTTCTATAAATTTAAACAATAAAGTCAATTGAATGACTTATGTATTTGTATAGGTGTTAGAGAGTTCTTGAATGGTTTTTGTCAGACGCAGGCTGTCGAAGTGGTCGAACGAAAATCCCTCTTGAATCACGAACTTTGCAAATCGATCCCGAACTGCATTAACGTCAAAACTACAAAGATTCCATCGCGTTGTTGATTATTGGCCTTTAGCAGCACTGATTTTCATCGTTATGAAGTGCCTTTCTATATTACTTTTCACACGCTCGAATTTGAAAAACATACCACATTTCTTGCACCGAGTACTTTGAACCATTTGACATATCACATAAACCGATGCTTGGATTCCTTATTACCTTTTTGAGACTATTGGCTTGTGAAAACTTATTTAAACAAGTGCAGCTTTGCTTTTTTATACTAACCAAAACAACCAATACCTATTTATAGTATTTTATACTAACATATGGGGGGCATGTTGATCCAAAAAAACGAAGAAACCAATTCCAATGGTCAAAAAACGACCATATATCGTTTTTAACGACTAGAATCATTGTGACGAACTAGCTCCTCACAGATTGATTGTAAAATGGTTTCCCTTTTAAAACCCCATACTGGTCCCTAACCTCTGGTTCCAATCGGTTATAAACCGGCTCATATTAGATCGATTTCAAACAAGTTCAGTTATGTTCGTTTCGGGTAACTGTTTTTTGTGCACCATTAGTCTAATTAGCTATCAAACCGATCAAAGATGATAGATTAACAATAGAAAAGAAAGATCGGTAATCAGGATTCGGTAAACAATGATTCAGTCCCTATACAGTGTAGCATTTAGTTGTTAAAAAAATCACTACATTAAGTAATACATTTTTAATTCATTAGGTTATTTAATGTAACTACTGCTATTTTTTTATTATTTAAATGATAATAATACCCAAATATAATCGGTGTTTGAGATAAGTTGGGTTAGATGTCATGTTAGACTTAACTCTTACAAACCCGTTATGAAGCACGGGCCACGAATAGTATATATATATATATACACAAACACTCTAGAGTCTAGGATCTGTGTTTATATATTTACTAGGTTAAGAACCCGTGTATTACACGGGTTGGACAATAAAAACGGTATAATTGATAAATCTTTTTAAATACTTTATATGATTAAACTTACGTATTACATATAATAATGAAAAATGAAAAGTTCATAAATCACTAAACTTACAAATAAGTTGTAAGTTTTATATATACAAATAAATTGTTATAGTTTTACTGAAACATTAACAAACCATACGTTCAATAAAGCATGTACACATCATATACAGTTTTTTTATTTGAATTAATTGCTAGTTTCTCTAACCATTGATGAGGCTATCTGATGCTCAATTATTACTTCTACTTTTACCTGCAATTCACAACAAAAATAAACAAACTAACCATGATTTAATACCAACACTTGTCTCATTCATTTAGTTCGATTTTTACATTCATAATCAGTCAAAAAGATCGAAAGAGAGAGAAAAAAAGGAAAGAAAGATTGGCTAAATTCATTTTAGCTCGGTTTCAAAATAATAAGGCTTTTGTATTCATATGTGACACCCATATTGCTAATCAAAATACTGGATAGGGAGTGTTCCGGTTCCAACCGGTCCATACAAAATTAGTCACTTTGACATTCTACCCAATCCGCTTATGTTTTTGATCTTGTTAATAAGATTTTTTTTTGCCAAAATAACCTAGAATAATATGATCAATTGGTTTCTACCCAACTCGCTAATGTTTTAATCATGTTTTTATCATGGTACATCCAAATTTGTCATTGACAAAGAGGATCTATTGCACGCAACTTGGAACAAAATATAAACAAGAGTCAATATACTTCAAGTTTGTGAGAAGAGCAAATTAGTCATTTGGGCAATCATAATCAATAAAAGGGGTGATGCAGTGAACCTGACTTTATAATATGAATCAAACTCCATTAGTTGTAATCCACGATAATGCTAAATAAGGAATGGATGGGATAATGAAGGCTATATAAGGAATGTTTTAAATCTTAATTAAATTTTTGTTTTAAATTAATAAATTTAATTAGAAATTATAGGTTAATACATGAGAGTGCCACTTCACAAATTATTAGACCAATTAAAGGGTTTGTGGTTCAATCAATATTTTTGTTTATTATAATAGTAGATTATATATACCAAACTTTCTTTAAATGATAATTAATGAATGCCTTGCCTCATTTCTTAATTTTTCCTCCCCCCCTTTCATTATCTTCACCTACCCATTTATAATTCTTAACTCATGCTATCGAATTTTACAGGAATTTATATAGTCAAAAATTCATATTCACGAGGTAAATAAATACACACGTTATAGTTGGTCTAATTGGTAAAATGGATTTTAATATTCTATATAACGGTGATTTTAGATCCTTTACAAATTACAAGTATATCACATACATATGTATTTACAAATTACATGTATGTATATGTGTGTGTATATATACCAGTCAACATTAAAGGATACCAACCATCTTGAATGGAGTAAAAAATGTAGTGCTAGTTCAGTGGCGGATCTAGGAATTTTTTTTATGTGGTGCACAACTTTTAGATTCTTCAATTTAATAGAGTCGAGTATAAAAAAATCCGGGTCGGTTTGAGATTCGGGTCGGTTCGATGGATCGGGCAAAGTTCATTACGTAATAAAAATACGATAAAATAATAAAAGGGACACCGTCATTAAAGTTCATCTATGTCATCTCATTATACTTTTAGTGGGCTAAATTTAATTGAAATCCGTGGATAATTTGAAATGATTTCATACACTATGACACTGAATTTATATATTTGATTAATAACATTATTGCTCCCTTTGTTGTTGAATTAGTCTATTCCATCAACATAACTTTTCAATCTGACACGTTTTTAAAATATCTCAACATAATGTTTACATACTACTTGGAACTTTGATGATGATGTATTATATGGATATTGTAAAAGTAAGGGAAGAGAGCGGTTGCAGGTTCAAGGCTTGATGATGATTGTCAACTTCTACCAAACTGTATATCCTAATGTTTCTAGGCTTTTCAACATAAGTATATTTTTTTCTAATACTTCCATTGCGTTATCTACAACTTGTGGTACGGGTAAAAGAGCTCATGGTATGACTAGATTACCATTGCACTATCTAACACCTATGACCCCCTGCGTGTTGCGTGCGCGGGTAAAGAAACTTGTTAACAAACTAAAAACTAAGAAACTAACAAAAACTAACAAATTAAAACCAACAATCTAACAAACTAAAACTAAATTTAATAAATAACTTAGCAATTAAGTAGTTAACAATCAAGAACAATTAACATTTAACAATGAATGTAAACTTACCTTCAAAGTGGGAGGATTCGAGCAATCGAGCTTCGAGGAAGAGTAGAAGGCATGATGAGTGTATTGATCGGCTGGAAAAGTGGCGGCGGTGCCGCAGTGGTCAGAGAACGGCTGAATGGGGACGGCTAGTAGGTTTGAAGAGGGTCAGGGAGGGAGGCGCTGTTGTTTTGTGGTGTCTTTGTATTTTTATTATAAAAGCCTAATTATTATAAGGTTTGAGTTAGTAAAAAAAAAGTCCAAAAATTTAAGCTGGAAACCAGAATTGAACCTGTGACCTCCAGGTTTCAAAACCACCTGTTTACCGGCTGGACCAAGGCTTTGATTATAAATTAAGTGGTTCCTTCCTAATTTATAAGGTGGTTCCTTTAATATTTTCTATATATAAATTCACTATTATTTCGAAACTCGAGTGGTTCCGGGGAACCACCCATTAACACTGTAGATCCGCCCCTGTGCTAGTTTATTTATTTTTCTCTTTTCTGAAGTTAGTGTAAGTATTTATTTACAACCACCAATATTTAACTATATCATTCCAATGTCAATTAAATAACCAACCCCTATATTTAACCAAATAATTCCAATTTCAACTACATTTGCCGTTAAAAGAAAAAAAAATATTTTAACTATAATGTTAAAAGAAAAAAAAACATTTTAACTATGATGGTTTCTATAGGTGACCCAACAATGCTTTTGAATGCTAATTGTTGGTCATGAGGTTTAATTTAGAAAAAGAAAAATTAGAATGGCATGAGGTTTAAATGAATCAAAGACTAGTGTGTACCCTTAAATATGTCTAGGGTGGATTTAATGCAATTGAATTGAAGGCTATCCGTGTGATTATAAAGTTTGATGGTAAACTAATTAATATGTGACATTTATTGCATTCATTTTCTATGAATGACTTAGAATTCAATTGTGTGTTTAATGGTGTGGAAAAGTTTCTTTTGGACTCAAAATGTATATATTGTATTTGTGTCTCAAGATGTTTGATTTTTATTTGGTTAATAAAAATATTGTCTTCTAATAGCATCACATATTATTCTAGTTATACATATTTTTTTACTAGCTTGAGACCGTAACAATTCAGATTATTACCCGACACCTTTTTTTTAATTATAACATAAATTATAAAATTGATCAGTTTGTTGTATTTACTGTGATCGTTTTGACAAAGGATGATCTACTAGTGTGATCTGATCACACATGTTGAGAGAATGAAATAGCTCAAAAATACACTTTATTTCTCAATCTATTTGATGTATTCACTTTTTTGAAATCTATTCTTTGATTAAAAAAAAACAATTTTGAATGCAAATACATATAATAAATGGTTGAAAATGGCCTATACCTAAATAAATATGAGAAAAATGCATGTCATATGGTTGATTTATATGACTTTATTAGGGCTGTTATTTCAATACACCAAACTCATGTTAAAATGGTGCCACCAAATATATATGCATTCTTGATTATAACCTCCTTTAACTTCCACCAACCTTGTAATACTTATTTATTTTATGGATATACTTTAAAAAGAAAATTTTAAAATATTAACTTGAATAACCACAATATGTTGAAGATTAAAAATGTGTACTAATAAAATTTTCAAAATTATGTGAATTAATCATTTGATTGGATACATAAAATGGATGGATGTTGACAACACTCGTGCGGGAGGGTCCTTGTTCTAGGATGGTAATCACTTGTTCAAACAAGTTGACTTGGTTATTTACAACTATAACGGTTATGTCCCTTTTATGACACAAAAAAATCCTTAAAATGTTCATTTTGACCACTTGATTCTTTACAATGTTTATAGATTATTAAACAAATTCTTAAGTGTCTGCCAAAACCCCATCAGACCTGTCGTTTTTGATAAGGCTACCGACTGTTTTTTCACCTGAAGAGGTAGGTCCCAGCAGAGCCCAGTTGGTCCCGCAAGACTCACCTTGAACAGGGACGTCTGCGCAAAGGCCATCTGCTTCCGCAGGACCCACCATGCTCAGAGAACCTTACGCGCAGTACGCAAGCTGTACACGCAGGGAAAGCCTCCCAATGGTGAAGTACCCCGCCTGTTCCCGCAGTTGCGGATACAAGCCATCAGGGAAGGCTACCCGCAGACAGCAGGGCTACACGCACAAGACAATAGATACTTCAGTAGTCACACGAAGGAATGAGCAAGACGGGAACAATCCCGCCAAAATGAGCCAGTCCGTATGATTCTGAAAGATCTTCTGTACTATACCTACCAAGGTATGGATAGGACAGACAATCTGACCAGAACAGCCCATGAGCCAATCACAGGGTGACAGCTCACCGACAACAGTACGAGGAGGAGCACCCTCTAGTACTGTTTGTCACTATTAGCCGCTGCCTACTCACCAACCCTTACTGCAGGGCATGCGCAGCCTACAGTTGGTGAAATAGTGTTACTGTTGGCCGTAACCTATTCACCAACCAGCATGGCCTGCGTATAATCCACAGTAGGTAGGACGTGCATAATCTACAGTTGGAGGAATAGTGCAGCCGACATAGTTACTGTTGGCCGTAACCTATCCACCAACCAGTATGGCCTGTGCATAGTCCACTGTTGGTAGAACAGGAATACTATTCAGCCGGCTATACCTTCTAACCTACCTTCGGCTATAAATACTCCAACATCTTGGAATGGTAAGATCATCTGCTATCCAGTTATCTAGCAATCTCTTAATATACACTTATATTCAGAGCAATCTAGTCTGATTCTCACGCCGGAGGGTGGTCACAAGGAGGAACCCCCCCCCCCTTCTCAGTGACGAGCTTACGGTGTTTGTTTTGCAGGTTTCCTGAAGAACAGCCTTCTCAGTTAGATCTCATCCGTGGGAAACATTACTTAACCCCCAGATTATCTATAATCTGTCCAGATTATCTATAATCTGTCCAGGGTTCACTTAGTGTTTCTTCATTGGCGCCATCCGTGCATAAAAGCTAGAACTATTTTTTTCACAATTTCTGAAGAAATGGTTAACGTTACTCCGGTCCAAAGGCCAGTAACCGACCAAGAAACCCCGGGTAACAATCCCAGCAACTGGGGGGAACACCGGCGGTTATACAATCCTTACGAACACTACTCCGACTACCAAAGCCGGAGCAAGTGCAGTAAATATTCCACTGGGGTCCACCGACACCCAGTTGGAAAAACGAACAAGGGCCCCTCGCCAAACACTAGATCAAGTGAAGGCATGGGCCGAAGCACGGCAAAGAGAATTCCAAGCCGAATTGGATGAACGCTTGCGTTCAGCTCAACAGGCTGACGAATTCGGCAGTACTCGCCAACACCTCAATATGAGCAGTGACTGCGAGTACTCAGACGAGTTAGAGTCCGATACCGACGCGAACCCTCGCCATAAGGCGAAAGGGAAGCGTAAGGAAACGGACGTCCAACCAAAAAGGAATTTTGGGGAAGCTTTTAAACCAATCGCGGAGAGAAACCCGCGTGACTTCTCCAAAACCTTTAGACCAACTGCTACAAATGCAGGAAAGTCTAAATTCGCAAGGGACATTGCGGAAGCAATCGCCCCGAGAAGTGCCAAACAGATGTCCAACATTGGCACTTATGATGGTCTATCCGACCCAGACGACCATTTGAACAGGTTCATTGCGGGGGCTACCGTCAGCAACTGGACGGAACCCACGTGGTGCTACATGTTCCAGATGACTCTGGTCGGAGCGGCAAGGGCATGGTTCGATCGTTTACCGATCCACCACATATATGACTGGGCGGACTTTCAGAACAAGTTCAGCCAGCACTTTAGCCAACAGAGGAAGTACACTGAAGAGCAGTGGACGATCCTCAACTGCGTGAGAGAGGAGGACGAATCTTTACTAGACTTCATCACCCGCTTCAACTCCAAAAAGCTAAGTCTCGGCAACATAAGTGAGGATCTGGTTCGCGCCGCCTTCATCAAAGGCACCGAATACCCAGAACTTATCCGCACATTGACGGGTAAGGATGGCATGCCATCAACTTGGGATGCCATCATGACGGCGGCAAAGCGCTTTGCCGAGACGGAAAAGCAACTGGGAAGGGATCTTCCCCAGAGTACACACCTCTACACGCAGAGGACAAGGGAGAACAACGTTGGACCGCCCGGCAGAACAAAAAGAGGCGGCTAGGTATTTGGCAGTCAAGGGTAAACTTTGACACCTCATCCAGCTCTCGCCCTCTTGTTGGCGGAAGGGACAACACACACCCTTCAAACCGAAAAAACCGGTGGACGCCACTCACCAAGAGCGTCACGGAGATATTTGCCACGGAAAAATTGCCATGGCCAAAAGCTCCATTGATCCGGCAGAAACCTAATGCGAATCAAAGCAAGTCCTGTGATTTCCACGGGACAAAGGGTCATGGTACTGAAGAGTGCACATCCTTGAAAGACATTGTTGAAGCATTTGTCAAGGATGGAAGACTTGCACATCTCGTGGCATCAATCAGGAAGGGAGGAAGGAGTGACAACCGGTACAGAGGTAACGGACGAAAGCCCGTCGATATCAGCATCAACATGGTTCATGGCAAGGTCGGAGGAAGAAAAAGACGAATGACAGAACCATGCGCGTGGAAGGAAGCTGAGGTGCGCTTCCCGCGAGTGCCAGGAGGCCCCAGCAAAGAAGGCCCCATCGTCATCAAAAGCCAGATGGGGCATTACATCACTTCCCGCACTCTTGTTGACAACGGCGCTTCGTCGACGGTGATGTACAGGCAGTTCTTTGACAAGCTGGATGATGAAGACAAAGAACGCTTGGAAACGGTCTACGCTTCAATGGAAGGGTTTGATGGCAGCACAGAAACCCCCCTGGGTATCCTATCTTTCCCCGTTACTCTTACCGATGGGAATCATTCACGCACAGAGGACGTGGATTTTGTCGTGATGAGAAAGCCACACCACACGTACGACATCCTATTCGGAAGAGACGGGATGGCAAGATTCAACGCCGTGGTATCTTCAGTCCACGGCATGATGGGATGGCCAACAGCTGAGGGTGTAGCGATGATCACTGGCATTCCCCAGGTATGCATCGCATCTGTCTCATCTAAACCCAAACCAAAAATGGCCAAACCAACCATCACCGAACCGGAAAAATGGGCCTTCAATGGCAAATACCCCGACCAGGCCGTTACCATTGGACCAACAATCGTTGATCCCACCCGCACCTTACTCAAACGCCTACTGCAGAAAAACGCTGACATCTTTGCGTGGACACCAGCTGACATGACTGGTGTACCCCGAAGTAAGGCGGAGCATAAGCTCAAGTGCGATCCGGCTGTTACGCCAGTCGTACAAAAGCGCAGAGTAATGGGGCCTGAACAAACTAACGCGTGTAGAACCCAAGTCAAGGAACTCCTTGACGCAGGCATCATACGCGTTAGTAGATATCAAACATGGGTTGCAAATCCCGTAATGGTACCGAAGAATGACAAACAATGGCGCATGTGCATAGATTTCAAAGATTTGAACAAAGCATGCCCCAAAGATTGTTATCCGTTACCAGAAATTGATCTTAAGGTGGATTCGTTGGCACCATTTCGCCTTAAATGCTTCTTGGATGCGTATAAGGGGTACCATCAAATCCACATGGCCGTAGATGACCAGGACAAAACCGCGTTTCGGACGCCCGATGGTACATTTTGTTATAAAATGATGCCCTTCGGACTTAAGAATGCAGGGTCCACGTACCAACGCCTGATGGACAAAGAGTTTCATGCCCAAATCGGGAGAAACTTGGAAGTCTATATGGATGATTTGGTCATCAAAAGCCCCGAGCCAGAAGCGATGTTGAAAGACATTGAAGAAACTTTCAACACGCTCAGAAAGATAAACATGAAGCTCAACCCGAGCAAGTGTTCATTTGGGATGGAAGAAGGGAAGTTCTTGGGAGTCATTGTTACTAAAGATGGCTTCAGAGCGAACCCTGAAAAGGTCGAAGCCATTGTTAAAATGGAAACACCTACCACCATCAAACAGGCTCAGACACTGAACGGACGACTAGTCGCACTTAATCGCTTTTTGGCAAACCATGCAGATAAGTCGTTTCCTTTCGTGTCAACATTAAGAAACTGCTTAAAGAAAACGCACTTCCGCTGGACACCGGAAGCGGAAGCAGCTTTTCAGGAGATTCGGTCACGCCTGATCGAACTCCCAACACTTACAGCACCACAAGCGGGAGAGGAGTTAATCCTATACCTTTCCGCAACAGATAGAGCAACCGGGGCAGTACTGCTAACAGAACGAAAAGGCATCCAGATTCCAATCTATTATGTTAGCCGTGTACTAACAGACGTAGAAACCCGGTACTCTACCCTCGAAAAATTAGTCTTAGCACTTATACACGCTTCACGCAGGTTAAGACGATATTTCCAGGGCCACCCAATCACCATTCTCACCAACTTCAAACTCTCAAACGTTCTAGGCAAACCCGAATTATCGGGACGTCTAGCCAAATGGGCAAT